>NW_024063399.1:0-600000 GCF_006381635.1 Hibiscus syriacus | reverse complement strand
TCTGACCGGCCCAAGTGAAGTTACTTCCTCACACCAAGCCATTGGATAATCTTGAATAACCTTGTTGATGCTAAACAGTATTTGATGTGATACCGTATTGAAGCTTGCATTCGTTTTGTCTCTCCTAATTTGATAATCCTTGTAATAGGAGCAGCATGGTCAAGTGCTCCGCTGTTGGTCATGCTGGAATTGGTAATGATTTTATGGATATGTGAATACTTCAAAACCTGGTTCAGCTGGCAGTGAGAATGGGAACCAGATAATGAGCGTCCTAAACTGAATTTGAAGCCTCGTTCACAGCCACTGATCAATTGGAGGGTAACATCGGGAAAGAAAGGTCTGTATGTGTCTATTTTCAAATTATGTTACTCTGTATGAGTGTGTTATAGATGTGTATTTCTGTTATCTAGTAATTGATAATTTACTGTGGTCGAGGGACAGAACTATTAATATGTAAGTGAGAAAAGTAATGCATTAGAAAATTGACATCGGGTAATTTCTTTAGGGAATATCCCTGAGCATTAAACTAGACCATTTGCAAATTTGGAATTGAATAGTCTCATAGTACTAAATAGGGATTTGATCTTAGCTAAACTAGACCATTTGCAATTTGGAATTGAATAGTCTCATAGTACTAAATAGGGATTTGATTTAGCTATTAGATCATTATTTGTGGGAATAATTTAACTGTGAATCATTGATTCACATTTAAATTTATCATGAAGCAACTATAACAATGGAAAAGTGAATGGTTTTCTAAAATTTTGTTTCACTTGTTTGTTAGGTTGCCATGCACAACTAATCTGTCATTACTTGAATGATAGTTGCATGATTGCATCACACACTTGGCTACATGGGAGGGTAGTGTACATATAATGGCTTCATTTTTTTTCTTTGCATGTCCTATCAACTTCTGCAGTATTTGATGGATGAGGGTGTTTTTATTTAGTTATTTTCTGGAAAAATTGTCACTTATGTTAGTACTACTTATTAGCTAAGTGTTACTGATGCAGAAATGTGTGTTTGGTGGTGCTTGTCCACGAGAAATGGTGAGTATCTCTCCTGTATGCTATTGCATTGTTTAATATTTTTTTCATTTTTATGTGAATAGTTTGATTTCTTATTATAGCTTCACACTTATTATTATTCTTATTATTCTGGTTTTCTAACACCTGAAGTATCGTGGTCTGTTTCTCAGGTTCGGAAGGAGAGAGGGATTGATGACAGCAGCCATGAGCTGGGCCAACAACCTGATAGGTAGTCATTTCTTATATTTGTACTGTTATGACATTTGGCCCTTTTCTTTCTATTGGTTTGTTATTAATTGGCTTGAAACTTAATGTACCGTGTCTTCATCAATCGTTTATTGTCGTGTGAAGGGTCAAATAATGTTATGAGGAGTGAAAAGTTTGCTGAGCAAGCAGCTCCTCGCCATGGTGAAAGAGTGAGATCCTTATGTTGATCAGAGAGCTGGAAGAAATCTGAGAGGAACTACAGCGTTCACAATGAAAGAGTTGATATGCATAGGAGGAGCTGGGTAAGGAAACTGCAGAATGACAGGGAAACTGAAAGACAACAGCAACAGCAGCAGGAGGCAGCCTTCACCTGAAACCTGGTGTAAGCCTGCTGAGAAGCCTCAACTAGTCTCTCCTGAAGCTGGTGTGCGCTATGGAAAAGCAGCATCAGCATTGGAGCTTGCTCAAGCCTTTTCCAAACCATTCTCAGATCATGAAAGAGATAATCAGCATGTTGGGCAAAAGGTTCTTCCCGGCCATGCCCCAATGCCTTTTTCTCGGCTGATGGTCCACTCCAAGGCCTCAGAAATGGCTACTAAAGTTTGAGAGGGTTGTTGCCTTAACAGGAGTCCATTGTGTCACCCTAACTGCCTAAATGGTTTTAGAATGTCAGTGGTTGCAGTTGTGTTATGACTAATGATTTCACGCAGTTGATCTGTTTTTCCTTTTTTTTAATTTAAAAGAAACTTTATAACAAATGGCATTCCAAATCAATTGCAACGCCCTTTCATTTTTTTTTTTCAAGTGATTCACAATCTCTTGCTACTTTTATTTCAATACTCGGCTAACCTGGCTGAAATAGCTGTATGCTAAGCACTCTGAAGGAAAATGTTAGTAACGTGAAAACATACCAAGCTTGTCAGATTTATTGGTACTGTTCCCGAGGGTAAATTTGCAAAATCAAGATGGTCTTTGTTAATTCATAGGTACCAAGTTTTATAGAGTTTTCAAAAAGCCCGCTCCTTTCTCACTAGCCAATCCTTTGGTATATGCTTACAAATTGTCTCTTATGCTCAATTGTCCATTGACCAACCAAAAGCATGCCAGTTTCAGCTGAAGCTTATTCACACAAGCAACTTTTCTGCAATTCTCACTTTCCCTTCTTGCTGCATCATTCTTCCTGTCCTTTATTCTCCTCGTTTGGCTCAAACTCCAAAAGTTTCCCCCTTTCGGACACAGCACCTTTCTATTGTCTATGCTCCACAAACCTCCTTTTACTCTTGTGGGTTCTCAGTTTTCACTCTTGTTTTATCTCAACAATGCCACTCCGCTCTCTGCAGTGATCTTGAATTAGGATGTCAATTGTGGAACTGACAAAAATTTCATGGTAGACAAGGTAAATAGTGTTACTGTGTAGTGCCATTCAATCCTTTATTTTTCTTGTTTCCAGTGGAGGATATAAGGATATTGACTCTAGTTGTACTCTCTTTTAGGCCTTCTTTTCTGATTCTTCTGGTTTTTGTAATCTATTTCCTTTCACCAAGGATCTTGGTCCCCCCACTAGATTACATAAGAAACAGGACCACTCTTAAATTTATTGTTGACAGCAACTTCTCAACACGATTGCCTAAGAATGCAATATTCTTCAATTTTCTCTATAGGTTTGTTTTATACTATTTGGTGCACTTATACTTTCATATCTTTTTGTTGAGTTGGTAACCGCTTGGCCTTTTGGTGTAAAGTGAACTGAAATATCATACAATGTTTCTTCTTTTCATTAATAATGCAGAGGATTCTTGCATCTTTCTCTGGTAGATTCAGCAATTTGTTAGGTGATCTGATGGATGACACCAAGAACCTGAAAGTGGTACTTCATGACTTCCAAGAGGGAGCTAAGGGTTTTGAGCTAGCGGCAAGGTTTTGCTTTAACAAGGGAAGAACCAAGATAACTCCCACCGATGTAGTCCTACTAAATTTCGCTGCGCAATTTATGGAGATGGAGAGTGACGATGGCCCCAGGCCTTGTTTGTTAAACCAAACAAGAAAGTCTCTGGATGGTATTGGTCTCTGGACCTGGTCTGAGCTCCTTGTAGCTTTGAAAGAGTGTCAAAATTTACTTTCTGCTTCGAATTCTTCGTTGATACATAAGGTCCTTGATTGTGTTATAGGAAGGCTTGGCTCTCTGGTGTTGCCAGCCCTTATGTGTCGTCTTCAGAGAATTCCAGTTTGAGGATCAGAAACAGTTTCCTCAAATATTTTGGTGGTTTGAGGATCTTCTGTTTCTGAGTATTGATTTGATTGACAAGGTAGTAAGAACGATGATAAGCCGGAATATCAATCATGATACGGTTAGTAAATTCCTCTTATGTTATCAAAGATCGAGATTTCCCAGTGCCAGCCTAACCGAAAAGTGCAAAATCATAGAGGTTATAATCAATCTGCTCTCTTTGCTCAATAGGAGCTGCCTTCCTTGCAAGCTCTTATTTGATATTTCGAGTTGCTTCAAGCTTGAAAATTAGCACACATTACAAGTCCATTTTGGAAAATCTTATTGGTTTGCAACTGGATCAAGCAACCATAGATTTTCTGCTAGTCCCATCCCCACACAGGAGAGATTATGTGTATGATGTGAATCTGGTTCTGAGGCTGGTGAAAGCATTTTGCAAAGAAGGAAGTTGTTTCGTGTCCGCCATGCGATTAAAAAAAGTTGCTAGCTTGGTCGACTCGTTCCTCATGGAAGTGGCTGCAGATTCCCACCTGAACCCTTCCATGTTTGCAGCATTAGTCATGGTGCTCCCAGATGATGCAAGAGAATCCCATGACAGGTTTTTCAAGCCATAGACATTTACCTAGAGGTATTGCTATCCCTGAATCACTTTAGATTTCTAAAATTTTAGGAAGATGCTTTTCTATTTTGATTGCTTATGTTGGAATGAGATTAGTTCTTGGTTATTAGGATTGTTAATAATCCGAAAGCCGGAGTTACTTGATTGATGGAATTTCTGAACAGGTTCATGGTGGACTATGTGAGGCAAAGAAAATGAGAATATGCTCTGTACTTAATTATGCAAAGCTCTCAACAGATGCACTGAGACATTTGGCTCGGGACTCGAAGTTCCCTTCAAGAATAGCAATACAAGTTTTCATTAATCAGCAGTCCAAGCTTGAAAGCTTGTTCGAGGGCCAAAACCACCGCGACGGTGACACCTTCTACCGGTCCCATCGTTTGCGAGGACAGTGTAGATGAGGCGAGTTCCGATCAAATCCTCGTGTATGCAAAAAGAATCAACCTTTCCAGTAAAGCCGAGCAACTGGATTTCAAGCTGCAAGGAATGCAATGCAGGGTAACAGAACTGGAGAAATACTGTGGGATATTGCAGAGTCGGATAGGAAATGTTCCAAGAACAAGATTATCCAATCTTGGTAATAATGCTAGATTCTTACCAAAACTGTGTTCTTGAAAGATGGTTAATACTTGTATAGGATGAAACCAGCTAATGTAAATGCAATTTTCTTTTGTCTGAAATTTTGTAAAGAATGATCATGGTTCTGTCTTTTCCATGGAGAATGAGGATATTAAATCAAGAACTAATGATTAACTATGAATAAGGGACAGCAAAATGAGGTATTAATTATTTATTGAATCTTGGTATGCGTGTGTGGTGAGAGAGAGAGAGAGCCATAAATGCAATGGTATGGACCAATTTTGATAATGGAGTCAAGCTGTGACGGTGATATAAATGCAGCTAAAATATTAAAAGCACTATGTATAAATATACTTAAATTATACAATATGGCAGGTGGTTTGATTCGTGATTTGAATGGCAATTAGAACCAATGATATGGTAGCTGCAGGTGGGTTGATTCGTGATTCGGATGGTACTTGGATCTTTGGGTTTTCTCGTAGTTTAGGTCGTTGTTCTATTCTTGTTGCGAAATTGGGTCATTCATGGCATTTTTGAGTGCCTGGAATCTAGGATTCCGTCGTGTGGAGCTAGAAACGGATAATTTGGAGGTTACGAAGATTTTGGCACCGCAAGTCGGAGGCTTTGGCTGGAAGTGCATTGGTAAATGGTATTCATGAGCTTCGATGCTGGGAATGGATTACGGAAATGCGACATGTGCATCAGGAACAAGACGTTGCTGCTGATTTCTTAGCTGGTTGGAGCCGTGGTCGTCCTCTGGAACCATTGAGTTGGTGGAACCGCCAAAGGAGCTACATGCTTTTATAGACAGATATGCATGGGTCACGTTAACTATTACTTATTCTTCTGTATTAGAAAAATAAAAGTGAGATCAATGATTAAAGGGATGATTGTTATTTTTAGAAGTTTCAAGTTTGAGCACTAGCGATTACAAGATATTTAAGCGTTCATTGTCAATAGGTTTGGGGAAAAAATGTATTCAAAAGTTTAGAGACAAATTTAGAAAGAGAACCATAATTTAGTGATGAAATTAGTACCAATCTAAAATGATACTCATAGTTTGTGAATGAAATTGAAATATTCAAAAGTTTAAGGACCAATTTAAAATTAGATTTAATAATTTGGGGATATATGATGCAATTAAATCTAAAAAAACTAAAAATTAAGGGTAAATTACGCATTTAGTACCTAAACTATCAGTTTTTATCCGTTTACTACCTAAACAAGTGATTTTCACATGACACATTTTTATGGGTAAACTGCATCATTTATCACATAACTATTCTCACTCATATTTTGGTCACTAGAGTTCTATTTTTTTAATTTAATTACTTAATGTTCAAATTACACCTAATTTAATCACTTTAACTTTTAATTTTTTTTAATCATATATTAACAAATAATAATAAAAAATATATTGTCAAAAATTATTAATAAAATAATTTAGAGTGATTAAATATGAGCAAATTGAAAGTTGAGTAGTTAAATTGATTTTTTTAAATTTTAGTACCAAAATAGGAGTGAGAAGATGGTTAAGGATGAATGATAAAATGTACCCATAAAAAATGCAGTGTTGTTTAGTTTTTTACGACAATGTATTAAAATGAAACAAAAACTAAACATTACATATGATTTTGAAAAAAATTAGAAGTTTAGGTATTAAAATGGTTTGAAACTGATTGTTTAGGTACTAAGCGCATAATTTACCCAAAAAATTAATTTTTATTTATTTATTTATTATTATTCTGGAGTAATACAAGGTATGTTCGACATTTAAAGCTCCCCGACATTCCTAGTGCTTGAAGTTGAAAGCTCAAAATTTTTTAGAGTATATTTATAAATATAAACGTAAATGTTTTCATAACTTTTAAATGTTTTATCATACTGTCATTAATTTAATGATGGAAAAATAAAAAATAATAAAAAGATATTTTTCTAAATCAACTAAAATAATAATATGATCAAAATAAAAAGGCTTAATTCTCAAATAAGTGCCCAAACTATGCTTTTTTTGCCAAATAAGTGCTTAGGTTTTTTTGACCCATCCATGTGTCTAACTTAACAAACATTATCTTTTTAGGTACTCAGGTCGTCAATGCCGTTAGTTTTCCCATTAAGTGTCACGTGTCAACTCCTGATAATTTTGAAATTTATTTTTTAAAAAAATATTAAAAATATTATTATGTTTATAAAAAACCCTAACTTATCTTATATTATAAAACAATTCCAAAATATTAAATCCTAACCTTAATCCGGCGCCTTTTCCGACCGCCACCACCGTCGTTAATGTTGTCCTTGACATCATCTTAGTTATAGTCGTCGTAGTTTTCGCTGATTAATCATCGAAATCCCTTGGGATCACAATTTTCATTAGGGTTCGTGAGATTTAAAATATCGATATGTGGTCGATTGATCGTCAACCGATCACGATTTCCTAGGGGTTATGGTCGGGGGGGAAGGCCGGGTGGAGCTTCTTCGACGGTAAAGGGCGGCGACTAACGTGAGTTTAGATGTTGAAATGAAAGTTTTTCAAAGTTTAGGGGTTATTTCAAAATTTATGTTTTTTTTATATATATATATATATATATATATATATATATAAGTTTTTTTAAAATATTAGGTGTTGACACATGTCACTTAAGGGAAAAAACTAACGGCGTTGACGACCTGGGTACCTAAAGAGTAATTTGTAATATTAGGCACCCAAATAATAAAAAAAACCGTAAATACTTATTTGACAAAAAAAAAAGATAGTTTGAGCACTTATTTGATAATTAAGTCAAATAAAAAGATTTTATAATTTAACTTGTTGTAATACTTTTACTATATATTTTTAAAGTTGAACAATAATGGCAATCATTTATTTTTTGCAAGACACCATTTCCTTGTAGATAAGTACATGGACTTGCAATATTTTTGCTTCATCTCTCCGCGGAAAGTCTACCCAGAAATTCTAATAAGAACCCAAAGAGGAAAACAATAAGCAGAGGCTGAAACATGCTTTCTATCTTGATTATTTGCTTTTGAATAAAAGAGCAGAGATGTTAGGGAAGATCGGATGGGAGGGACTACTTGGGAGGTCGATACTTCACATTGCCAAGGATGTTCCTCTCTCTTCACGTTCATCAATCGCAAGGTTTTACTTTTGATCTCTTCTTTATTTCATTGATTCTTGTCTTTTATTCTCTCTAATTCAATACTCATATATCGAAATTTGCACTTTTTTCTTTCTCGGTTATAATTATACTCGAAATTTCGTTATTTTAGTTTAGTGCAAGAATTTCTGGATATATAGAATTGACTGTATTTGATAATTGGAATTTGAGATTCTTTTCTGGTTACTTAGTGAAGATGTATGATTAATTTTGTGATTGTTATTCCTATTGTTATTGATGGTTTTTTACACTGCATTATCAGCATCATTGCCGAAAGTGTGGGGGCATATTTTGCAGTGGTTGCCCTCAGCAAAGAATGGTTTTGCGTGGACACGGTGATTCGTCGGTACGCGTGTGCGAGCCTTGTAAAAAGCTCGAAGAGGCTGCTTGATTCGAGTTGCGTCATGGATACAAAAGTAGAGCTGGGCGAGGTATAATTTCTTTTTTGATCATCACATAAGTGTTTTCATGGTTCACTTCTTTGTTAGTTATCACTACGGAATACCCTCAATATTAATTGGTTTTGTGCAGGTAGTTTGAAACCAGCTCTAAAGGATGAGGATGACATTTTGAAGAGGATTATAGGGGCTGATGGAAAGGAATCGTCTTCATGGGGAGTAGCTTTAAACAATGAAAGGACTTCCGGCATTCAAAGGGAAACTAGGGGTGCTATGGGTTCCGATGTGCAAGTAGTTTCCGGTCATGATAGGGGAAGAGAAATGCATGAAAGTCAGTCTGTTGATCAGTGTATGCAGAATGATATGGGGTCAATCCGTCCCAAGAAATTGCGCCAGCAAGCATTGGAAGAAAGAAAGAATCATGAGGTTCTTAAGAGAGGGAAGGAGCTAGAGTGGCAGGCTGAGTCGTTGGAGACGATATAAGGAAAAACAATAAACAGAGATTGGAATCCAGCAACATGTCCAGGATCCTCAATAAAGAAGTCTCTGAAGAATCCGGCACAAAAAACAAGGTCCGTAATCCGGTGGGTAGGGATAAGGATGACCTAGCTGCTGAACTAAGGGAATTGGGATGGTCTGATATGGATTTCCATGACGATAAGAAAAAGTCCACAAAATTGAGTTTCGATGGTGAACTTTCTTCTCTTCTTGGAGAAATTCCTAAGAAGATTAATGGCCATGGCACGGACAAGACCCAAGTTGTTGCCATTAAGAAAAAGGCTCTTATGCTGAAGCGTGAAGGGAAGCTTGCAGAAGCGAAGGAAGAATTGAAGAGAGCTAAAGTCTTAGAGAAGCAACTTGAAGAACTAGAACTGTTAGTTGGCACTGAAGATCCCGATGATGAGCTATCAGCAATAATCCGTATTATGGACAACGATAAACAAGATGAAATTTAATGCAGGATGAGCATATGCAAAGCCTTGATTTTGATTACCTTTCTAGAGCTGCTGAAGATCTTGGTATTGATAGTAATCTTGAACTAACTTAACTGATCAGGATATGGAGGATCCAGAAATAGCTGCTTCTCTGAAATCGCTAGGTTGGACTGAAGATTCTAATCCTATTGAAGACGATATGGTGCAGTCCGCTCCTGTTAAAAGGGAGACACTACTAAATGAAATTCTTTCACTAAAGAGAGCAGCTCTTAGTCAAAAGCGGGCAGGTAATGTTGCGGAGGCAATGGCTCAGTTAAAGAAGGCAAAAGTACTTGAGAAAGACCTTGAAAGTTTCAATTCTCAGCCAGAGAATTCAACAGCTAATGAAAATGTTGATGCTGTGAAAGGCTTGGATCTGACACGTGCATCGAAGGGTAAATTGATGGTTCAGAAAGAACTTCTGAGTTTTAAGAAGAATGCCCTTGCTTTGAGAAGGGAAGGAAGATTGGATGAAGCAGATGAAGAACTTCAGAATGGAAGGATTCTCGAGCAGCAGCTTGAAGAAATGGAGAAAACTGCACATGTGACTAATTTCAGTAAGGGGAAGGATTTGAAACACGAGCATCCAAATGTATCAGAAAGTCTGCCTGTTGAAGAAGACGTTACAGATCAAGACATGTATGATCCAACGTACCTTTCAATCCTAAGGAACCTAGGTTGGACTGATAATGACAATGCGCTTTCAAACTCTTTAGTGAAAGATGCTAAACAAAAAGATTCTGAGCAAATTATTGAATCTTCTTCTATTCATGTCCCTTCTAAAATCCAAACTAAGACATCTAGAAGAACTAAAGCTGAAATACAGAGGGAGCTATTAGGGTTGAAAAGAAAAGCTTTTTCTCTGAGGCGTCAAGGAAATACTGACGAGGCAGAGGAAGTGCTGGAAACAGCAAAAGCGTTAGAGGCTGAAATGGCAGAGTTGGAGGCACCAAAGAAAGTGGGTGAATCGAAATTTCCAAAAGAAAAAGCCACTACTCCCGCCCGTAAAGGTTCAGCAGAAGAAGAGGAGGAGAATGTTACAGAGGATGACATGACTGATTCAGTTATGCTCTCGATGCTAAAGAATTTGGGTTGGAAAGATGAAGAAGTTCAATCTGTAACCATGAAAGAAGAGGAATCTAAAAATCTTTCCCATGAGTCCTTACGTTCTGGCCATCCATCCTGCAATAGATCCTCTTCAGGAATTCAAGTTTCACCACCAAGAAGTAAAGGGGAAATCCAAAGAGAACTTCTGGGTTTGAAAAGAAAGGCTCTTTCCCTTCGACGAAATGGGCAAGTTGAAGAGGCTGAGTTGTTGCAGAGGGCAAAGGTACTAGAAGCTGAAATGGCAGAACTGGAAGCTTCAAAATGTGAGCTTGTGCATGACTTGTCCAAGGACAGTAAATCCGGGAGCTTTGAATCATTTGATAACCATGAGAGGCTTGGGAATTGGAAAAATGAAGTGATAGTAAAGAAAGGGCCGGTTGATATTATTTTCTGAAGCCTCCACTCCACTAGCAGACAACCAACCCTTGGTGAAAAAATGGGATCCTGTTGGTGCAGCGAGACTTCTAGGTGGTCAGAGAAAAGTTGGAGAAACTATCAAGTTCTCTCCTCCATCTAACCATTCTTCAAAAGTATTGGATTTTGGCTGGCGATGACCTGACAAGTTCACAGATACCTGATGTTCAATTGGCTTCACAAGAAAATTTTACAACAAAGGATGAAGATACCACTGGAAAAAGTAGACTGGTTAATGGAGAGCAGAAATCATATTTGCTTGACGTGAGTTCAGTTCCGGGATTTACTTCTCAGAACAGCCAACATATGCTAAGGCAAGCAGTATTGTCTCACAAGAAGAAGGCACTTGCTTTGAAGAGAGATGGTAAAATGGCTGAGGCTTGGGAAGAACTTCGACAGGCAAAGCTGCTGGAGAAGAGTACGGTAGAAGATGGCACTCCAAAATTTGGTGCCAGTGATGTGTCAACATCTACATCCACCCTTCGCTCTGATGCAGCAAAAGAGCAGGGTACATCAGCTTTGGCTCCAATACCACTGTCTGGGCGTGATCGCTTCAAGTTGCAACAAGAATCCCTCGGTCATAAACGCAAGGCTTTGAAGCTGCGAAGAGAAGGTCGTATGCAAGAAGCGGAAGTTGAGTTTGAATTAGCTAAGTCTCTTGAAGCCCAGTTGGAAGAGTTAGGTGCCCATGATTCAACAAAGTCTTCTGGCATTGGGGCAGAACCAGTAGATGATGTAGTTGTTGAAGATCTTCTCGATCCTCAACTTTTGTCTGCCCTGAAAGCAATTGGATTGGATGATTCTAGTGTTGTGGCTCATGGTCCAGCAAGACCAGAGCTCATAAAGCGGCTGCTGCAAAAAGTGAAAATGTTGACCCAGAGAGAATCCAATTAGAAGAGCGGATTAAGGCAGAAAAGGTAAAGGCAGTAAACTTGAAAAGGTCAGGCAAACAAACCGAGGCTTTGGATGCATTTAGGAGAGCCAAAATGCTGGAGAAAAAGCTGAATTCTTTGTCTTCTTGAAAATAAATCGTATCTGGATTGAAGTACATAGTATTTGAGATCACCGTGTGAAATAACTTGAAAGCAAAACAATTTAGATGATTTACTATCTTCAATTTTCATAGATTCTTTGATGAAAAATGTATCTTTATATGTTGCAGGTCATTTGTTACAAAAAATGAACATGTTCAAGAAAAGAGATTCAAGGTTATTTCAGTGTTGTAATCGTAATGATCAGACCAACAATAAGAATGGATGAAACTGCTGGCAGTAGTTGATTAATTTATGTATCAAACTGTACATCTATTACCCAAGATGTCATTCATGTTATAAAGCTTTTCTTTTTGAGTTCTTTTTGGAATTCTCAATTCTATGGTGTCACTACATTCATCTTTGCTGCAACAACCACAGTGACGAAAAAAAAAAAAAAACGTAGTTTCCTCTTCTACGAAGGGATGGGATCTCAAGGATTTTTTTGCCCCAATATGACGGTCCGAATTTTTTTTTGCAAAATAGGACACGTACATTTTATTTTGAGATCTACGATATTTTTTACAGTGCATGAAACTCGTCACCTCGACGTGACGAGTTTTAATAAAAATATTTTATTCAAACTTTTTACTTCGATGTGATAAATTTTAATAAAAATTATATTTTGATGGAACTTGTCATCTTGAGATGATGAGTTTGAATAAAATATTTTTTATTAGAAACTGTAAAAAATATTATAGAACCCAAAATAAAAACCGGATATCCTAATGGGCTAAATAAAAAACCCGAATACCCTAATGGGCCAAAAAATTGGATCTCAAAGCAATGATTTTTGGTCTTGTAGTTTTGGGAACCATGTCTTTTCCCAGCTGATAAATAACTGGGCCTCAAATGAAGATTATACAAATTACTATGCAAGAGTAGTAAATTACATTTTAACTACTTAGCATTATCGGTCTTTCGTTGAAGCGGAACTGCCAAAGAATTAAGTAATAAACAAGTTTTCATTTCTTTCATTCTTTACACCACCATAAATGGCTATATCATCTGAACAAGGAAACGCATTTATGTTAAGATCCGAATTCAAATAACTGTAAGGTATGTATATATTATCGATAACTAAAAAATTTCCAAACAAATACTACCCTATAATTACTACATACCATATAAAAAAACAAATCTTAAAAAATATATTGAAGGTTGTTCCCAGGTTCTGTTTCTCGGAAGTTACACCTTAGGAACCTGGAGATCTTATTTATGTCTACATCAGCAATGAAAGCTTTGCCTTGCATTTTTATGGTAAAAAAATGAAATAACAACCCCGTGTAAGAAACACAAACATGCATGCTTTGTCCTGAAATCAAATACTCTTGCTTTACCAGATATTATCCTGCAAGTTCAATGATTTCAAGTCCATAAGCGTTTTCATTGTGAATGAAGCTGATTTCGTCATCCACAACAATAAGAAAGGATGCAAAATACAGATGAAAAGTTTGAGCCTTTGAGTTGGAATTTGAAGGTTCAGATAGCTCTGGACGTGGCTAGGGGATTGGAGTATATTCATTACGGCTTAATTTCTGATTAAAGTTTCAACCACCGGACCTGTACTAATTGAATGTTTAGGGTCCACAGTTTTAAGTGTATATGGTTACTCATAACAGTCTGCTCCCCCGGTTGTTCACTCGGATACCTACCGTGCTGAGACAGAAGAAACTACTTTCGATCTGGACTTGAAAGGCAAGGTTGATTTTTCTTAACTGAAAGATGAAAATATATGCGCAACGGGGGAATTGGACCAAGAAACAAAGTATGATAGTCGTCGTTTCTTACACAAGAACAATTCTTGAGTTTTAGAAAATATTAAGAGCATCTGCATTTCTTCCAACTTTGTTGCAATAATACCATATAATGTTTCCATTTCCATTTAAAACTACACTCAGAGCACAAACAAGGCACCTAATGTATATTGTACCGGTGTTTACTTGACAAACTACGACCGATGAGTAGTGTCTCTAGAAGTCTTTACCAGTTCAGAACAGAAAATACGAAGATTTGAAAATTGGCACACTAAATTGCATCAATTGTCAATATTATGGGTGGCAATTTGGTGGTATTAATGGGGTGGCAAAATTGGTCAAATTTGGCCACCAAATTGTTGAAAATTTTGGATGGTAAAACTATGCAATTAGTCATTGTAATTTAGGGTATTTAAAAATTAGTCCTTAAAGCTTCAACTATAAATACCCCAGCTCATTTAGCTTCAAAACCATCCCAAAGCATTCTAGCTTTCTTCCAATACTAGAGAGAATTTAGAGAGTTTCTTGAGAGTTGTTTTCTCCTTTTTATCGAGAGAGAATTATCATTGTTTTCTCCTTGGTAGATCGAGAGAGGTTGTAATTCCTATTTTCTCATAGTAAAATTCTTCTACCGTTGCATGTGGTTTTTACCCTATTTTATTTTGGGGTTTTCCACGTAAATTTTGTCTCTTTTTATCTTCATTTTTATTTTCTCAAATTATCAGTTGCGATTTTGCTCTATCCGATAGTCGTCTTACGCAACAAAATTGGTATCAGAGCCATATTTGAGTGTGTAATATCTGCTTATTGTCTTTGTGGTTGCCACCAAAAGGTGGATCCTCCAACATAAGAAAATAAAATATTACCCATTCTTTGAGGTTCTAAAGAACTATTCACGATAGTGAAATAGTGGGAGCTATCAATAATAGAAGCTATGGCAACGAAATTTGATATTGAAAAATTCAATGGGAGAAATTTCTCATTGTGGAAATTGAAGATAAAGGCCATCCTGAGGAAAGACGGTTGTCTAGTAAGTATTAGTGAAAGGCCAGTGGATTTCACAGATGACAACAAATGGATCGAAATGGACGGGAATGCTATGACAAACTTTCATCTAGCATTAGCAGATGAAGTATTGTCAAGCATCGAGGAGAAGAAGACAACTAAGGAGATATGAGACTATCTCACCAAATTGTACGAGGCCACATCACTGCACAATAAAATTTTCCTTAAGAGAAAATTGTACACTCTCCGTGCCAGAATCTACTTCAGTGACGGAACACTTAAATACACTGAATACTTTATTTTCTCAGCTTACATCCTTAAGTTGTAAAATAGAGAACAAGAACGTGCTGAACTTCTACTTCAAAGTCTACCGGATTCGTATGATCAACTCATCATCAACTTGACAAACAGTAATCTCACTAGTCTAGTCTTTGATGATGTTGCAGCTGCTGTTCTACAAGAAAAAAATCGACGCAAGAACAAGGAAGACAGACAAGTAAATCTGCAACAAGCAGAAGCGTTGACAACGATGACAACGATGAGAGGGAGATCAACAGAACATGGCCAAAGCAGCAGTCACAAACATGGTAAATCGAAGTCGAGGAGCAAGAAGAATTTAAAGGGTTACAACTCTGGAAAGAAGGGTCATTTGAAGAAGGATTGTTAGAGTCTAAATAAAAACTCCAATCCACAAGGCAATACCGCAAACACTTCAGATGATGGAGATGCTCTATGCTGTGAAGCGTCAACCACCGTGGAAGGAAGAAAACGATTTGCAGATATATGGCTCATTGATTCAGGAGCAACATATCACATGACCTCAAGAAGAGAATGGTTCCATCATTATGAACTGTCTCAGGAGGATCTATTTATAGTTGCAATGATCATGCCTTAGAGATCGTTGGCGTGTGAACCATCAAATTAAAGATGTATGACGGAACAATTAAAGTTGTTCGAGATGTGCAGCACGTGAAAGGCCTGAAGAAAAATTTATTATCCTACGGATTATTGGATAATAATGCAAGAAAGATTGAAACACGAAAATGAATCATGAAAGTGTTCCGTGGAGCGCTTGTGGTACGGAAAGGCGAAAAAATAGCTGCAAACTTGTACATGCTGAAGGGAGAGACTTTGGTAGAAGCAGAAGCCTCTGTTGCCTCATGTAGTTCAGATTCGACAATGCTATGGCATCAGAAACTTGGACACATGTCAGAACAAGGAATGAAAGTCCTTGTGGAGCAAAAGCTACTTCCAGGCTTAACAAAGGTATTACTTCCTTTGTGTGAGCATTGCATAACAAGTAAGCAGCACCGGTTGAAATTCAACACATCAAATTCTAGAGGCAAAAGTGTTCTAGAATTGGTTCACTCTGATGTATGGCAAGCACCAGTAACGTCCCTAGGTGGAGCAAAATACTTGTCTCATTTATTGATGACTACTCCAGGAGATGTTGGGTGTACCCTATTAAGAAGAAGTCAGACGTGTTTTCAACTTTTAAAAACTTCAAAGCGCGGGTGGAACTTGATTCTGAAAATAAGATCAAGTGTTTCAGAACAGATAATGGAGGAGAATACACAAGCGAAAATTTGATGACTTTTGCAAGAAAGAAGGCATCAAAAGACAGTTCACAGTGGCGAACACTCCTCAACAAAATGGAGTGGCAGAGCGGATAAACAAAACCTTGTTAGAAAGAACAAGAGCAATGTTGAGGGACGAGCCTAGAAAAATCATTCTGGGCAGAAGCAATACCGCCTGTTATTTGTGAATCGAGCTCCATCAACTGCAATAGAGCTGAAGTCACCAATGGAGATGTGGACTGGTAAACCAGTTGATTATTCAAACCTCCATATATTTGGAAGTATTGTGTACGTGATGTACAACGCCCAAGAAATTTCAAAGCTGGATCCAAAATCTAGGAAATGCAAATTCTTGGGGTATGCTGATGGAGTAAAGGGGTATCGCTTGTGGGATCCCACTGCCTGCAAAGTGATCATTAGCAGGGATGTTATCTTTGTAGAAGATAAACTACAAAGAAAAGAAGACGATGATAGCGCTGAAAAGTCAGAGACTACTCAGATACATGTGAAAAAGAGTTTGAAGAAGGAGATTCTTCTGAAGCAGAACCAGCACATGATGAACAAGAACCAGAGAGTTCTGAAGCTCCAACAACTCGTCAATCAGATCATGTGAGAAGACGTCCCAATTGGCACTCAGATTATGTTATAGAAGGTAATATTGCATACTACCACAAGAAAGAAGAAATCGAAGCCCTTCATAAAAATAATACATGGGACCTTGTGCCACTACCACAAGAAAGGAAGCCAATTGGTAACAAATGGGTTTTCAAAATCAAGCGAAATGGTGATGATCAAGTGGAGAGGTATCGTGCAAGACTGGTGGTCAAAGGATATGCTTAGAAAGAAGGTATTGATTTCAATGAAATTTTTCTCTTGTGGTTCGACTAATAACAGCTCGAGTAGTCTTGGCAATGTGTGCTACATTGAATTTACATTTGGAACAGCTAGATGTTAAAACAGCTTTTCTTCATGGAAATCTTGAAGAAGAGATTTATATGCTCCAGCCTGAAGGTTTTGAAGAAGATGAAAAGAAGAACTTGGTTTGCAGGTTGAACAAATCTCTGTACGGTCTAAAGCAGGCGCCGAGGTGTTGGTATAAGAGATTTGATTCATTCATTATGTGCCTTGGATACAACAGACTTAATGCAGACCCTTGTGCTTATTTCAAGAGGTCTGGTGATAACGATTTTGTTATATTGCTGTTGTATGTGGATGACATGTTGGTTGCATGACCCAACAAAGATTATATTGAAGAATTGAAGGCACAACTGGCTAGGGATTTTGAAATGAAGGACTTGGGATCAGCAAACAAGATTCTAGGGATGCAAATTCACCGAGACAGAAGTAATAGGAAGATTTGGCTTTCACAAAAGAATTACTTGAAGAAAATCTTGTCATGATTTAGCATGCAAGATTGTAAGCCAATTTCTACCCCTCTTCCTATTAACTTCAAATTATCCCCAATATGAGTCCTAACAGTGAAGAAGTGAGGATGGAGATGTCTCGAGTACCGTATGCATCAGCAGTGGGAAGTTTAATGTTCGCTATGATATGCACAAGACCAGACATTGCACAAGCAGTGGGAGTGGTTAGTCGGTACATGGCGAATCCAGGCAAATAGCATTGGAATATTGTAAAGAGGATCCTAAGATACATCAAAGTGACCTCAAATGTTGCATTATGTTACGGCGGATCAAACTTACTAATCAATGGGTATGTAGATTCTGACTATGCAGGGGATTTGGATAAAAGCAAATCTACTACAGGATATGGTTCAAAGTTGCTGGTGGAGCTGTAAGCTGGGTTTTAAAATTGCAGTCAGTTGTGGCTACGTCCACAACAGAGGCAGAATATGTAGCAGCTACACAAACCAGTAAAGAAGCAATTTGGTTGAAGATGCTATTGGAGGAGCTTGGGCACAATCAAAAGTATGTCTCTCTGTTTTGTGACAGTCAAAGCGCCTTGCATCTAGCAAGGAATCCAACATTTCATTCAAGGACTAAGCACATACGAGTTCAGTACCATTTCATTCGTGAAAATGTGGAAGAAGGAACGGTAGATATGCAGAAGATTCATACCAAAGACAACATAGCAGATTTCATGACGAATGCAATCAATGCTGATAAATTTACCTGGTGTCGATCCTCCTGTGGCCTGTCAGAAACGTAAGCAACATGAAAGGTACAAGGTAGAAAGAATGGTGTGAAGATATGATTGTTCCAATCAAATCTTCAAGTGGAAGATTGTTGAAAATTGGCACACCAAATTGCATCAATTGTCAACATTATGGGTGGCAATTTGGTGGAATTAATGGGGTGGCAAAATTGGTCAAATTTGGCCACCAAATTATTGAAAATTTTGGATGGTAAAACTATGCAATTAGTCATTGTAATTTAGGGTATTTAAAAATTAGTCCTTAAAGCTTCAACTATAAATACCCTAGCTCTTTAGCTTTAAAACCATCCCAAAACATTTAGCTTTCTTCCAATACTAGAGAGAATTTAGAGAGTTTCTTGAGAGTTGTTTTCTCCTTTTTATCGAGAGAGAATTATCATTGTTTTCTCCTTGGTAGATCGAGAGGTTGTAATTCCTATTTTCTCATAGTGAAATTCTTCTACTGTTGCCCGTGGTTTTTACCCTATTTATTTAAGGGTTTTCCTACGTAAATTTTGTGTCTCTTTTTATCTTCATTTTTATTTTCTCAAATTATCAGTTGCGATTTTGCTCTATCCGATAGCCGTCTTACGCAACAGAAGAACCAGGAACCGAGGTGTTATTTTTCCCAAGGTATGGTATATACAACAAACAGATCATTAGAAATTTGTATGAGAGAAAACGTAATGAAAATTCATTATACCCTTGGTCCATATTGCTTGACAAACCACTCGGAGGCTCTAGCATTTGAAGCTTCGAAAATGGTCTTCTCAAGACCTAGACGACCAACAACCTTCGCAATAGCATCTGCCCGTACAGAATCAGCATGTTTGCATAAACCATCTGCATCAATCATAATCATGTCTGCACCAGCTTCTAAGCATCTCTCAGCCCTTCTGATCAGTAGGCCCACATCTTCAACAGGTTCTGCAAATATATGTAAGCTAAGGGTCATAAACCGGTCTGAAAACTCAGGCTTCCCCCAACATCAAAATAAGTGTTTTGCACCAGATAAGCAAATGCGATTATAGTAATTGTTTCCAACGAAATGCGCAGAAACCATTTTGGTTCAACCATCTCTTACTACCATAGTATTGTTTCCTTTCCTAAATCTCTCATGATGGTACAAAGGTTAAAAATGCAAAATTCGAGCTTTCCAAAACTAAAACAAGTTAAAGAAGAATGATCAATGAAAATATAAGGAAATGCATGCCGAATTTGCGTTTCGTGAAGCTCCTTGATACAAAATTGCCTATCCAAAGCAATTTCAAGACAAAACAAGGGGCCTAAAAGACAGATTATTGCTATGACAACTTCATAGACACAACATAAGGGGTTTAAAAGATGGCAATCAATAAAAAGAGCATGCTTACCTATCTAGTTCAACTCAAGCCATTAAAAGAACGAGGCTGATACCAGTTGATCGAGGAGGAGGAGGAACACAAGCCCCAAATGCTCTATTTCCACCAGTGGGAATATAGACTTGCTAAACTTGACAGCAAACTGAGGCTTGGCTTTCAGGCCTCCAGCCTTGATCAATCTCATATATCTCAAAAGAGTATCTTCAGGAACTTCAAGTGATGGCACATTCAACTTAATTGTGTCAAACCTCATTTGCTTACACTCCTTTAAAACATTAAAGGATATAAAAAAAAGGTAAGCACTTTACCAAGCAAGCAACAGAATTTTCATCAGGGTATAAAATAATTAGTTTTACCACAACATAATTTTTGAAAGCAGAAGGACCTTTACAAATCATATGTTCAGCTCAATCACCAGTACCAAATAAACATCATGCTGGTGAGCCATGTCAATCACTTGTTTGAGAAAACTTAGGCATCAAGCTATGGGAACCCCCATAGAATTTCATCCCTTCAACAAATTGACCCATTGACTCAATTATCTCCTGGTAAAAAGAATCATTTTTTCTTAGTAAACAAAGAAATAAATCAAAAATAAAAAAACAACAACCCATGGAATGTAGAACGTTTTGGGTCAAGAGAGTGTGATTGGGTCCTCGCATTTCCGTGACCCCAAAGCGGCGAGGCTTTTCGGGTCGGTCATCGTCGTCAGTGGCGCGTTATGTTTGCTGTCGTTTTACACGTGGATTGATGTATGCAAGATAAGAATAAGAAGATATTTGTCCGAAAAAAGAGAAGAAAAATAATCTTAATTTTTATTTTCCTTTATCAAATGATTTTAAAAGATAAAACTTGTAATTTTACTAAGTGGATTCCTTCTAAAAATACTTTGAAATGATTACTGATCGAGACCATGGAACACTTGTGCTTTCCGGA
Source organism: Hibiscus syriacus (assembly GCF_006381635.1). Classification (NCBI taxonomy): domain Eukaryota; kingdom Viridiplantae; phylum Streptophyta; class Magnoliopsida; order Malvales; family Malvaceae; genus Hibiscus; species Hibiscus syriacus. Next base: position 579,471 of record NW_024063399.1, on the reverse strand, counting down.
ATGATAGAGACGATTGAGTAACGGTTTATTATAAAACAATAACATTAGGGACAGTTTTGTAACTTTTTGAACTTAAATGATGAAATTAGAAAGTAATAATTTACCCAATAGTTAAAAAGCATTGCGTTTCCCCTTGAACGTTTTGATTCCCAAGCTTAAGCCTATGATGTACGTCATTCCATTGCTTCGACAGTTGCTGGTATTTACCATCTTGTTTCTTAATCCAGAACGTATTCATCAGTTAAAAAGACCAGGAATTTAGGTACCATTAGCCGTTCAAAACTTAATCCAATACCGTATAAACTATCAGACATCGATCAAATTCTCTCGAAATTACTTTTCTTGACATCCATGGAAGGAATATGAATCTAAAAGAAAACAATGTATGAGCAAAAAAGAAGCAACCTTTAATCCAAAACTAACATCATTGAGAATACATCTTTCCCTTATAAAGCAAGCCTTCCCGTTCAACCACAGATATCTGCAAACCATATTATCGGTGTTCCATGCTAGACTATTATGGTAAAACATGGCATTGTATGAGTTTTGTCTTGTTTGTTGATCATGGTTTTGGACACCACTGCTGGTGTACTTGGCATTGCGCTTGGAAGTCAAACGGATGTACGTTGAGGGATTTAGAGTGTAAAAAGAAATTGCATCCGTGTTCTTTTTTCTTGATAGTCTTGTATATGTAGCGGCTGATGCAAGTTCCACCCTGAAATCCGAATTTTATTTGTGTCTTTCTACATACAAAAATTTCGTGTTGCTAATATATGATTGTCCATCTTACAAAATATTTATAGATCGGTCATCGTATATAAGACTTTTTTTTGTTTAACAGGAGGAGTGTTCGGGTTGGATCGATCTCTGTGCTTTGTTAACTTTCCTGCTAGGATTTGCGGCAGCAGTACTTGTTGTCCTTGCCCAAGTTTGTGGGAACTGTTTCGCTGGTTGCGTTTGCATTTGCACAAAGGATGAGTTAAACAAAGCATCTGCTAACGATTGGCGGCCGCTTCCCACATTTTTTCATGGTACGCCCCTCTTCTTACATCTACAGCTCGAATACGAGCATTGGATATAAATATGTATCTGATTAGATTTTTATAATTGACAGGATAATATCAGCAGTTGGATTGACAATGCTGATCATAGGGATGGCGAATGCGGACAGCAAATCCAATCCTTTTTTCACCGTAGGAGGAATTCTATGTTTCGCTCATGGACTCTTCACCGTAGCTTATCACGTATCAGACCGCAGCTGCTAGAGAAGAACATGCAAGAGAACCTGGATACCCTCTAGAACATATTTTTCCGGGGGTAGAATAGAATTTTTATTTCTTAGGGGTTCAAAGTGCACTTTTATTATTGTTTCATTTATAATTTCAGAAATTTTAAAAACACTAAAGGGAAAATGTCCCATTTTAATAGAATGAAATAATATATACTTAATCTTTTAAACCATTATTTATTAAAATTAGAGGGAAAAAATCAAACTGTGATTTTTAAAATTTTATAAGTATAAATTCATTGACTGATTTTAATAGTAAAATGAAATAACTATTATTTCTAGAAGATTCGGTTCAAACAGTTGCATGCGTTACTAATAGATTATTCTTTTCTGAATAACTATTAATTTATAATAATTTCAAATTATTTAAAGAAAAAAATCTACAAACGTTATTAAATGGATTATATATGTGAAACTTATAAAACATTGTTTGTAGAATTGAAACACTCCACTGGTATATATCAATCAGTAACCTTTTAAAAAAATAGATAAATTACATGAAAATGGATTAAAGTTGTTTATGAAGGGAAAAAAACTTTACCGTATCAAAAGGTAAACCATTATAAATATAATAACAATATCATTTCAATAATTAAATTATCATACCAACAGAAGTTTAAAAATTGATGGCGCACGATAAACGGGTTCTTTGGGTACACGTTAGTAGGCCTATTGGGATCTGAGATTTTCATTGTGTCTCTGGTCATTTTAATCGGTTTTCTTCTCTTCTTGATCTAGGGTGAGGGGGCTTTTTCTTTCTTGCTTCATGAGTGATTCTTTTTAATCTTGGACTGGAGGAAATTGTTTGGTGGTGTTGATGGGCAATCCTTGGAGTTCTTTCCGTTGTCTGAGATTGGAAATGGGACTCCTATTGTTCAGCTCCGTCCGAAGTGTTTGATGTTGGAATTTCAGAATGAAAGACATCTTTGGTGGGTTAATTTCTTGTATTTGTGCCGAATTTTTCATCCTTGCAGAGGATTATGGATAATCTGTGGAAGAAAGCTTCGCATGGTCTCTAGTTCAGGTTTGTTTCGAAGGAACTAATCTTTATGTTTCTCATTTGTTTCTGAGGCTGCCCGTGACTAGGTTCTAGAAGGATCATGGAACATTTAAAACTAGTTGCTAGTCCTTAGGAAGTGGGAACTAAACATGAAACGTTTGGACTTTGATCTCTCTCGGGTGCCAGTTTGGGTGCATCTCTATAATGTGCTGCTGGAGCTTTATTTGAGGGTTGGTTTGATTTACTTGGTTGGATCATTAGGTGTGCCTCTTTCAATGGATGCTTTCACATCATCTAAGAAGAGGCTTGAATATGCGAAAGTTTGTATTGAGATTGGTGTGGGAGATGTGATCCCTAAGTATGTTGATCTTGTATTGAAGGATGGGTTGGTTGTTTCAATTTGTGTGGTTGTACCTTGGTTACCTTCTTGTTATGGGTTTGTAAGATCTTTGGACATAGTGAGAATTTAGTGATTAATCTCAGAAAAGATTGAAAGTTTAGGGATTTAAATGAAAAGTATTGATGTTGGATTAAATAACAAAGTTTGAAAGTAATAAGGGTATTATGGTCATTTTTCAGGAAAGATTTTATTTCCCTTTATAACAGGTAATAAGCGTGGGAAGGAGATAATTTCTCCAGAGCATTCTTCAGTCTTCTTTCCTCCTCTCCACCGTGAAGCTGGTATAAGGTAAGTGGGTCTTCAGTTGGTTAATTCTTTCGTTTTAAAGCTTGTTTTGATTCTTGGGATATTAAGAAAGATTAAGAAAAGCTTAGGTGGCTTAAAACTCAAAGATTAACAAGTTATGAGAAATTAAGAAAAATGAGTTTTAAGTGAATTTTTGAAATAGAAGGAGTTAATAGATTTTGAAGTAGAATTTGACTTGTCAAGGGTTAAATTAAGAGATGTGAAGTGATAGAATGAGTTTAAAACATGTTGAATCTGGTATGATTCTTGAAGTTAATAAAGGAGGAAGATATTAAGGTTAAAGACAAGATAAGTGAATATAAATGAATCTAAGCATGTATATGTAAGTTAGGATTATAAAAGAGGATGAATCATGAAGTTTGAAGATGAAAGAGTGAATTATCGTGCCTAAAGAGTAATTTCTGGGCAAGGTGTATCGGTACACATTCAAGTGTACCGATGCACTCTTTAAAGAAGAAACATCAAATGCCAGGAATGTATCGATGCACTATGAGTGTGCACCGATGCACCAAGAAAATTTTTGAAGGTGAATCGATGCAGTAAGGGGTGCCGATGCATCAATATTTCGAAGCTATTTTGGGTACCGATGCACCTATAGTGCATCGGTACACCCCTGAAGAAAAAAGTGAATATTAGTTTATTAAGTTCGTTAAGTTGTTAGTATCAGATTACAAGGTGCAGGTATCTGATAATTGCCTTAAAATGTATTATATAGATTCAAGTCTAAACAAGTTCCGAAATCATTGACAAGTAAGATCGATCAAGGGGAAAGATAAGAGATTGGAATTGAATAGTGAGGCCAGGTGAGTGCATAATAGTGACATATATGTTTAATGGAAATATGACTTGCGATGAGTCTATTTCCTAGAATAATATGCATGAAGTCATGAATAAGATTATGTGGTTGTTATTATTATATGTGTTATATGTTATATGTTTACATTAATTGTATGTATGCATAACTAAAGATATTGATATGCTTTTATGCTATAGGATTTGTGTAAAAACACTAATGTAATAATGGAAGAACATGAAATAAATTATATGATAGAGACATAAGGAATGAAATGAACGAGTGAGCATAAGATAATCAAGTATAAGTCATATTATATGGTATAGGTGATTACACGAGAAAGGTTAGAAGACTCTATGAGGAGTATAAATTCGAGGGCATATGCATAAATAAGGATACATAAGTTATATAGGGAAGATTTATATAGTTAAAGGAAACTATGGTTTATGAATTATAAAGTGAAGAGCTACAAAGCTTTATGAAAGAGTATATGTATGAAGTAATGGGAAATTGAACTAATTAATAGATTAAATTAGTATATATATATAAATTATGTAAGTGAAAGGGGAAATGAGATAAGATAAGTAGAAATTATTTATAGGATATAATGAGACTATTTGAACATGTATTATAAACTTTATAAAGGATGACTTAGGTTAAATCATTATATGATATAAATATAGGGCATTACTATGTAAATTACATTAAAGAGACATGTTTACACGATTACAAGATATGATACAAGACATTAGATATATGAAAGAGAAAGTATATGTGATATGAGAAAGTGAACAAGTTAAATAATATTGAATCAGGTGAAATAAGAGATTAAAGCATAAATTATACGAAAAGATATAAGTCATAGGATATGAAATGTTTATAGGAACACATGAGAAGTGTTATGCCATGTGATACATGAATACGAATGATATGAGAATTTACATGAACGTGATTACATGTATATGTGAATGAAGCTACGAGTTTATATGAATATGATATGTTTACATGAATATGAAAAAGATATAAAATATAATTTGTCAGGATTTTCGAAGCTCGAATCAACAACCGGAATGGTTTACAAAGAGGGGTCGGAACGGTTTTGTGTTTAGGGAGTAAGGAGATTGAAAGATAGAGAATTGCACAGCGATTTATAGTGGTTCGACTTTCTCAAACAAAGTCTATGTTCACTACCTTAGCTCCTCACCAAGGATTTTCCAATAAATTCACTAATTTGTTCTTTCTTTGAGGACAAAGAGATAACCTTACAAACCCCCTAGTTTTTCGGGCTAAACTAGAACCTTTCCCTAGCTTTACACGGGATAAGCTAGAAATTTCCTTAGCTTGTATTTAGCTTGGAATGTGTTTGAAGTCGTATATAGCTGTTGGGGATGTTTGGAGCTGTTTGGGATGATAATCATTAATAAAACAACTTGGAGCGTGGGGGAATCGGTACCCCCTCATAGGGAATTGATTCCCTAAGTGTAAAATTCAAATATTTTGATCGTTGAACAGGGAGAATTGGTACCCCCTAGGGAACGGTTTCCTCCGAGCATTCTGTTTTTCTCGGAGCCAAACCATTCAAGGGGAATCGGTACCCTCTTGGGGGGGGACGTTCCCTCTGAGTAATCTGGAATTTTTGGCTTTGAAATGGTTCGAAATACTTTGTAAAATTGTTTTGAAATTATTTTAAGATTAAACTTAATTTTACACTTTAGTAAGGATTAAAATGACTTTGAAAGACTTGGAGTAATATTTGATATCAAATAATTACATCGAATATACTTAGAAAATCTTTTATAAAATCTTAAATTCATTTAATTAATTTGTTATATCGAAACATCAAAATGTTTTCAACAATCACCCCCTTTTTGATATAACAAAACATTTGAGTAATTTTAAGATTTTGAAATCAAGTTTGAAATTACTCCCTTTACTTTAACACTTCTCCCCCTTTTTGTTAAATCAAAAAGACTCTAATCTTTGAAGTTCAAAATAACTTTGGAGAGTAAGTAGTAAATTTGACATTTAAAAATCATTTGAAAAATCAAAGTTCCCCCTCAATAAATACATTCCAATCAAAATTTAGCTTTAAGAACTTGACACTTTAAAAAAAATTGAATTTCTATAAAGAATAACAAACATGTTGGTAGCACATGAATTCAATATATCCAAGACTAAAATACTTTATGCAATACCAATTGTTGAAATTTGATATCAATATCTTGTTAAATTAGTGCATATGCATAAAGTTTTCCAAAAATGTTATGCATTTGAAAATTTTGATATCAATTGTTATAGAGATATCATTTTCATTTAAACAACATGCATAAACATTCAAATTTAGGTCAAAAATTCAAAATTGTAAAATCAAAGTATTTGAAAAATTGATATCAATTGTTAGAGAGGTATCATTGCATTAAAACCAATTTTGACCAAAATTCCTTATGAACTAAAAATTCTAAAAAAAATCATTAAACCTTTAAAATGTTCATCATAAAATCTTTTTAACATACATGAGATTAAAATAGTAATGTATAATTATTTAAAACACAACTCATGCATGTTTAAAATCAAATGAGCAACCAAATAACTAAAATTAAAAACATTAAGCTTAGAGGTTACCCATTCCTTTTCAAGTGTGGCTAGAGCATCTTGAATATCATCACTTTCATTACCATTGCTCCCACACACCTACAAGAGACATTTATTTTGATTTTGGTATCCAAATTGCTTTGGATCCTTGGACGTTAGTTCAATGCCCCTTGTTCCTTTCGGAACCATACTTGCCTAATTTTAAAACGTTTTCCTTTCTTCAAAGGACAAGTATTTCCATATGACCATGATAATGACAATGTGAGCATATTGTCATTATTGAACAAAATGAATTATTATAATGATTCTTTTTCTTTTGTTAAACATTCAAGCTTAACTTTAAACCAAAATTTTCTTTTTCAAAACTTTCAACTTTTATTTTTGAAAGCTCTAAATCCTTTTTCAAAATTTCATTTTTGCTTTCAAAATCTATTTTTGTTTTCAAAAGAAAATCATTTTCGATTTTAAATTTTGAAATCATTTTCTTATATTTGGAGTTCATGATCTCAAACTCCGAATATAATCTATTAAAAGCATCTTGTAACTCATCAAACGTATATGAATTAAATTCATTTGAGTTAGAAGATACCTCGGGCTCTTCACGAGCCATTAGAGACACCACCTTTGTTGGTTCTTCTTTCTTGTTTCCATGGATTTCCTCGAGCTTATTCCAAAGCTCCTTGGCACTTGAACATGAAGAAAACCCCTTCATAGATTTTAGGACCAAATGCACAAAACAACATGTGCATGGCTTTGGCATTAAGTTGAGCTTTCTTCCGTTCTTTGTCACTCTGCTTCTTCTCATTCTTCTTTGGAGAAAAGTAGCCATTCTCGATTATCTCCCATGCATCAAGATCATTGGATTGGATGAATACCTTCATTAATTTCTTCCAATGATGATAGTTGACTCCATTGAAGTATGGAAGTTTGTCGGTTGGTAAGGAGTCTTCCATGTGGAACGAGCCGGAGGTGGAAGCCATCTTCTCGGTTGTGTAGGGAATTGGTAGAGCTTCTTCTAGGATCATCTCAAGGTGGTTAAACATTCTTAACGAGTTAGGCTCTGATGCCAATTGTTAGGATTTTCGGAAGCTCGAATCAACAACCGGAATGGTTTGCAAAGAGGGGTCAGAATGGTTTTATGTTTAGGGAGTAAGAAGATTGAAAGATAGAGAATTACACATCGATTTATAGTGGTTTGACTTTCTCAACCAAAGTTTACGTCCACTACCTTAGCTCCTTATCAAGGATTTTCCAATAAATTCACTAATTTGTTCTTTCTTTTGAGGACAAAAAGATAACCTTACAAACCCCCTAGTTTTTTCGTGCTAAACTAGAACATTTCTCTAGCTTTTATAAGGGATAAGCTAGAACTTTTCCCCTTTACAAAAGGATAAAAATGTAAACAAGAAAACTTCTCTAAGGTAGGTGTTGACAAGATTGAGCTCACAAGAACAAAATATTTTACAAGAGAAAGATGAAATAAGAATGAAAAACTCTTCTCTTGTGTTTGATTGCTTGGATAGTTGTTCTCTTGTTTCTTCAAGTGTCCTTAGCTTGTATTTATAGCTTGGAATGTGTTTGAAGTCGTATATAGTTGTTGGGGATGTTTTGGAGCTGTTTGGGGATGAGAATCAATTAATAAAATAGCTTGGAGCGTGGGGGGAATCGGTACCCCCTCATAGGGAATAGATTCCCTAAGTGTAAAATTCAAATATTTCGATCGTTGAACAGGGGGAATCGGTACCCCCTAGGGGGAATCGGTTCCCTCGAGTATTTGTTTTTCTCGGAGCCAAACCATTCAGGGGGAATCGGTACCCTCTTGGGGGGGAGAATCGGTTCCCTCTGAGTAATCTTGAATTTTTGGCTTTGAAATGGTTCGAAATACTTTGTAAAATTGTTTTGAAATTATTTTAAGATTAAAACTTAATTTTACACTTTAGTAAGGATTAAAATGAACTTTGAAAGACTTGAGTATTTTGATATTCAAATAATTACATCGAATATACTTAGAAAATCTTTTGTAAAATCTTAAATTCATTTAACTTAATTTGTTATATCGAAACATCAAAATGTTTTCAACATAATGCCCATGATATGTGTCATGAGAGCTAGGGGTATAGTTGGCATGCTAATAGTTGAGGGTCTACGCTATCTTTCGGGACATATATGTATCATTTGGAACATCTATGAGGTCTTTTGAGACACTTGGTCTTTGGAATATTTATATGGATCTAAAGGAATTTTCTACGTGGTCCTTAGGGACATCTTATATGGCACTTCAATGCATTTCTACGCGGCACTTAGGTGCAATTCTACGTGGCACTTCGGTGCATTTATATGAGTTGTGGTGACAGCATTAGTGTACACCTCTATAGACACATATCTATAGTTCTCACATGTGTACATGGGCTAATAAAGGATGATATAAAAGAACCTTGTATGATATTATGTTCTTTGTTTGTAATCTTTATGGTGTGAAATGATATATGTGATATGATGATGATGATGTGTATATAGCTTGGTTAAGAAGAATAGGTACAATAACATATGATTAAAATATAAAGAACACAAATAAGACTATTAAAGAGATAATGAGAAATTTATTACATACGCTTTATATGCCTTGTGTTAGGAAATATGTTACTAGAATTATATGATGATATGTGTTTTCTTTGTGAACAATATATATGTATGATATACAAAATGCAATAAGTATATATATTAAACAAGAGTAATAATAATAATAGGTAAAAAGGAAATGGTATATATATATATATATATATATATATATATTTATATTTGGATGCATTTTATGGTTTATTATGATTACATGAAATGTGCTTAATAGGAATTAGTTATGATATGCTATAGTCAGTTTGTTTATGCCTCACTAACTCATCGACTTAGCGTGTGATTGTTTCACACGTAGGTTAAAGAAGCGAGAAGAGAAGCGAAGAAGAGCAAGACAAGTTGCATCTCCCTTACAAAATTTCAGATCAGAAAATAGATGATTTAAATGTGTTTGGTTAATTTGAATATAGTTGGCATGCACTAATTGATTGAGTTGAATATTCTCTGATCGATTTTGATTATTTTGTTTTATTTATGTAAATAAACCACTTTTATTTTAATGAAAATTTTAAATTTTCTTTGAATTTTGTCAATAGTCAAGTTTGAAAAGTCAATGTGACACCTCAGACTCGTATTCGGGTTGGGTACGGGTTGGGGGTGTTACAGAAAGGGTGTATTGTGAGGTTGAAGTCTACTCCGGTTGATTACCAGTTTGGAGAAATAAGTTGAGGAGTTTGGAGGGTGTTAATTCTGATACTCTACCAGCGTGAAGGAAGAATGGTGTGGAGATTGTTGAGGGTGCTAATATTGTTGTTAAGGGTGCAATTGTTACTGTTGAGGGTGGTGTTGAGGTGTTGCAGAAGTCTACTCTTGATGGCTCTGAAGGACTGGAGTTTTGTACTGCTGCTTAGGGTGAAGAAGTTGTTGCTAGTGGTTTAGGGGATGAGGCTATTGTTTTGGGTGAGGTTGTTGATGTGCAGCCTGTTGGAATAAGTGATGTTGAGTTTCCTATTTTGCAAGCTTCTTGTCAGAAGCGTAAATCCAATGACAGAGCTAAGGTTAAGAAACAAATTGATGGTTCCTCTAATCGATTTAAGGTTTTAGTGAATGTTACTGGTATTGAGGATAAGAAGGTCCGAGCTACATCCATGAGGGTTGTTGCTCTCTTAAATAAAATGAAAACTAAAAAGAATGATGTAATAGATAAGGCTAGGGGTCAGTTATTGTGGGGTCTGTTGTGGGGGTTCTTCCTACTTAATGATAGTTTATTTTTAGAATGTTAAGGGGGCTTAATAAACCCCTTAAGCAAACTAGGGTTTTTTCTAGGCTTAATAAATTTAATACATATATTATTTATTTCATGGAAACTAGGGTTAGAATGTTGCTAAGTTGGTTGCTAAATTTTTTAAGGATTGGGAGTGTTGCTCGATTCATGATTGTATGGATAATGGGAGATTGTGGGTTTTCTAGAAAAATGGCATATTGTTTTCGATTCTGAAAGTCTCTGATAAATCCTTGTCTATAGTTGGTGAAGTTGGTGGGCAGGTGTATCATTACTACTGTTTATGGTAGTAATAGTGGAGTTAGTAGGAGGAATCTTTGAAGGCAGTTGGTGGAGTTGGAGTATGGTTGGTTTGTCTCATTGGTTGATTGGGGGACTTTAATATCATTATTAATGCTGAGGAGAGCTAAAACTTTGAGAGGGTTGGGCCTCATATCTATGATGATATGGAGGATTTTAGAAGTTGTATTTCTGATATAGAGGTGATGTATTATCCCTACGTCTGGGCTTTCTTTACTTGGTCTAACAATCAGGAGGATAATTACTTAGCTTGAAAGTTAGATAGGTTTTGATTAATTATTAATGTCTTGTTAATTTTCTGGATTCATTTGTTTAACTTAAAGCTAGGGGAGTGTCTGATCACTGTCCTTTTATGGTTTGGTTTTTTAAGGATAATTAGGTTGATAAGCCTAAATCATTTAAGTTTTTCAATTTTTGGGCTTCTCATGGTGAGTTTCAAGATGTTGTGAGAGAGTCTTGGTAGGGTGAGGTGGTTGGTTGTGCTATGTATCGCTTGTTTTTTAAGTTGAAAAGGCTTAAGCCAAGGCTTAAGGATTTTAACAAGAGGTATTTTGCTGATATATCTGGGAGAATTAAGACGAAGAGGGATCAGCTTGAGCAGGTTCAATTACTAAATCTCTTGCGCGCTGGTAATAGGAATCTGGCTTAGGAAATGATGGTTAAGGAGAAGCTTAGGGAGTTGGAGGTGATCGAGGCTTATTTTTACAAACAAAAAACGAAGGTGCACTAAATTCGTGAGGGAGATAAGAGTACTAAGTTCTTTCACTCTACTGTGATGGGCAAGAGGAAAAAGAACATTGGCAGGCTTCTTTTTTATAAGAATAGTGTTCGTTAGATAGTTTTGATGCCATGTTTACTAAGATAGTGAGGTTTTATATTGATATTCTTAGCTCGGAGGATGATGGTGCTCAAGGTTGTTCTGTTGAGATTCCTAAGGAGTTGTTAGGCTTTGAGCTACCTTAGGGGGCTGAGGGTGATTTATTGAGAAAGGTATTTTCTGAGGAAATCAAATATACCTTGTTTAAGCAAGGAAACGAGAAAAGTCCAGGGCTTGATAGGTATTATGCCTATTTTTTCAAGGTAGCTTGGGATATAGTGAAGAATGATTTCTTAGTTATTGTTAAAGAATTTTTTCATATTGGTTTTATTCTTCTTGCTTTTAATGCTACGTCTATTGTTTTAGTGCCTAAAGTTCCTAATGCAAGTATGGCTAGGGAGTTTCGTCCTATCTCATATTGTTTGGTGGTGTATAAAATCATTTTCAGTATTCTTGTTAGTAGGTTGACTAGTTACTTCCTTTGTATAGTTTTGTCAAATCAGTCTGCATTTATTAAAAGACTTAATATTGTTGATAACACTTTGCTCGCTCAAGAGCTTGTTAAAGTTTATTCTCAGAACTCTCTCTCTCCTAGATGTGGTCTTAAGGTTGACTTAAGAAAGGCTTTTGATTTTGTTAGTTGGAGTTTTTTGATGAATGTATTGGCTTTTTTGGGGCTTTTTGAGGTCTTCAGGGGTGAATCAGAAGTTGTGTCACTAGTGTTCATTTCTCTATTGCTTTTAATGGTAGTTTAGTTAGGTGTTTTAAGGGGAGGAGAGGGATAAGGCAAGGTGATCTTTTGTCCCCTTATCTCTTTGTTATGGTTATGAACATTCTTGCTAACTTGTTGAATACTGCTGTTAAGGGAGGGGTCTTTCGATTTCACCTTAAGTGCAAAAAGGTCTCTCTTACGCACCTTAGTTTTGCTGATGACTTGTTCATATTATGCCATGGGTTTGAAGACTCGGTGTTGGAGGTGGTTAGTGTCCTACAATCATTTTACGAGATGTTTGGTTTACAATTCAATGCAGGAAAATTTGAGTTGTTTGTTTGTGGGATGTATGATACTGTTTTGGCAAAGGTTCTTAATGTTACTGGGTTTGTGTTGGGTAGGCTTCTATTTAGGTACCTGAGTGTGCCTTTAGTCACAAGAAAGTTGACTATAGAAGATTTCTTGCCATTGGTTGATAAGATTAATGATAAATTGGGACTATGGGCTAAGAGAGAGTTGAGTTATGGTGGTAGGCTTCAACTAATCAAGGTTGTTTTGTATGGTATTATGGGTTTTTGGTGTAGACAGATAATTCTGCCTAAGGGTGTTATTCAACAGGTGGAGCAACTTTGTATTCAGTTTTTCTGGAAATGTGATGATTTGCTAGCTAAAAGTGTCAGGGTTAAATAGCAACAAATTTATGGACTTAAGTTTAAGGGTGGATTAGAGTTAAAGAGTCTGGATTGTTAGAGTAAGGATTATTGCTTCCTTCTAATTAAGAGTATTCTTGTTAGTGCATGCTCTTTTTGGGTGGCAGGATTAGAGAGTATGTTTTAAAAGGGAAGAAATTTTGGGTTATGAGTTACAAGTCTCATTTTAGTTGGATTTTAAAGAAATTTCTTAAGCTTCATAATGAGGCAAGTAACTTGTTTGCTAATGTGTTGGATTGAAATGAGGTTGGTGGATGATGGATTTGGGAGAAAATTCGTGATAAAAAATAAAGTCTCTTGGGAGAACCTTATATGGTTTCCTTTGCATATTATGAAAATGTCTATTGTTTTTTGGATGAATATCTTGAATCGGATGCCTATTAAGGATAGGCTTATTCTGATGAGAATATATTTAAATAGATTATGTGGTTTGTGTGGGGTGGGGATGGAGAGTAGGAATCATCTTTTTGGTGAATACTTTTTTTCTTGTCAGGTTTGGAGTCGTGTTTTGCAGGCGTTCAATCTCCCTAGAAGATTGATGTGTTGGGAGGATACTTTGACTTGGGCAGTTGGGCATTTGAAAGGAAAGTCCCTTATTGTTTATACTTTGAAGCTGGCTTGGACTAGTTTTTTTGTATTTTGCTTAGGAAGAGCGAAATCATAGAGCTTTTTGGGGGCTCTCTCAATATGTTGATGAGGTTTTTATTGTATTAGGTTGATTGTTTGTTCTAGGTTATAGGGGTATGGTATTAATAGGATTGACATAGTGAATTTATAGCTTTGCTTTAGGTAGAGAATTTTTTTATTTTCCCTGTTGATGGATGGGTGTGAGTTTTGTTTATGTACATGGGTTTTTTGTTTGATTTTGTACAGCTTTGATGTTTCTTTTAGATATAATGAAGAACATGATTTATTCAAAAAATAATAATTTTTTATAGAAAAAAATAATTAAAATATCTTATATAGCTAAATAATTAATTGATTAAAAGTTTAAATAAAAAATAAGATAAATTATCTCAAATACCACTAAATTGAAAAATTTTAAGTTTAAATTAAGAATAAAATTAAGTTGTGAAACTTATAATTTACCATTTAGTATATTGTTGGCCAGACTTTATGAGGTATTGTGGCATGCATATGTGTAGACACTTTTTTGACCACACATTTACATAATTTATTATTATTATTTTATTAATATTTTTATTGCACCCTATTTCCAACAAACCACCAACTCACTACCCCACCATTATCTCAACCACATCACATACCCACTAAATCACTATCACCACCTCACACGTATGTTTGCTTCATTTTCTCTTAAATGGCCTTGACTTTAAATAATGTTTGGGGGGCCACACGAATGGGGGAGCATCTGGTTTTTAGGCTAAATTATATAACTGACACCGTTTTTTTTAATTTTACCTTTCTGACACCGTTTGACCAATATTTCCAGAAGTAGCACCCTTTCTGCTGAGTTGGCAAAGGCGCGTCCCCGGGGACGCGCTTTACCCGTGTTTTCGCTGAGTTGGATGCCACGTGTGGAAGGCGCGTCCCCGGGGACGCGCCTTTGCCATATCAGCAAACACGTGTGGAAAGCGCATCCCCGGGGACGCGCCTTCCATTAAATGTCATAATGTCCCCATCCGTTTTTCCTAACTACCCCTCCTCCTCCCCTATATAAACCCCCCTCAACCCTCCCTCATTCTTCACACCAAAATCATATTCTCCTCTCTTATATAACTCAAATTCTCCAACTATTTGAGTTTTAAATTTGTTATTAGTGGTAAGAAATTTATTTTTATGTTATTATTTTTTTAAATAGTTATTATTTTTTATATTAATATATTTATGTAAATATTATTTTTTTATTAAAATAATATTTATATAATTATTATTTATTTAGAATTATTAATTTTTTTTTTGCTAATTATATTGTTTTGTCTACAGTTATAATGGAAAACGAAATGCTATTGCGATTGGATATTGATCATATCTCCAGACATTTTAGCGATATGGTAATATTTTTTATAATTAATGTTAATATTTAAATTTATTTTATTTTAAAGTTATTATGAATTTATATTAATTTTTATTTTTTATAATGTATATTATTTAGGATGCTGATCGTATTTTAGAGACTTTTATTAAAAATCCACGTATACCGACACCGGAACGTATTTTGCCATATTTGGCTTCTGCCGGGTTCGGGTATATTGCAACAATTATAGGCGGTTGCAAACTCGAACATGTCCTAATTTCTGCACTGATTGAGAGGTGGAGGCCCGAGACACACACTTTTCACCTTCCATGTGGAGAGGCGACAATTACATTGGAGGATGTCTCTATGCATCTGGGGCTTCCCGTCGACGGAAATATGATGTGTGGTATGGCGGATGGTGATTGGCAATCAATGTGCATTGATTATCTTGGAGCTGCTCCGCCAGAGTTTAATGGAGGTAGAATAGCTTTATCTTGGTTGAAAGCTAATTTTGAGGTTTTAAATGAAAATGCTTCAGAGGATCAAGCAAAGGCATGTGCTCGGGCATATATTCTATGAATAATTGGAGGAATATTGATGCCCGACAAATCTCGCAACCAGGTGCATTGTATGTGGTTGCGGCATCTGATCGATTTTGATGAAGCTGGAAGATATAGTTGGGGTGCTGCAGTTTTGGCATTTCTCTTTAGAGAAATGTGTCGGGCGACCAATTATAAGAAAACTGCTATCGGTGGATGTCTTCTGCTTCTACAATCATGGGTGTGGTTCCGCATGTCTTTCTTATGCCCGATCGTGAATGAACCATACGTATTCCCCTTATTGTTGAGGTAATTTTCGAACTAAATTTTGATTTAAATATTTTCAATTAAATAGGGTGATATTTAGTTTATATTATATTTCATAGGTGGTCGATGAAAAGAAAGGACCATAAAAGTATACCTACTGGGTTAGAGGAAATTCGTTTACTTATTGATACGAAAGCTGGGTCTGAGGTATGTTTTTAAATTTGTTTAATTATTAATATTTTAATTTAAAATGTTAGATATAATTAGAATATTTTATTTATTTGAATTGTATATTTATATTTCAGTTTCAGTGGATACCTTATGCGAGCGATGAAGTGAAAGCTTGCATCCCACCCCACCTTAGTGGGTCATTAGAGGTATGGATATCGGTTATACCTTTTATATGTTATGCTATTATTGAGTGACATCCAGTTGATCGCGTGCTCCGTCAGTATGGTTGTACGCAATATATTCCTGGAGCTCCTAGGAATTTAGACGACGTGCATAACATAGATAGACGAGGAAAGAAAGATGTTAACTGGGTGGTGAGACACAGAGATTGGATTGCGCTTTGGGAGAACCGATATACACTGTTGGCCCCTCGACAATATTACGCTGAAACTGGTCATATGGTTACGGATAACTATATGGACTGGTTTAATGAAAATGGGAAGTCGTTTCTACTTTCGGCGGAAGCACGAGGGGTTAACATTCCTAGGCGTCGAGAAAGACGTCAACCGTCTCAATATCATCGTCCCCCGACGCGTGGACGGAGAGAAGGCGCTACCGGTTCTGCATCAGTCCCACCACAACATCCTTATTCGTCGATGCCGCAGGGGTACATGCCCAGCCCTCCACTTCATATGCCAAGCCCACCAGTTTATATGCCATCTCCGCAGGGTTACATTCCGAGCCCGCAGGGTTACATTCCTAGCCCGCCAGGTTACATGCCTAGCCCGCCAGGTTACATGCCTAGCCCGCAGGGTTTTATACCATATGGAGGTGCATATACGACTATGTTTAATGATCCAGCATATGGTTCATATGCATCTTATTTGGCTGGTGGTGCTTCTCCGCAGACACCTCAATCTCCATCTGGATCACATACATCGATGCCAATGTTTCCACAGTTCTCACAGTTCCCGGGGAGCGGTGGGATTGTTACTAGCACTCCTCCAGGGTCGTTATTTTATACAGGCCCTTCAGCGTCATCTACACCAAATGAAGAAAATGCTGTTGATGATGATAGTGAAGATGAGGAGACTGAAGAACAAGTTCCACAAAGAAATCCTCCACGAAATAGAAAACCACCGCCATGTGGAACTCATTCGAGAAGACGACATCGGTGATCCAGTTATATTTAATGTTATTTAAATAATTATATTTCAGAATTTTATGTAATTTGGTTATGTTATTTAAATGTTTCATGGTTGTTACATACATATTTTTTAATGTTATTTTTTATTCACATTTAACATTAAATGTTTGATAAATGTTTTTAAAATACAAATTATATTATTCGAAATTTAAAATAAAAATAAAAATAATATTATTCAAATTTAAATTTAAAATATAAATTATAGTATTCGAAATTTAATATTAAATTTCAACTTAATATTCCAATTGTATTCGAAATTAAAAGTTATATTCCAATTATAGTTCACAATACTTAAATTGAAATTAAATTTATCCATACATATGATTTTATCATTAACATATATTAAAACGTATACATTAAAATCAACTTATGTTGAGTTCATCGATCGACGGAATCAGCCAAGAGGGGGGTGAATTGGCAATTTATTCAATGTCACATTTCAATGCTCATTCCATACAATTTCAATGTCACAATCAACTTATCACTTCACATTTATTCACTTTATCCATAACATTTTATCTAATTTATTCAAACTTCACATAACGTTTTAATTTAAGTTATTCTTAACTTGCTGAACTTTCAAAAGAAGTTAAATTTAGGTTATAATTTACCTTATTTACTGATATATCTAGTGTCCCCGAGGGACATGAGTGACATAATAGGGCAATGATAACATATTCTCTGACGAAATAATGGAAGGCGCGCCCCCGGGAACGCGCCTTCATGTGAATAGTGAAATAATAGGTACTGATATATCTAGTGTCCCCGAGGGACATGAGTGACATAATAGGGCAATGATAACATATTCTCTGACGAAATAATGGAAGGCGCGCCCCCGGGAACGCGCCTTCATGTGAATAGTGAAATAATAGGTACTGATATATCTAGTGTCCCCGAGGGACATGAGTGACATAATAGGGCAATGATAACATATTCTCTGACAAAATAATGGAAGGCGCGCCCCCGGGAACGCGCCTTCATGTGAATAGTGAAATAATAGGTACTGATATATCTAGTGTCCCCGAGGGACATGAGTGACATAATATGGCAATGATAACATATTCTCTGACGAAATAATGGAAGGCGCGCCCCCGGGAACGCGCCTTCATATGAATAGTGAAATAATAGGTACTGATATATCTAGTGTCCCCGAGGGACATGAGTGACATAATAGGGCAATGATAACATATTCTCTGACGAAATAATGGAAGGCGCGCCCCCGGGAACGCGCTTTCATGTGAATAGTACTCCGATTATAGACACTATTATATGCAACGTATTATAAACTTTCAAAACAAACTTCAGTTCACAATCTTTCAAATTCTCAAATTCCCAAACTCTAAATTCTCAAATTCTCTGAAAATGAGTCGTCTTTCTGCTGTTGTTTTGTATGATGGAGAAATTAAGGAAGCTGAAGAGGGGGTTGTTTTTGAGTCAGATCATTATATCCCCTTAACCTTGAAGAGAAACATCACAATTGAGGAGTTAATCACAAAAATTTCGTTAAAGATTCGTGTAGCAGGCCAGAGAAGACTATCTTCACTTCAGTACAGATTTCCTACTGAACTTTTTCCGCTCACGTATACATCATTTCAGCTTTCAAACGATGATGATGTTTCTATGATGGTTGATGCTCATATGGGGAGTTCACAATCTCTTATTGAAATGTATGCCACTTTTATTGAGGTTCGTGTAACTCGTGGTCTCTCATATTCCTCTCACTTTGGCATTGCATATCAAACTGATCAAGTTGATAGCCCGACACAACTTATCTGTAATGATTTCACATCATTAATGGCGGATCCAACGCCATATACCATGCCATCAAGTTCAATAGGAAGGCATTCATCTGCAACTGCTTATGATCTCAACCCACGTGGCTTCACCAATAATCTATATGGCAACATCTCTTCTACTTTAAGGGGCAGACATTCATCTGCCAATGTTTTCGACTTACATATGGAAATGCCAACGAGACGACAGTCTATTCACATCCCACATGATACAATGGCCTCAAGTTCAAGGGGAGGACACGCAAGCGGGAACTTATTTGACCTCAACATTGGATTATCGAAGGAACCCTCATCTCCACCCGAAGAACCTCTTCGGGAGCCAGGTGCAGATGGTGCTGAAACGGGATTATTCGTTGAACCTGACTCACCACAGTTTAACGTACATTCTGATGATGACGAGGATGACGTTCCGATAAATACAACACCAGCCGAACTTCCTACACATATGTATGAGGCTGATTATGATGCAATGTATGAGCCTGAATTTCCAGATCTTCCTGATGTTGGCAACTATGGACTTCAATCATCAGTCAATGACGGTAATTTACATATTGGAATGGAGTTCGCATCGAAAGAGGAAGCAATGATGGCAATAAAGAGTTACAATATTCGTAACTCAGTTCAGTCCCGAGTTGATCGATCTAACACGGAGAAATATGTCTGCTACTGCGTCCAACGTCACAACAGATGTCAATGGATGGTCCGTGTATCAAAGAGGAAGAGGAAGAACAACTTATGGGAACTAACCAGATACAACGGTCCTCATACATGTTGTGCAACAGGTATAAACCAGGATCATCCCAACTTGGACTCCAACATTATTTGTCAAGCAATCATGCCCATTGTGAAGCAAAGCTCTCATATAGCTGTTGCAGTGTCGATTTCTGCTATACAGTCACAATATGGGTACACTGTCTCATATAAAAAAGCGTGGTTGGCAAAACATAATGCCATTTGAAAACTTCATGGCGAATGGGATTCCTCTTACAACGAGCTACCCAGTTGGTTTCATGTTGTGCAAAGACTTAATCCCGGGACAATTGTTGAGTTCGAAACTCAACATCATTATGTGAATGATCGAATGGTTCGCGATCGCTGCCAATTTTACCGAGTCTTTTGGACTTACCCTCAGTGTATTAATGCAGTCAAGTACTGTAAACCAATTGTCCAAATTGATGGTACTTTCTTGTATGGGAAATACAAGCAAGCTTTATTATTGGTTGTGGTCCAAGATGGAAACCGCAATATTCTTCCTGTTGCGTTTGCCCTCGTTCAAGGAGAAGACACTAAGTCTTGGGCTTTTTTCCTTAAAAATTTACGTTTACATGTTGTCACCAGGGAACGAGTATGCATTATTTCAGACCGAGGAGCCGGGATAAAAGCAGCAATGGACTCTTTGGGTACAATGTATAGACCTCCACATGTTCAACATCGTTATTGTGTCCGTCATATTGCTGCAAACTATTACGGAAAATACAAGAAGAACGATGAACGTCAGTTAGTCGTGCGGATGAGTATGTTACTTTTTCCCAAATTTTCTATCAATTTCTTATTACTTATTTATACTTCATATTAACTATTACATATTCCTAATGGCTTAGGTTACGAACTCTTACCTCAAAGGTTTGAGTCGATGCTACAAGAACTGTTTGGCAAAAATAAGAAGGGGT
Organism: Hibiscus syriacus; assembly: GCF_006381635.1. NCBI lineage: Eukaryota > Viridiplantae > Streptophyta > Magnoliopsida > Malvales > Malvaceae > Hibiscus > Hibiscus syriacus. The sequence continues at coordinate 559,075 of NW_024063399.1, read as the reverse complement.
GCGAGTACATTATGGACATCAGCAAAGAAATGTGGACAAATGCATATGACGGGGGGTATCGCTATGGTCATATGACAACAAACTTGGCTGAAGCAATAAATTCAACCTTAAAGGGGGCGCGTCATTTACCAGTCACGGCGTTGGTTAAAACGACTTATTTTCGTTTGGGTCAACTCTTTGCAAAGCTCGGTGGACAAGCTCTTACTTGGATGCAAAACGGACATATTTACCACCCAAGACTAGTAGTTGATTTACAGAAAAAAGTGGCTGCATCAAATGGGATGTTAGTTACAAATTTTTCTCGCACCCGTGAATTGTTTCGTGTAACCGAAATGCCACGTCCGCTGCAAGGGATTGAAGCTAACTCTTTCAGAGTTAATCTGCAAGAGAGGTGGTGCGATTGTGGTTTCTTTCAAGCACTCAATATCCATGCTCTCATGTCATTGCTGCTTGCTCACATTCGCATTTGGACTACAAAAATTATGTTGATCCCGTATACCAACTTTCACAAGTATTCAAGGTATATGAATTTGAGTTTCCGCCCATAGGAAACGAAAGAGACCCAAATGAGATTCAAACTTGGCTTACAATTGTACCAGATCCATTGCTATTGAGGGACTCAGGTCGTCCAAAATCTACTAGAATACATTGTGATATGGATATTCGGGAGAAGTCAACAGAACAAAAACGATGTGGGCATTGTAGAAACATCGGGCACAATAGAAAAAAATGTCCAGCTCTGTTATCATCATATAACCGTTAACTCTTATGTAATTAATATTGTATTTAAATGAATGTTTTTGTTTCTAATAATTTAATGTTATTGCATTTATATAATTTGTCAATGTATGTACACCTAAATAATTTTTTTTAACTTTTAAATACATAAATATATTTAATATATTTATTTAATATAATAATTAATATATTAGTTATAATTTTTTTTTAAATATAATAATAATTCCACCTTCTAAGTAGAGAAAAATATTAAATTAAACAAATTAAAAGTTATTAAAAAATTTATGTATACGATGACACATTTCATGTTCTGATTGGAGGATTAAATTTATTAAATTAAATTTTTAATAAGACTAATTTTATAAAATATGTAAGTCTTGAAGATTAAATATGTAATTATACTAATTTATTAACTTATGCATCAATATTTTCGTTAAATATTGATATGAGATGACTAGATTGATAACATTTAAATAATTAACTGATAAAATTAATAGATCGATAATCAAAATCAAAAATAATAATATAACCATATGTGTAATATTATAATTTCATACATTTTTCCTATAACTACAATAAAGTCAAAACTGGTTTTCATATATTGTTATATCATATTAATGTAGATAATTTACTCCACCTTTAACACATATTAACAAAATACATTTGATAATTCTTATATTATAATCGAAACATTTTACATAATATATTATTAATTTATAATAATAATAAAAATAAACTATTTATTATAAAACAAAATATGTGTCTGCTGAGTTAGCAAAGGCGCGTCCCCGATGACGCGCCTTCCACACGTGGCATCCAACTCAGCGAAAACACGGGTAAAACGCGCCTTTGCCAACTCAACAGAAAGGGTGCTACTTTTGGAAATATTGATCAAACGGTGTCAGAAAGGGAAAATTTAAAGCAAACGGTGTTGTAATTTAGCCTCGTTTTTAAGCTTTCATCTCCTTTCCAGCAACTATTTTCAAAGGAGAAGAAAACTTGAATAAATGGGGTAAGCATCACGGCTTTACAGGGCATGTTCTTTCTCTCATCAGTGGAGGATAATACCCCAAGAACTCAAATGGAGAAATCAACCAGCATTTTGAGAAGATCGATCTTCACTTTCCTTCAAAATTACCACTTCTTCACTCTAACACCTGCTCTTCTTGCTTTCCCTTACTCTGTTTCACTTCTTCTTTCGCAAATATATGTTACATCTTCTTCTTTGCTTCAACCGATCCAGGCTCGCCTCGATGATCTTTTTCAAGCTTCTGGGTTCCCTTATTCATCAGATTTCTTCACGCTTCTCAGTTTAAAACTTTCCCAAACCATCTGTTTCTCAGTTTTCGCATTTCCTTTCACGTTCTCTTTCTTCCTCGTTGCCAAGACCATCGTTATCGAACTCTGTTTCTGCCATGGGAGAACCTCGAAGAAACCTTAGTTGTTTTCATCGGTTCTTTCACTCTACAAGCCCCTCCTCGAAACCCAAATTTGTAATTCCATGTTGATCATTTCGACGAATGCAACGTCTCTCTCCGTTTTGTTCTTCGAGTTCAATTTGATCAATGGGTTGGGATGGTCTTCCCCTGGTTGGCTTCATTTATTGTCGGCTTTCGGGGCTGTTTTCTACTCTCTGGTTCTGGCGAATACTTTCGTGATTTCAAACATCGCATTGGTTTCATCGGGAACGAACAAATCTGGTGGATATGAGTCGATTCTAAAAGCTTGTGTCGTCATCAGAGAAAGAACCTCGACTGCTTTATCGTTGGCTTTGCCTTGGAATCTCGCACTGGCGGGCATTGAAGCTCTGTTACATTATCGGGTCGTGAGAGCTTACGGCAATGATGATTTCAGCTGGTTCTCGATGGCTTCGGAAGGGATTTTGACAGCTTACTTACCTCATTCTGATTCTGCAAATCCAGCCAAGGAAAAGAGAAGGTAATTTTTGTTTTCTCGATCTCGTCTATCAAAATTGTAGGTGGTATAACATGGGGCATTTTTTAATTGAGACTGCTTTTACAAATGATGGATATTGTATCTGGACTGTGGTTTATCATGAATAAATCATGGGTGTTTTATTGGTATCGATTGGCGACAATGGATTCTGTTGAGCATTTACATGATCACTTTGAATAGAAGTTAAATGGTATAGGATTGATGCGAGTTGAGAACGGAGGATAGATTGCATTAAGTTCTCAAATAAATGGGCTTTATGTGGTTAATTTATTAATTCCTAGATTATTGTAATGCTCGTTACAGTCAGAATCATTTTATGCAATCATGCTAAAAACCGTTGGTTGCCTAACCCTTAATTGGTTCCCATTTCAATGAGGTGTTTAAGTTCTTTCTCGTATAAGGTTATATTATTGATGATCAATCAATTTAACACCTGCTATTAAAGGCCCTAAATGTCTGAGGACGAAATCCCATTTTTTGAATGAAAATGGAACAAGGAACGCTCATGCTCTATTTATTTACTTGTTTTCATTTGCTAACATCAGACTTTTTAGAATTCAACAGCTTTTTGGTGTTTTAAGTTCTATGAGTTTAGTTGTTTAAATGTATGATAGCCTAGCATACATTTCAACACTTGTACGAAAGTGTTAGTGTATTCCATGATTATAATTCCCAACAGGAAGGCTAATGGAATCGAATTGTTATTGTTGAACCCATAGTCTTCAAATTATTTACCTTTGTTGAACCGAACTGTTAATAGTCTTCATATTTATTTATTTGTTTATTTTTATTCTTATAATCTAACATTCTTTTTGACTTTTTTTAGAGAAATTCCAGTAAATCAGAGTTAATTAATTTGAATCGAGTTTTTTAAGTTTTAATTTTCGCAATTAAGACAACCGACAAATTAATTGGTACCGAAAGGGCAGTACAAGGGTGCTAATCCTTCCTTGACTGTAACCGACTCCCGAACCCGATATATTTCTGGTAAAACACAGATCAGGTAAGATGGTGTTCGATCTACCTAAATATTTTTTTAATGATCGGTGGTGACTCTAACCCAATTATTCAAATCGAAACCCAATTTCGAGTTCAACCGAGAGACGATTCCGACAATATGCTTACGGGAAACCTTGTGATTGCTTCCGGGAAACCTTGTGATTGCTTCCCGACAATGTTTCCTTGATGGAAATGGATAATGACTCGTAACATTTTAATCATTATTTATAATATCAACAAATCTAGGAAGTGATCTTTAAATTTTGAGTTATGACCTAACCTAATTGTCACCGTATAATGTATGAAACTTTCTTTTCTATATTTTTATCATAATTGATTGGACCGTATAATAATACATAATTCAGAACTAGGATGAATCGAGATGTGGTAATAGTCGTCCCCTTAAAAATTTAAATTATTGTATATTTTAATAATTTTATGCATTTTTATTATAATATCTTTTCACCTCTAAGATTTTATAAATTTATCACTCGTAAAATTATAAAAAATTTATCTCCTAATATAAAACTCTATGTCCATCCTTGCTTAGGTCTATCTTTCTAAATATCCGTAGGGTTATAATTCTTCAAAATTCTGTTACTTTCAAGAAAGTTTCACATATCGATATACACTAATAGTATGCATTTTTGTGGAGTTGATTTTTTGTATTAGCAAATATGAGAATAATTATATGGTTTCAATCTGATCATCAATTTTTTTGTCAATTAGACTATTTAATTATTTAAATGATGTCAATCAAGTCATCAACAATTAACATCTAACGGAGGGGATGATGTGATAGTTAAAAATTGATGTAATTACTAATTGATCCTTATTACTTATATATTTATTAATTTAATCTTAATTTTAATTTAACAAATTTAATCATCTAATAAGATGTTGATGTGTTTCACTAGTGTCACCAAACAAGGGGTTTGGCTTAGTTGTTAGCGTGTCCCAAAAAATTCCTTAAACTCCTTGGTTCAATTTCTCTCAATTTCATTATTCTTCAATTCATTTGTCACAATCTAATTGGAGGAAAATCTATTGAATTAAATAAATAAAAATTAAGAGAGAAAAAAAACCATCCAATCAAATGTGTAAGTAACATGTATTACCATCTGATTAGGAGATTAAATTTATTGATTTAAATTAAAATTAAAATCAAATTGATATAATATGTAAGTAACAAGAATCAAATGTGTACTAATTTTTTTAACTGTCACGTCACATTCTCACTTAAATATTAACCATAAATGACTTGATTGATATTATTTAAATTGTTTAATGATCCGATTAATAAAATTAAAAGTCAATGACCAAATTAAAATCTTCATAATTAAATGGTCAGAGATGTAAGTTACTCTATTTTTAAATTATACTTTAATGACCTAACTCGATTAAAAAATGACAATTTTGTTGAACTTAATTTGAACAGATATAAACATGTCTATGATTGCTAAGGATTGCTGTCAGTCAGGTCCAAGGTATTATCATGTACAATAAGAAATGGAAGTACCAAAAACCAACTCTTTTCAACTGATATTATATTAAATTAATGACAAGAAAGAAATATCTCACTTCAACTTTTTAGGGCAATAATGGGATGTTAAAGAGGGTTGAGGAACTCAAAAGAAAATCATTTATATCTTTGACTTTTATCTTAGGGCTGTAGGAGGTCCGTTTATGAGATTTTAGTGGTATAGAGTTTATAAAAATTAGACATTTAATAATAAGCATCGAAAAAATTAAATTGTAAGAGCGAAAATAAATAAATAAATTTGTTTGTAAATTAATTTTTAGTACGTTTAATAAACTATCTAATAAATACATAGTTATCTCAGATATTTTCAGGACCCTAAGCGAAACTAAAAGATAGACCCTTATAAAATGAAAGTATATTCTAATACTTTAAATAATTAATTTAATATTACGTTAATAAATTGTATAAAATGATTAAATTAAGGGCTTAAACTATAAAAGTAAAAACTATGATTGAAAAATTAGAGACCTCAATTATAAAGGTAAAGTGATATTGAAAAAATATGGGCATCAATTTTAAAGGTAAAAAAGCGAGATTGAAAAAAAAATTGGGGCCTAAATTATATGAGTAAAAAATAGGATTGAAAAATTTTGTGACCTCAATTATAAAGGTAAAAAGTAATATTGAAAAAAACAGGAGCTTAATTATAAAGGTACAAGGTGAGATTCAAAAAACTTAGGATCATCAATTATAAATGTAAAAAAATAGGATTGAAAAAAAGGCCTCCATTATAAAGATAAAAAGTAGGATTACAAAAATTAGGGATCTTAATTATAAGGATAAAATACTAAAATTAAAGAAAATTAAAGGGTTAAATTAAAAAAATAAATAATATTATAAAAAAAATTAGGAGCCCCATACAAAATGAGGGGCATGAACAGTTGTTCAAGGTGCACCCCTAATAGCAAAAAATATATATCTAATTTTAATGAAAAGTGAAAACTAATTTAAAAATATCGTATCAATATTGTTCTTGATTTTTTAATGATGAATAACCAACAAAATTAAAATGTAACGTTAAGTATAATTTAAAAAATAATAATAATTGAATAACCAAAACAAAAAAAAAGAATAGATGAGTGACTAAATAAATAATTTATTATTATTTAATTATATATGAATTTTATAATTTTAGCCCCGAGCAAGAGGGGCTAGACAAGTGCCCCTCTTGCTCATGCTCAAATACGGGCCTGGCTGCCTTTAAATACCAAGTATAGCAAAAGTTTAATGTGTTATCGATTGATTACTGGTTAATAGCAGTGAGTAATCACTCTCACCGTGGGTGCTCTCCAAAGAGATAAACGGTTGGCCATGAAACGTGCTCCGATAGACTATCGAAGTTTGAGGACCACTTTAAAATATATGTTATGGTTTGAGGATATCTTATGTAATAAATCCAAAAGTATTGAAAATAGAAAAATATCAAGAATCCAATATCTTGGGAGTAAATAAGTCTAGAATGCATACATTGGCAGAACGAAGGACTTATTCATCATTGACAGATATAGCTATCTACCTTGAGGTTGATTATGATGATGATGCATCCATTAAGTCTTATTACCGAGGGTCTAATTCAGTGATGGATGCGTCATTGATAGTCCATGGCATTGATTGACTGGTAGATTGATCAGATTCAAGCCCCTTGTATGGCATCATCCCATCTGTCCTACTGTGAAGGACAAATGCTGGCTTTGCAGGCACTGCCAGTGTGTCTGAGTAACTATTAAGCATTAGAACAACGGTAGCCATTGTAGGCCTATTGGCCGGATCTCCTTGAACACATAATAATCCAAGTTGAACGCATCTGACGACTTCGTTTCTCGAGTAATTATCCCTCAGAAGAGGGTTCAACAATTCTTGGGGTCTCTCATCTTTCCATAGTTTCCAAGCCTGCATTGGTTCATCAAAGATTCAATAGGTTCTCGATCAGGGTATTTGAACAAACAGGGCCAGAAGAATTATACTCACGTAGCTAATGAGGTCCTCAGCACCTTCTGTTTGATAGAAGTTACTGTTCCTTTGGCCACTTAAGATTTCTATTACTAGAACTCCGAAACTGTACACGTCGGATTTCCCCGAAAACTGGCCCTGCATTGCATATTCCGGAGACATATAGCCGCTGTTTTGAACAAGTAAAGATGTCAGCGCAATGGAGATGTTTGGCCATTCAACTATTAGGCTGCAATATGAAAAGAAGTCATGACTTACTAGGTTCCAACAACTCTTCTAGTCGTTCCTTGAGTTTGATCGACTCCGAAAATTCTTGCCATGCCGAAATCGGATATTTTGGGGTTCATTTCTCCATCTAACAATACATTGCTGGCCTTGAGATCACGGTGGATGATTCTAAGCCGAGAATCCTGGTGCAGATAAAGAATTCCGCGAGCAATCCCTCCGATGATCTTGTATCGCCTCGACCAGTCCAATTCTCCTTGTTTTGAAGGATCTAAAACAAATAAGCATATGTGTTAAACTAGAGCAGCCTTGAAAATCAATTCAAGTCAGGGTCTTGCCAAGTATGTGAAAAGTTACCGAAAACAAAGTAGTCCAGGCTCTTGTTGGGCACATATTCATATACTAGTATCTTTTCTTCTCCTTCCAAGCAAAATCCCAGTAGTCTCACTAGTTTTCTATGTTGAAGCTTAGCTACCAGTACCACTTCGTTTTTAAATTCCTCTGCACCTTTTCCTGAACCTCTTGATAACCTCTTAACAGCTATCTCTTGTTTGTTAGGAAGAACACCCTGGGAATATAAAAATCAGTAACATGGAGTTTATTCGATTTTAAATTTTTTGGATCATTTTGGTTTGAATCAGTTTGAGACTGAAGTTATTTTGGGTTTAAGTTGTTCATGTTTGAGTCGTTATGGATTAAGTTCATATCATTTTAGGTTCGGTTTAGTTTCGGATTCAGATCAATTACAGTTCGGAACTAATGGGTTCGGGTTAGAATCTGACGGAAGTAACAATACCTTGTAAACCTCACCAAAACCACCTTCGCCTAGCTTGTTAGCATCTGAAAACCTGTCTGTTGCAGCTTCAATTATGGTAAAATCATACTGCAATGAATCTACAGTGGTTATGTCATACCCTGATCACAACCAAAGAACAAAAAGTGTCAATTTTTTTTTTCTCTGAAAGACAAGGAAATAAATTTGTACAAACATGTCCTTTACCATTTTCTTCCTGCAAAGAGTTGTATTTCTTCTTTGCCCTCCTCTTTAACAGGCAGCACACCGAGAATAAAAGCAACATGATGACAGTAATTGGAACAACAATGGCAACAGTTATTGGCCATGTTCTTCGGCCATTCCGTCCTGAAAGTATAATATATACGGCTAATATGCCATAAAATCAAGAGAAAAGTGGAAGAACAAATGATCATGGATGAATATTTACCTGAACCTGGATGAGGCGGTGTCGCCGGAGGTGGAGGCGCGACTGCTGTTTGATTATAGAACGGGTAAGTTTCATATATGACGTTACAGCTCGGAGTCAGCCGTCTTCCTCCTTGGCTTCCTCTCGGAAGATTTGAAATTACGAACCGTAGACAATTATCACAATCCGTGCTTGACAAATCCCGTGTACACTGGCCGAGGGTGTACAGATTTAGAGCACTTGAAAAATTGGCCTCCACCTTTCGAGTCGCGAATTTTTTAGCACCCGGCGATGCGTTTGCGGCCTCGGTTTCTGTTTCATTCATCACCGCTTGCAATTGCCGATTGAAACGGTCCAGGTCGGTGGCATTCTGAGAGTTAGCCAAGGCGAATGTAGGTGCTTCAACCACACGGGAAAATATACTATAATTCGAGTACCGTAGGAGGCACTCGTCGTACCAAACCACTGCCGTTGTTTCAACGGGACAACGTCTAGAAATGTCATCGGCGGCAAACGTGACACAACCTTGGCAGACGGTGGTAGATAAATCCCCACGGCAAAGAAAAAGGCCGTACACCTTGTCAGCACCACCGCCTGAGGTCGTATTGTAGAAACCATTTGCCCGGCTGCCATTAGACGACAACGAAGACAATAAGCTATCGCGGTTGGCTTGGTAAGTGCTATTTCCGGAGAAAGTAGTGTTGTTCGGACAAACATGGTAGAGATAATTAGGCTGCTGAGCTTCACCGAGCAAGGAAATGACTATTACTAACAACAGGGTGATCAAGGCTTTGAACATACCCATTTTTTTTTACTTACGAAGAAAAAAGTAGGTTTCTTTCAGCTTTGAATATCATGAACAAGCGAAAAATTATGAATTTGTAAGGGTGGTTTGTGTTCGCCATTGAAGAAGGTTAGTTGAACCTTACTAAGGAATATCTGATCCAAGTCAATTGATTTTCTGCAGTGAATGGATGGGACGGATGTGAAACGTTATTTGCAATGTGGCTACGGTAACAGCATTCCATTGACTATGTCTTCGTTCTTTTAGAGTATTTAATTATTATATCTTTATGATACATACCTTTTTTTTGTTTTAGCATTTTTTTTATTTTACCGTTATTTTTATTTATTTGTTTAGGATTGGATATAACAATAGTCGCGTCTAGTTATTATTTATTATTAAGTTAATATTCCTTATTTTGGATCTTTTGATTGAATTTAGATATACAATTTGCGTTTGTGGATTATTTTCTCATGTCGTTCGATTTTGATTTGTAGTTTTTCAGTAACCCTTCAATTGCTTCATCCTTTTTTGATTCGTTTATCAAGCACTCAGATCTTTTTGTATATATCTTTTGTTTGATTTTTATTAAGGTTTTGACATTTTCCTTGTATGTCATTGTGTGGTCTTAGATAATTAATTTTCTTGTGGTTATAAGAAAATATTCTTAATTATATATTTAATTTACAATTATAATAATAAATCTTCGTTGTGATTCTAAATATTTTATATTTTCAATAAAACTAGTAACTTATATAAAAATAAAATAAACTAATAAACTATCATTTCTCCGACAATTATAGAACGCACAAACTAAACAAAAAGAAATAAAATAAGAGATTACAATGAAACTATTAAAAATTTAATTAAACAATTTAAAAAAATAATAGATACAAATAAATATTTTTATCATATGTAGAAGATAAATACTATCGATGCTAACATAAAATAATGATAATATCTTGACAAACTTATTTTATTACCATTTATTTGTGACTTATCTTTAATGATTGTGAAATCTATCAACATAAGCATATTAATTTGAAGGAATAAATAAAACATTAATATAATAACTAAATAAACGTAAATTAAAGGTAGGGATGTAAAAAGTTGACCCAACTTGTAAAATCGACTAAGATCGACTCGAGTCAAAATTGTTTGTGACCTGAGCGATGGTGATCCAAAACATACTTGAGTCTGAACTGGTATTAACCTGAACTTAAGTTGGACCTGGAAATTATGGATATTAACCCGACCTGCACCCTATCTGAGAATGACGTGAACCTGAATTGAACCAATAATATGATAATCGAACCCGACCTGCATCTTACTGATATGAACATGAACCCGAGATTAACCTGGTAAATAACTGGTATTACTCGACATGTTATTAACCTGACCTATAATTGACTAAACATGTAAATAATTCTACTTGTTATTGACATAATCTGATATTTACCTGACTTGATATTTAACTTACTTAAGTTATAATTAATAAAGTTGTGAGATTTTGAATTTATAATAAACTATGAAAATTAATATGATTACTTCTAAAAGTTAAAACAAATTGTTAGTTATGATAATTAAATTAATAAATTTATTTTCTATATTAATTATAATCTTTATATTATAAATCTTAGTTATAATCATTAAATTAATTCCATTAAACAATTTATTTATTGAACATTGTTTTCTTATATTATATAAAATTAATTTAAATATTTATAAATTTAATTAATTTTTCATGTAATAATTAATTAATAATTTAAATATAATTTAACATAAATTTTTTAAAATATCATATAAAATTAAATTATTTGAGATTAAAAACTTATATATATATATATATATATATATTATTGAAAGTATAGAGCGGAATTGAAAATTTAGATGAAAATTGGAAAATTTTGAGAATAGAGAGAATTTGGGAATTTAGAGGGAAGGAAATTTTTGGGAATAAAGTGAAATTGGAAATTTAGAGGGAATATAGAATTTTGGGAAGTTGGTGCCACGCCTAGTGTCTAATAAGATATTTTGGGTTACTTAGACTCATGCTCCTCCAACAATCATGGTTTTTTCACTTTGTAAATTGGTTTTTAATTTCTTTTATTTTAGTCATGGTTTAAATGTAAATCTCTTTTTGAATTTTCAATTCGATGCAATTTAATTGTGTATACATTTTAATTACTTTTAATTTTCCTTCTTTCTTTAATGTGCATAATTATTAAATGCAAATGTTAATTTTAGAATCTTTTATTTTAGTCACTCATGTTTAATTATATATATATATATATTTATACTTGTGTACATACATCACATTTATATACTTACATATATATGTATATATATATACATTCTTATGCATATATTGTATACTTATAAATATACTTATATATTCTATACTTTATATATATATATATATATATATACACACACACTTTTTATATATAAGTATACATATGCATATATATATATATATATATATATATATATATACATATAGTATTTTTTTCTTTTATTTTTTAATAAATTGTGACATGCATAAATATATGAAGCACTAAAGGCCATTGACAATTCGCAAATCATAGTCAAACAACGTAAAAAAACTATCCACGAACGCTAAACGCGTATCCAAATCAATCTGATGGATAAAAGCAGGGAAGATCATCATGATAACAAATAAGCGCTATCTTGATCAGTCATGACGAAGTCAAATCCAACCCTGAGAAAAAAGATAAACGAATATAACGATAAAAAAACGTAAGCGACCAAAAGGTAGAGAAAAATGTACCACAAATACAGAGATAAACGTGCAATAAAGGCATAGAACATGTCACAAAAACATATATATTCTTATTAAAAACTAAAAAACAAAGAAAAAAGATGACTGGCGGGTGGCAACTAGTATCAAAATCAATGCCGTCGCCGGTTAAATAAAATTAAAGAAGACAAAATTGAATTAATCAATAAAACTGACACAAGTTGTAAAGAAAAAAAAAAGAAATAGGGAAGACAAGGAAGAAAACGGCTAGAATTTAGAAGTAGAGTAAAAAACTACTACAATATATATATATATATATATATATATATATACACACTTGTATATATGCTTATATTATATAGTTTATATTCTTATATATTATATACTTATATATGTAATTGTATATTATATATATACTTATGCTATATAATTTATATACTTTATATATACATTGTATACATATATTATAAGTATAATGTATATTTATATTATATACTTATATTGTATGCATAAGTATAATATACACTATAATATATATACATGTATTAAATTATCATAGCATTCATCATACATATTATATTATTATTATAATATATATACACATCACTGCAATCAAATAAAGGAATGGCCTGGCAAGCTACCACTATCCCATACCGATCACGGGCCACCACGCCGATCGTCGATCTTCTGTCCAGACGAGAGCAAACAGCATCAACATTTATTTTTAATGACCGAGTCCGAGGGTTTGCACCAGATGTTAGATGGTGTTCCTGAAGAAGACACTTTTAAATTTTATCTTAAAAATAATATTACAAAAATAGATAAAATATACTAAAAATAGAAAAACGTCCATTGTTTTTATTAAAAAGACTTTTTTTTTGGGGGAAAACCCAAAAATTCAAATATACTGAAAAAATAATAAGTTGGGAAAGAAAGATAATCACCATCACGTTTATTGGAAAAAAGATGCGTACAATTTAAGACATTTGAATAATGTGGTTTAGTTTTCATGATGATATTTCACGCGTAGCCAACCTAATACTTTGAATTACTACCTTAATGTGACAATTTATGTCTGTAATATAGTCGTCTATATGTAAAAGATGATATGACATAAAAATTTAATTAAATATTTTAATATAATTCAAAGATTTGATTGAATACTTCGGCCTAAAGTTAAAAGGGCCTATTTAGTAGGATTCCATTTGACTTACCTGTGCACTACATATTATCACTTTCGATCTAGTGATAGAATATTATCAATAAATTTAATAATATATTATTAAAACTGAATTTAATTTTAAATTTTAAGATGAATTAATTGTACAAGAGATCTTTGAACTATTATTTCCCATTACAGACGTGCATATGAAGATTGTCCAACTACGTATTTTATTTATTTATTTAAACATACATTGTATTTTATCTTTATTTTTAATTTTTTAACTATCAGAGGTCTTCCACGGAAGCTGCTCTTAACCTAGCGTTTGGGGACAGCCGTTTGGGGACAGCCTACTACTCTACCTCCCCTTACCCCATTACATATGAGAATAGGGTTTTGTTGTTATTATTATTATTGTATATCAGGTGCAAAAACTCCTCTAATACAGAATTTAAATCTTCAATCTCTTCAATGTCCAAATATTCCAGTTTGGAGAAAGGAGGCAGAGTTGAAGATGATGACGATGGTGCTTTTAATGCTGTCATCTTCAACTTTAGTGTCTCTTGGAGTGGGTTCAACCTGGTTTTCGTCAACCTCAACTCTCCGACCAAACGGAACGGCGGCATAGAAATAAGGGTTAGGAGTTAGGACACAACTCGTGCAGCAGAATCTGAAAATCATATTCTTTCTCCTAAATGTACACATGCTTTGCAGTTCCTGTAGGTCATAGGTTGCAAGAAGCCTTTACACATACTTCTAAGCCTATTCTGAGTTTGTACCATACAAATATGACCTTATTCCTTTCTTTCTCCATCGCCACGCAAAAAAGACTCCCAATTCTTTAACGTGTCTTAATTCTTTCCCTGTGCTACAAATACTTCTTTTCCTCACCAAAACTCCCTCTAAAAACCTTCTCGATTCATCGAAAAACATGTCCGATTCCGTCAGGTTGCCTGTTCGAGACTCCCGGCCTCAACCCCAGGCCATCAAACACCACCACTCCGCCCGCTACTACGCGCATCGAGTTCACGAAAGCTTCACCGCTAAAGCCACCAAAGTGTTATGTGCCATATTCTTGTTCATTTTTCTATTCGTTGGCGTTTTCTTCTTCATCTTATGGCTTAGTTTACACCCTCATCGTCCAAGGTTCCATACGATAGATTTCACCGTCCCCACGTTGGCTCAACAATCAGTGCTGGACAATTCTCTAATAACGTTCAATGTCACAGCCAGGAACTCGAACCAACACATGGGTATCTATTACGACTCCATGGTGGTGTCGGCCTTTTATAAAGATCAGCGAATCGGGTCGAGCGCATTGTACCCCCCGTTTTCCCTAAACCCCAAGACAACTACGATCGTGCAAGGTACAATTGGTGCAGCAACGCTTACTGTAAACACCGATGAGTGGAAGGAGTTTATGAATGATAGGCAACATGGGACTGTGGTTTTTCGTTTAGAAATAACATCGGGAATAAGATTTAGGGTTTCGGCATGGAAGAGTAAGCACCATAAAATGCACGCAGATTGTGATGTTTCAGTGGGTTCCGATGGGTCGATGTTACCAGCTTCGAAGAACAAGAAATGTCCTGTCTATTTCACTTGATTTCTGTTCCATTTTGTTTTGGTTAGATTTGGTGTTGTTTGTCGATATTTTTTTAAGTATAAATCTTTATTTCAGTATTTAGTTTAATATTATTAATAAAGTTAATCTGATAGTATCATTAGTTGTTATTATCAAAATAATAATGATAATTTTTTACCATTATTTGCTTCCTAATCAAAATTATATGGACATTTAGTTAACTATTTTTAATCAATAATAAATTTACATCTAGTTTCTTTACTTTCTCTCTTTTGTGTGGTCTATGATTCATCCTTTTTTTTCATCTTTATTGATCGACGATAGCATAAACCTTGATGTTGGTTGCTGACCGTCGATATATTTTATTATCATTTTATTTTTATATTACATTTTTATTTTTCTCATATTTTAATTTTCAATAAGTCTATCTTTATGACACGTTTTTCTCTGTCTTTTGACACATTTTTTGTCGTTTGGTCATTATTTTTCATTTATGTTTTTAAAGGTTGATTTAATATCGTCATAACTGATCAAGATAAGACTTATTTATTTTCATACTGATCTTTCCTACTTTTGACCCTTAAATTGGATTTGAATATTTAGTTTGCATTCATGGATAGTTTTTTACATTACTCGACTCTAATTTGTGGTTTTATCGGTGACATTTCGATAGCTTAATTCCCTTTTGCAATTCATTTGTCAATGCGATCAAATCTTATAAAATAATCATTACACATTATAAAAACAATGATGAATTTCGATAAATTTAAAAATCTTTTTACAATAGTTTTATAAGTTTAGTGATCAATAATTTAATAAAATTTAATGATGAGACCAAAAAAAATCTGTTAACATAATTTGATGATAATTTATTTACCTGACCCTCAATTTAACAACATTAAAACCTAAAAGGAAGAAAAGAAGATTCTTTAATTATCTTTTAATACACTATTAAGTTTTGATGCACTCAATATCATCTTATAAAGCCATTGGTTTTTTTTAGATAAATGAAAGAATTTTATTCATTCGTAAGAGACCATCCTGTGCACCAACAAATATAAACTCGAAACACCAAACAACAAAAAATCCAACAAATCACCAAACCAAACAATCACACAACAGCCTAATAACAACACACCCCAGTTAAACTAGACCCCATTCCTCTGCAAGAGCACAAGATGATGCAGTAACTTTTACACACCCCCTTAACCTCATCCTAACAGCCTGCTTAATCTGCAGAACCAGCCTTTCAGCCTGCTTCAGGCCAATCTCATGGAATATATCATTCCTCTCCTATCAAATAAAATAAAGATATCCACACCAAGTCAACCTAACAACAGTAGCTCCCATCGATTTACCCCACCCATGACCCTGCACCCAATCTAACATATCATGCCAACCAACATCACCCCAATCACATGGCAAGGTCGCATGATCAACCCCCAAACATTCTTCGAGAAAATACAATCAGCAAAAAGATGATCTCTAATTTCATCATGATCTGCATAAAAAACAAAATCATTATTAACATGAACCCCCAAACACACATACGGTCCCTCGTTTTATTATTAGTATATTAAATAATAATATTTTTAGCGGCAAAGCAAAATAACACTCCAAAAGAAAAGAATATTTTAAACTAAAAGCTGCCTGCTTCAACCAATGAATTTCTTTAGACTGACTTTATTCTCACTCAAACTCGAGCACTTTTCTGTAGCCACAATTAAGCCAAATTCCATTCTAACATTTGCGGGAAACAATCTTGTTTTTCATTCTCTCTGCAACCATGTGCGAAACCAAAAGCTTCTACTTATGGCTTCTCCAAGTCGTTGGCCTATTAGGCCTTCTTGCTTTTTGTCTATGGCTAGCCTTGCGTCCCAGAAGCCCCACCTACACCATCGTCAACTTTTCGGTCCTGGAGGCAAATGACAGCAACGCATCCGATCACGGAACCATACATTACGAGCTCGATATCGAAAACCCGAACGAAGACTCTGGTATCTACTACGATGATATCCTCCTCATGTTCTATTATGGGGAAGACAAAGTGGGGAGCAAAACTATCCCTTCGTTTTACCAAGGGTGGGATAGAACTCATCGAGTAATCGACCAAGTGGACGTCGAGACGCGTCTTTGGACCGGCCTCCACAAGGCAATGATGAATGCAACGGCTGAATTAAGGGCCGATTTGTCGACGAAGGTTAAGTACAAGACATGGGGCATAAAGAGTAAGCACCACGGGATGAACAAGGAAGGGAAGATTCGTATAGGTAAAGATGGCAAGATATCCAACAAGAAGAAGAAAGTTAAACTTGGACATCCGTCAAAGAAATGGAAATTGCGGAGTACTCGATATCTCTCTAGCATTATTGTAATTTGATTTCTTCGATTAAAAATCAAATCTATTTATATTTATTTTTAAAAAAAAAATTAATTGATTCGATATATATAGGCTCATCCAATTAATAGATCTATGGTAAGGATTCGAAGATGCGCTTAAACAGCCTCAAGCATGACTTCCATTGAAATTTCTATGGATGTATACATTATTGTTATATATAATAAATAAAATATTAACTGATTTTGTTAAAAAAAAACTAAATTGGACTTTGGTTAAATTAAACTAAATGTCTAAATCCAGGCCAATATATAATTAAACAAAAGAAAGTCTATTGTGTTGTAGATTGATAGAGATTGATCAACTTTTGTATAGTTTCCTAGCTCTTTCCATTCAATTTACATTCACGGGCTTTCATTTTTGCTGTCACGACTAGCACATCGTAATTGTAAGGATCAATTGACTTATACACAGACAATTTAAAAATCAACTGGCTTTCCTATGGTGTTTTTCTTATGTGATAAGGATCAATGGATCTCCTGCAATGGCAAACTGCCTTCTCCTATAACAATATAGTTTAAGTCTCTGTTGTCTTATGATCAAAGCTAAAAGAGAGAGATGGGTTTTATTAGGAAACGCCTGCAGATATCCACAGTTTCCATAGACCTGTTACTCATACTCCTTTCCTAGCTTAACCATACAACTGAAGCTCAGCAGTCTAGTTATGTCTACCACTTCTGTCCAAACACCACCAATTTCTCCATAAGCAGCACTTACCGGACCAACCGCGATAGCTTATTATCTTCATTGTCGTCTAATGTCACCGGGGGAGAAGGTTTCTACAACACAACCTCAAGCAGGAACCCTGACATGGTATATGGCCTGTATGGATGCCTTGGAGATCTTCTACGAACGACTGCCAAGCGTGTGAAACCTTTGCCACCAATGACATTTCCCGACGTTGTCCCATTGAAAAAGAGGCCGGGATATGGTTCGATGGGTGCCGGATACGATACTCAAATCGAAATATATTTTCCATTGTGGCTGAAGCACCTAGAGTTGCCTTCTTTAATGGCATGACCGTGAGTCCGACTCTCACTGAGCAAGACCGTTTCGACCCGTATATTCCGAGTAGAATTAATGATACTGCTATCCTGGTGGAAACTGAAGCCGCAGGGGCCAAAAAATTTGCGACTAAAGAGAAGAATATTTCATGTTCTCAAACACTGTACACCCTTATCCAGTGTACTCCGGACTTATCAGGAACCGATTCAAACAGCAGTTGCTGCTCTGACCCCTTCAGCTCGAGGTTTGGCTCACGAAAACTTCCATTCTTGACTTTTCTCCTAGATTTTGTGTTGTTCATGACAACTGAAATCAGGATTCTTTACATTATTAATGTAACATTATATATATATCATGCTTGTATAGCAAATGTGCACATTCATCATCACGGTTGCCTTGTCATCAAGATTATCTTATTGGATGAATATGTATGGAAACAGGGGATAGATGGAGCATGGGGATGATCATGGCAGTCATATGTGCAGCAGCACTGGTTCTTCCACTTCTATTTGGTTCTAGCTTTGAATATACCCGATTGAAGAAACAGACATAAATCGGTAAAGCGCAGAAGAATTTCCAACCATAATATATTGATATCAAATTGTTTTTCAGTAATCAAATAAAGAATCGAATCAGAAACCCAGAATTTATTTCTTTTAGCAGATGAGGAAAGAAATAAATTCTGGGTACCAGAATTCAAAAGCAGCAGTCAGCTACTACAACCGTAGAAGAATAATCGAATCAGAAGAGTCTTAGTCTTAATTACAGCGTTAGATACGAAACTTGTCTTATTATCAAACCAAAGTTGTTGCTCCACCTTCTTCTCCGGTACCAGGGTTATCCTCACTATTCATTGATTAATTCTGCTGCTTTCCTTTTTTATTTTCCCTGATGAAAAAATTATGTTACGGGGTGGATGTGTGCATTTTGATGCGCAAAGTGCATTCGAGCCAATCAAAATAATCTAAAGAACAAACTCCTATATTCATTCCAATTTCCATGAATTGCATGAAGAACATGAGATTCTATCCTTATTTGATTAAAAAAAACAGAACAAACAAAGCAGACCAGGCCACAATACTTGTTGCAAGTTTATCTGTAACTTTTTGGGTAACTGTGACATTGTCTTCGATTTTCTCTTTTGCAGGAGCAGAAACATTCAACAGTCAAAGCATGCAATGGAATAATCTTGCTGGCTAGTATTAAAAAATTAATGAAGATGTTAATGTATTTTTTTAAAAAATAATCTTTTTATATTTTTTTCTCTCACATCAAACATTTAACTATCATTATTTTAGTGATTTGATTCAAATTGATAAGGTGATGACTCAAAATAGTCCGATAATTCACTGTGTTAATGGTAATCACGGGAAAAAGAAAGAAAGAGAAATCTTCATATTTTTAAAATAAAGAATGATTCCAATTGATCAGTATGTCTAATCTTCAATATTGAAATTTTTTTAATTGATCGAAGACTATTACTTGTAAATTTTGCGTTCCAAAGGGGATGAACGAAGAAATAAGTCTCTTTTTATTCCTTAATATTGTTTTCCCATGTGTTTTAATCTTATTTTCAGTTTAACTTTTTTAATATCATTCTGTTTAAAATAAAAAAAGGAGAAAATCAAAGAAAATCTTTTTTTGATTGTTTGGTATCTAACAATCTTTAATTTTTTTTTAAAAATAATCAAGGTATTTCATTTATTGAAAGTCGTATCAACAAACATCTTATCAATTATAGACTGAACAAATATAGTCAAGACCATCGAAGTAAAATATAACAATGATCGCTTAGTGATAGCATGATAAACAAAATCATTAACAAGTGGAGCAACGACGTACATAAACTGAATACACTAACGGCTTTAGGTATCAAAACAAGGAGGAGATAAACTTGAAGAATAATCAAAATGACTAACGAAAAAAACGATCTTCCCTTAACAACAATCCTAGCCGGCATATATATGCGATAACCAATGAACCTTATTATACAAACGAACAAAGGAACGAAACATCGGAAAAGTAACCAATTATGTATTCAGCAAAAAAACAAAAAATCAAAAAGAAGACTAATAAAAAACATATACCGAGAGTTTAAAACATGAGTAGCCATGATATCCTTTATTAAAAAAAGGGTCAAAAAGAAATTATTATTAAAAATACGATAAAAAAAACTAAAAATGGCATAGTAATGGTGGGAGAAAATCACAACCGCTGCCACGAAATAAAGAAAATTTAAAAATTACCCAATAAACTATATAACTTCTGCAGACCGATTTGTGAAAAAGTAGGCTTATCGTTTCTAATTTTAAATATCAATTTGGTTGAGATTTCTAGTCTTCCTTCTAGACGAAATTTGCAGGCGTTTTTATTTTAAAAAACACCAAAAAAATTATTTATGGGATAACTAACCAAAACTTCATTAATTAGAAAAATACTCCTAAATTACCCACATAATATTATCACGTTCTACAAAACGCTTTTAATAGACCTCAAGTTTTAATGGATGCGAGATTCATCAACTTTTTATATAAACTTATTTATTTTTTGGATAACGAAAACAATAAATGAATGCAACTCGATTTTCGTAACTCAATTTTCGTAAAATGTTATATTTGAATTTACATTTCACAGAACGCGTGGTCATTTTATGTGAGAAGTTTAGGGGTATTATTCTAATTAATGGTGTTTAGAGTTACTTTTCAAATAAATGATTTTTCCAGGTTTTTTAAATAATAACGCGAAATTAGCAGACAATAAAAAGTCAATGACTTGACTTTGAATAATTTATAAAGTATTTTCCTTTGTAGAACAAACCATATTAGTATAATTTATAAACCTTATATCTGTTGTCTTATGATCCAACCTGAAAGGAGATGACTTTCACAATCCTGCTAGTAATACTCCTCTCCTGGCTTAGCCTTAAATCGGAAGCTCAGCAGCCTACTTATATCTACCATGTGTGTTCGAACAACACCACTTTCACCGTAAACAGCACTTACCAAGCGAATCGTGACACCGTCTTGTCTTGGCTGGTGTCTAATACCACCCGCCGAGATGGTTTCTACAACACAACCGCAGGCAGCAGCCCCGACACTGTATACGGCATTTCCCACTGCCGTGTGGATATTAATACCACCTTCTGCCAAGCGTGTATCAACTTCGCCTCCGAAGACCTTACCCGACGTTGTCCCGTTGAGAAAACAGCGATTATCTATTACGGGGAGTGCATCTTCCGGTACTCGAATCAAACTATCGTTTCGGTTTTAGATGACACACGTATAGGTTATTGGCTCGACACACAGAGAAACACCAGCTTCACCCCGCAAGATGGATATTTCGACCAGGTAGTGTCGGCCGCGGCTGTGATTAGCATGAACGAAATATTAAACCGGGCGGAAAATCAACCGAGTGAAAAAAGATTTGCAGCGGTAGAAACCAATGTTTCAGCGAATCAAACACTGTACATCCTCGAGCAGTGTACACCGGACTTATCGGATACGGATTGCAGAACATGTCTGCAAAGATCGATAGCGAATCTAAGTTGTTGCGTCGGAAGGCAAGGGGGAGGAGTGTTGAATCCTAGCTGTAACATCAGATATGATATTTACCCATTCTATAATCAAACAGCAATTGCACCTCTACCTCCGGCTCCGGCTCCAGGTTTATCCTTACTGGCATAAGTTTTAAATTCAGTCCTTTAACTCTGATTTAGTATAATATCTGATTCTATCCTGATTTAATCAGAAGAAGACACACAAAACAATTCAAACTGGATCACAATACTTGTTGCAAGTTTATCAGCAACTTTCGGAGTAGCTGTGATTTCGGTCTCTGGTTTCTTTATCTGGAGGAGGAGAAACAATCAAGGTATGCAGCGGATTACTCTTTCTGGCAAGAACTACAGATCTTTCTTATATTCTCATGGCGGTCGCGCTTCGATTTTTTTACAGAGAATAGAGAAAATAGCCAAGGTGCTCAACTACTTGACTTGGTAGACGGAAGAATTCCTAATGAGCACTCAACGGAAACGTTTAGTGGAGAAAATATGGGCAAGTCTCAAGAGTTACCTTCAATTCAATTGGATATTTTACATGCAGCAACAAACTCCTTTTCTCATAATAATAAGCTCGGGGAGGGTGGATTTGGTCCTGTATACAAGGTAAATTATTTTAGGTTAAACTATAGTAAAGACCATTTTATAGTAAAGACCACCTAACTCTAGAGGGCCTATCATTTATATTATATAACATGAAGCTTTTGTTCGAGTCTATATCTGAATAATGCGTTACATAAATGAACGAATTATTCCAGGGCACACTAGAAGATGGTAAAGAAATTGCTGTTAAGAGGCTGTCTGGAACTTCAGGTCAAGGGCTTGTTGAGTTGAAGAATGAAGTCATGTTAATCGCCAGATTACAACATAGAAATCTTGTGAAGCTCTTAGGATGCTGCTTAGAGAAAAACGAAAATTTGCTTGTGTATGAATTCATGCCCAATAGAAGCCTCGACCTCTTCCTTTTCGGTTTGATCCCAAGACTATTATCTTTCTTATAAAGAAAAAATACTAACATTAAACAAAGTAGTGAAATGTTTTGCTTTTGATCTGCATTTATCTCAGATCCAAACTTATCAGCACAATTGGATTGGCAGAAACGATTCGTCATCATTAAAGGCATTGCCCGAGGTATCATGTATCTACATGAAGATTCTCGTCTCAGAATTATCCACAGAGACCTTAAAGCCAGTAATGTTCTACTTGATCATAAAATGAATCCGAAAATCTCAGATTTCGGTATGGCAAGAATTTTCGGAGAAGATAGGAATGAAGCAAATACCAAGAGAGTAGTCGGGACATAGTAAGTCTAAGTGCACTCATTGTTATTTATTGATTTTCTCCGTACTTTTTGTTTTAATCGTTTCGTACAAATTACTAAAACAGCGGATACATGGCACCCGAGTACGCTATGCATGGCCTCTTCTCTATCAAATCTGATGTTTTTAGTTTTGGTGTCCTGCTGCTGGAGATTATAAGTGGAAGAAAGAACAATGGTTTCCATCTTTTACTGAGTGGTGAAAGCCTGCTGACTTTTGTATGTTTTTCGTTTCTCCTTCGTCTTCAAACACTAGGTCTAATAAGCAAACTATCGTAATGATTTTTAAGCTCTGAAATGGTCCAGGCATGGAAACTATGGTCCAGAGGTTCAGGGATGGAGTTGATAGATCAATGCCTTGTTCCGTCAAGTGTGGCTTCTGAAGTTCTTAAATGCATTCATATCGGGCTGTTGTGCGTGCAAGAAGACCCATCGGTCAGGCCAACCATGTCATCGGTGATTTACATGTTGGCAAGCGATGGTACCATATCGCTTCCTCGTCCAACTGAACCAGCATTCTCTGTTGGACGTGCCATCGTCGAACCATCACAATCTAATTCAAATGATGGAGTTTGTTCCGTTAATGAGGTCACTATTTCGAATTTCGCGCCTCGTTGATTTCATCATTGCTTTAAGGTTTTTAGACCATCGATGGATTGTAAAAAGATCAATTTCATTTTGCAAACTTACGTAGCAAATACATCCTATCTTGATTTAATTTTCATAACTTCCTAACATTACTATTAACATAGTATTATTTAATTTATAAATTATAAACATAAATAATTATATTTATTTAACATAAAATCAAAGAAATTTATTTTTTATTATGTACATTTTAATCACATTCAACATTTATACAGTAAATTATATATCAAAGGCTGTAGCTGCTTTTATTTTTCTAATAAACCTACTTTGCTGAGAAAAAAATTGTAAATCAAATGAAAATCATACACGAATTTCATATTTATCCATAAAAATAAAGATTAACTAAAGTCACACGTCTTATTTATAAAAGAAAGGTCTAAAACCTTAACTAGTCTATCAAATTTAAAAGCGTCTTTGATAAAGAATAAAATAATTTCTCTGCCGCCGGTATTGAATATAGCATTTATGCTTTTGTGAAAACGTTACTGTAATAAAATAAGGATTAATATTAGATGTATTAATAGTGTATAATTATATGTATTACTAATGAATTAGATGATGAAATATTATAATAAAATAAATAATTATATAATATATTTTTAAATTATGACTTTATTTTAATTTGATATTTTAAACTTTAATATATTTTATACCAATCAGTAAACTATGATCTTATTTTAAATCGATCCTTAAAATTTCAAGACATTTTATTAATCTTCAAATTATTGATATCATTCATTTTTTATTATTCCATTCACACGTTGTTAATTCTAGTTGTTGAACATTTTTAATTTGTTTTAGAAGGCCATTATTGACCATATGACCTACTAAAAAATTCTCAAAACCTTTAAAAAAATATTAATTTTTGTAGAATGTCTCGAACTGAATCTATGGGTATGCAGAAACTAGTAAAGTTAACAACACATTAATGAAATTATCAAAATGAAATGATATTGATAGTTTGCATACTAATACAAAATATTCTAAAGTGTAAGATCCAATTCAAAATGAGATCACAGTTTGAAGATGATATAAAATATTTTAAAACTCAGAAACCAATTTAGAATGAGAATTATAATTTGAGGATCTCTTGTGCAATTGAATCATCCTAAAATTTTAAAATTGAATTCATTCTCTTAGTCATACATTAGTATATAATTAATTGATAGTGCATATAATTGTATTCTATCAGTGCATTTTTTGTGTAAAGAAAAATTTAGGTAAAGGATGAGTCCCTAATTTAAGGTAAGTGTATAATTAAGTCCTAATTAAAATTTACATAAAATTTTATAAATTACCCTGAGAGAGACGGTGATAGGACATTCTATCAGTGCATTTAATACTTTGAACAGACGGATTGGCTTTCAAAAGCATATAATGCATGGCGCAAGCCAAATGGAATCCCGTGAAATAAGGCAATCTGGTAATTGGCAACGAAGTAACCAAGAAGAAAATACACACCTCCGTACGTTGTCCGTTCTCTCTGTCCCTCTCTTTTTTTTATGCATAACCAGCGGTCTTTCTTGAATTTACAAATCACAAACGTCAAAGCTACACATAATCTGTTAATTGTGTCAAAATCAATATTGACCAGACTCTTCTGCGATTTATAGTAAAAAAATCAATTGAGTTGACTCAGATTTTCATTTAGTAAGGATCAATAAGTCTTCTGCGATTGCGAAAACTTAATCATATTGTAATTTATAAAACTTGTATTATGGTCCAAGCTAAAACTACCCAGCAACGAGGTCAATTACTTGACTTGGTAGAGGGAATAATTTAAATATAAATTTATAAAAAACTTAATTATTAAATTGACTTGATTCAAATTAATCGATTGTGAATTAGGCAGCATCAAAGTTTGCAAGTTGTATCCCATGTGCGTTTTTTATTTTATTATCTCTAGATTTAGCCTATAAATACCCTTCGTGAGTATGGCTTGAACATATCCTGTTTTACGTTGTTATTTTCAACATTTTTAATCTAAGTTTCTATTTTTCTTTTACTTTCTTCGTTTCCATTTTTATTTTATTTTTCAAACCTATGCTAAGTATGATAATCAAATTATAATTAGCATATTTTACTATAACCATTACCATAAAAACTAACTAGCTATATCACACAATGATCAAATAAGGAAAATGTTAAAAAACTAACAAAAAAACTCAAACAAAATAAAGATACGAACAAATCTGACTGCATCGGTAAACGAACCACAAAATAGATGAAGCTACTGAAGGTCATCGACAAATCGCATATCAGAGTCAAACGGTGTAAAAAACTATTCACGAACACAAAACGCGCATTAAAATCAATCCGATGGTCCAAAGCAGGAAAAATCATCATGATAACAAATAAGTTCTATATTGATCAGTCATGGCGAAGTCAAATCCAACCCTGAGAAAAAAATAAACGAATATAACAGTAAAAAAATCATAAGCAACCAAAAAGGTAGAGAAAAACGTGCCACAAATGCATATATAAACGTGCAATAAAAACATAAAAATGTTACAAAGACATAAATATTCTTATTAAAAACTAAAAAAATAAAGAAAAAAAGATGACTGACGGGCGACAACTAGTATCAAAATCAGTGCCGCCGCCGGTTAAATAAAATTAAAAAAGAAAAAAGTTAGTTTGATGAATAAAACTAACACAAGTTGTAAAGAAAAAAAGGAAGAGAAAAGAGGAGGAAGAAGAAGAAAACGTCTAAGGTTTAGAAGTAGAGTAAAAAACTACTACAATTAAATATAGAGAAAATAACCTCAGTGACCAAAAATGCCTTATAATATACGAATTTAACCAACTTTTTTTGGATTTGCCAAACAACAACAACAACAACAACAACAAAACTCAATTCCCATATGCAATGGGGTAAGGGGGAGGTAGGGTAGTAGGCTGCCCCCAACGCCAGGTTGAGAGTAGCTTCCGTGGAAGACATGTAAATCGCATTGCGATTTTCCAAATTTGCAACGCGAAAGTCAAATTCGCAACACGAATTTAATTTCACAACAGGTTTTAGTTTCGCAACACAAATGTTTTGGGTATATAATAACGCAGCAGCATCAACTCATAACCTAAATCCCTAAATCGTAACTCATTCCATCTCCATCTATCACTTTCTCCGGTGACATCCGTTCCTATATCCAACGACATCCTTCCCCATCTCTAGTTTTGTTTTACATGATTTTATTTCTATATAATTTTTCAATGATTTCTCTCCCAAATTATCAACTAGCAACTTAATAAAGGTATGTTTTTTTCTAAGTTAGTGATGATATCTAGTTTATAGCTCGTTTGTTTAGTAAATTAATTTATAATTTTTAGAATGAAATCATCTAATGTTGATCATGCTTCGATAGATTTGTGTTTTGGAGGGTCATGGGATAATGTTCATGGTGTTTTACAATATGTGCCTTTACCCATGAATCTTCAACTAAAACTGTCATTAAAAAAGTTAACTTATGAAACTCTAATGTTACGTGTTGTAAAGAAATTGAATTTAGAGCCTCTAAGTGGATTTAGGCTATCTTATCTGAGAAAAGGTAAAGTTTATTTGTTAACCGACAATGAAGATGTTGAACGATTCATTGCTTACATTAGTGTTTCGCAAGAAGATGATGTTACATTGTATGTTGTTGAACCTAGAAGTAGTGAAGTTGGGTCAGTAGCGGGTAGTAATCAACTAAGTTCTTCAACCCAAAATTTAATGGTTCCACCATAATTTCATCACCAAGCAAATTTTGTTTCACCACATTTCCAATACCAAACACAATATCAAACACAATCTCAAAACCCACAACCTTTTCCTAATCCAAATCCCAATCAACTTTCAGCACCAAATTCCGGTTTTCGTATTAACCATTTAGACGATTATGAGCCGGACAGAAAAAATTGTGAGTACTAGTCAGTATTCGAAATTTGATCCTGGTCAATACCCAGACTTTGATCTTGGTCAATACTCAGATTTTGATGATGTGATAGAAGAAGAAACAGACCCTGCATGTAATGATTTTGATATTGGTCAATACCCGAATTTTGATGATGAAACAACCGCTGTCGAGGAAGATGTTGTTGATGATAATGAGGAGGATGTTACGACTGTGAATGAACATGTTGAACATCCATTCTGTAATTCATATAACCCTGAAGAAGAAAAAGAAAAAGAAAAAGTCCCCGAAGAAAGGAAAAAGAAAAAATACCACGGGAGTTATAACTGGAATATGCCAGAATTACTTCAGATACCGGAAGTAGAGTTGGTAAAGATATCAGTTGATTGTTACACAAAAGTTATTCGTATCAAGAAAGATGATTGTTTTGATACAAAGGAATACTTGAAGGTAGCTTTGTATACGAAATGTGTGGAAGATGGCTATCAACTAAGAGTTAACAAATCAAGCAAAGATCGTTTCGAAACAAGATGTATAATTGACAAAAACTGTACGTGGCGTATGATTGCAAAGAGGATAAAAGATTGAGAAATGTTTCAAGTTAGGACTTTTATTGATAAATATACATGTTCAAGAACCCAAGTTTTTTCTTACCATAGACAAGAAACAAAAAGGTGTTGGGTGGTTTTCTGGCTGAGTTAATGTTTTTGAATGGAAGGGTATCGGGGACATGAAATTATGACTGACATGAATGCTCAGTTCAAGATTAGTATCTCATATTCTCAAGCTTGGAGAGCCAAATATTATTCCTTGGAATTGTTGAGGAGGTCGCCAGAAGCATCGTTTGCCCAACTACCGGCTTATTGTCACAATTTAAAGCTGAAAAATCCTGGGTCGGTAACTCATATCAAAACATATAGAGATGGACGCTTTGAGTTGTTGTTTATTGCCATTGGTGCTGCGGTTAGTAAATAATTATAATTTTGTTGACTCATTTTTGTTAGTTGCATACATTTCACATTTAAATGATTATATTTCTTGTGTATATGATTTTGTAGATTCGTTCGTTTATTACTTGCATGCGCCTAGTTATTATAGTTGATGGAGCACATTTGAAAGGTCGATACCTTGGAGTAAACTTATTAGCAGTAGCCATGGATGCTAACAATGAGATACTACCAATAGCTTACGGGGTTGGCAAATCTAAAACTTCTTATTCATGAACATGGTTTATGGGGCATCTTAGGGATTGTATAGGTCTTATTAGCAATCTGACAATCATATCCGATAGGGCAAACTCAATTGACAACGCTGTTAGAAGGTGTTTCCCATATGCTTTTCATGGACTTTGTGGTGTTCATTTGTACAGAAATCTAAAATCAAGGTCTGATGGTATAAAAAATCACAAATGGATATACTGGAAGGCTGTAAAAGCTTATCGGGAAGTGGATTTTAATAAGCATATAAATTGTTTAAGACGTGTTTTGCCTCAATGTGCTCAAACACTAGAAGATGTCGGGTTTGAAAGATGGTCAAGAGTACATCAACTTGGAGCAAGATATGGTTTCATGACGTCTAATAGTGCAGAATCAATAAACGTTCTAAGTCGTCATTCCCGGAAATTACCCATTACTATGTTAATGCAGTTTTTTCGAGCCTCTATTCAATAGTGGTACTACAAGAAAAGAAACCATGTAGGTATTATTTCTTTAAATTCGTAACTTATCATATATTTTACTAAGTATTATTTATTTAAATTTACAGAAACATTGGAACGTCATGTTACACCATGGACTAAAAAAAGATAATGAAACGTGTTGTGAAGTTAACATCCTGGAGAGTTGAACCATGTTCAAACACTTTGTTTGAAGTATTGGATAATAACTTAAATGGGCTTATCGATCTAAATGCAAAGACGTGTAGTTGTAAGAAATGGCAAACATCTGGTTATCCGTATGACCATGTTATAAAAGTTGCTCTTCATCTAAATCAAGATGATTCAAGCGCATACGCTATGGATTGCTACACTACAGAAGTATATCGACAGACTTATGCCGAGATTGTCTACCCATGTCCACATCCTTCTGAGTGGGACATACCAGATGACTTACAAACAGTTTTGCCACCAGTCATGGATAGTAGGCTACCTGGCCGACCAAAAAATCACGATCGTATACCGTCTAAGGGTGAAGAGAAGAGGATATCGACATGTAGTCGGTGCAAGGAAAGTGGTCATACAAGGTTGACATGTGGATCACCAGTGCCATCACAATCATCTTTTCCTCTACCAAAAAATAGATCCTCATCAAAATCCAAAGCTCATATGGTGCCAAACAAAAGGAAATCAAAATCAAAATCGCAATCAAAATCAAAATCCCAATCACAACCGGCTTCACCTTTTGGGACTTATTAACTTAGGTGATTTTAAATGCAAACGTTGTATTATGTGTATTTTATGTGTGAATGCATACATTTTCAGTTAGACATTCATTAGTAACTTGAGTTTGAACATTGCTATGATCTGTTCAGTTGTTATCATGTTGGGATTTTCTCTTGTGTTTGATTGCTTGGATAGTTGTTCTCTTGCTTCTTCAAGTTTCCTTAGCATGTATTTATAGCTTGGAATGTGTTTGATGTTGTATATACCTTGATGTTGTATGTTGCGATCAACGCGAAAGTCAACTTCACAACACGAAAGTCAAATTCGCAACGCGAAAGACAAATTTGCAACGCGAAAGACAAATTCGCAACGCGATAGTCAAATTCGCAACCCGAAATCGCAAACCGAATTTGACTTTCGCGTTGCGAATTTACCTTCAACAAGTCTTTTTTTACCTTCAACATAATGTAGATTGAAAATTAAACAAAAAAATAATTAAACATTGTTGTGGGTACATTATTTGAACATTGTTATGGGTACATTATTTGGAAAAATAATGTTCCGGACTTCGTTAGAAATAACCCTTTTTCATCGGATTAATTTTGTTTTTGTGGGTACATTATTTGAACATTGTTATGTATAAATTTGTTGTGTATGTATGTTTTGGTTTGATTATATTGTATGCATATTTTCATTCAGATAAGATGGGTTGTGTATAACAAAACAATCTATCTCTTCCATGTGAGTACTTTATTCCAACCATGTGACAAGTGTGACAACCCCATCAACTCACAACTCAGCTTTGAACTCAATCAATATTGTCTTTTAGCTTGATGGTTCATAAAGCATGTTACTTGAACAATATGAATCAATTATGTAATTCCATGTTCAATTTAACACTGCATTTCAAATTCATTTCATATGTAATTGGAGTTTGAATTTAAATTTCAATTTGAGTTTGAATTTCAATATAAATTTCGGCTCCACTATAAATATTAGCCCAAGCCAATATGCATGTTATAATTGATTATTCCTAATTTCCATTGTTTTTTTCAACTTTAAACGGGAGGGAAATCTCGACCATCGTATTTTTTGGTCAACTTTAAAGCATCAAAAACGTTTCGGGCGTATGATCTGGGTGGTATACGAGAAATGCAACAAATGGCAACTAAAAATCCCGATAATTGAGGGCTACAACTTGTAATAATAACAAAAATAATAAGTCCGAAATGCTTTTGAGTACCACCCAAATCATAAGTTCGAAATGCTTCCGATACTCATCAAAATCCAAAGCTCATATAGTGTCAAGCAAAAGGAAATCAAAATCCAAATCTCATATGGTGCCAAGCAAAAGGAAATCAAAATCTATAACTTGAGTTTGAACATTGATATGATCTGTTCAGTTGTTATCATGTTGGGATTTTCTCTTGTGTTTGATTTTTTTGATAGTTGTTCTCTTGCTTCTTCAAATGTCCTTAGCTTGTATTTATAGCTTGGAATGTGTTTGATGTTGTATATACCTTGATGTTGTATATTGCGATCAACGCGAAAGTCAAATTCTCAAACTGAAAATCGCGTTGCGAATTTGACTTTTGCGTTGTGAATTTGTACCTTCAACAGATCTTTTTTGCCTTCAAACATAATGCAGATTGACTTTTTTAGAAACAACAAATCAACTTTTACAAATCAATTAAACAAGCAAAAAAATAATTCTTATTTACAAATCAAATAAAACAAATCAACTTTTACAAATAAATTAATCAAAAAATAAATCTTATTTCCTCATCAATTAAACAAATCAACTTTCAATATAAAATTCAATTAAACAAAGAAAAAAAAGTGTACCCCAGACTATTGTTTATGCGCAAATACATTTCACGCAACTCACTTCAGGATTAACCTGTAGAAACCAAACATTTGCTCAAACAACGCTTTCTGCACATCTAAAACCAACAAACAACAAATTACTCTAGGTACTTAACCAAATATTTTTAAACCAATTAAAGAGTATATATGTTAACAACACTTGCTCAAACTTACCAATTGTTTATGTACAACTTTCAGCACACGGATGCATGTAGGCAGTGTCTCGCATATATCGATCTGGCCATATAATGTCGAAACCACAAGCCTACTGCAGCTCTATCTCTATCTGTGGGAGGTAGATATTGTATACTTTCTGTCGTCAAACGTTCCAAGCACAAGCATACGAGAAGACCATAATCCCCTTTGGCTCTCTGCATTTGTTGTGGCACAGTCTCGTCTCTGATCATTGTAATTTTGAACTTCTTTGGCTTCTTGTTTCTAGAATTTGTCCAATAATCAATTGCATTCAAGTATTTAGCCAAATGATCGCTCCATCCCTTTGTAATAATATATCTCAAATCAGACAATGGTATATAATTTAACATGCTATCATATACCATTGTCTTCAGGGATGGGAGCTGAAGCTCGACGAGAAGCTAATGGCGACGTTCCAAAATAGGGATAAACACATGCAATCATAAATAATTACGCACATCAAATAAAATTTATGAAAACCTTTAAAATATTCAAAAAAATAAATACTAACCTTATCGACCTCCCACCACGCAGGATAAAGTTTAGCTTTTCCATTAGCCAACTTATATGAAGCATCTCTCTGATCCTTCAAGTGAGCTGTGTAAAAAGACGTCGGCATAATAGTCCATTGAGTACCTATTTTCTTCAATTTCCTTATTATTAGAAGACGTGACACCCATGCATCAATATGCTGTTTTATAAAAAAATAAATATATTAGTGAATTTATTAATAATTTAAAAAAATTAATCAAAATGCAATATAAGAAGAATATAATACTTACCACCCCTTTGAGGTAGCCATTATCTTCAACCCCTAATAAAATACCCCACCAAGACCGATCAAGAAACAAATGAATAGCATCGTCGATTTGGTATAGGTCAGAATAACACCCCTTGCTCTGCTCATGTAGATAAAAATTAACTGCGGTCTTAGCCCAAAGGGTATTATCCGTAATTGTTTCCGGTAGTGTTTCCCTCTCTTGCTGAGGAATAGTACTGGCCGGTAGCACATACAAAAGCCAACTCGCATCCATCATATCGGGCACAGGAGGGGGTTTATCAATATGTCGACTTATGATGCCATGTGAATCAGGCTCTTGAACGGCGGGCAGGACCTCTTGAACGATGACAGGGGCCTCTTGAACGGTGGGAGGGGCTTCTTCGATGATGAGAGGGCCCTCTTGAACGATAGGAAGCGCCTCTTGAATGATGATAGGTGCATCGGGCTTATTCTTACGGAGTCTTGGCACTAGTGGGGTGAACGGAGACGTAATGGCACGTGCACGACGTCTGATGCGTGAACCCCGTCGTGCAAGAAAAACCCAACGTAAAGCATCTACCTTATCGGGCCGCTGAAAATAAATTAATACATAAATCAGTAAATAAATAAATAAATAATGCCGAAAAAAGGTTATTTGCATTTTTAGTATAATATTAAACAAATTTACCTCATTGCGTAGTGTATGAACCTCATTATGCAACAATGAAACAATCTCGTGTAGAGCGGCAACCTCATCACGTAAAATAGATACCTCACCGCATAGCGCACCATTGTCATCGCGTAAAAAATCTACCTCACCATGTAAAGATCGAATCTCATCACTCCATGCACCATTATCTTCACGTTAAGTACCGACCTCATGACGCAAAGCACCGACCTCATCACATAATTCCCCTAACTCATCCCGTGGAGGTGGAGAACAGGGAGATAAATGTCGTGGCCTCTTTGCTGGTCGCCTATCATGAGGTGATGGTGGAGAAGAGGCTCGATGATGTGCTGGAATAGGTAATGGTGGAGGTGGAGAAGAGGCTCGATCAGGTGATGGCTCTGGGTGTCAAGCTGTAGAATCGGCCCTATCAGGTGATGGCTCTCGAAGTAGGGGGTGCTCATCATCCATCCCATCAAAAAACCGCTTACTAGAGCGCCACCAATCAGTGGCAAGCTCAGCCTCTGTGGGTGTCAGCCTCTGTAATGGATAGTTGGCCTCCTAACAATATAAAAGCTCAAACAAAGTTAAACTTGTACTAGTAATAACTTGTTTATATATGGTATTATTTGTGTGTTAACTTACATCATTTATCGTCATATATGAGAGTAACTCTTTCCAATCCAACATGTGGATCCTCTTCCAGGTAATAGCCCTAGGAATATCATTTGATATTTTTTATCGCATATGTCCGCATACTGGGGAAAGCCTCAAATATCCAAATCTACAAACAATATAATACACAAACATTAGTAATTGTTAAATAATTAATTATAATTTTGGAAACATTATAATATATAAATTCTTACCTTAAAGGCCCAAGTAAAGCCTGTCAAAGTGTATTTAGAACCATCGCCCCGTAAACTTTTTCGGTCCTCAAAGGCAGACGACAACTTCTTCCAGGTAGCTTTCCGTAGATATGAACCCCACGGAAACAAGTTCCATGCATTTAGGTCCTCTACCAATAATATTAGGTCCTCGGAGATTGGTTGTGTGCCCTCTTTGCCTAAAAAACCGACATGAAAAAGTAATAAATGGCATACTCGGACAACATCAAGGCCATTCATCCGAGTAAAACCATCTTTATCAAATAATCTCTTCAAGTCGTCGATGTGTATACTCGGCTTCGACTTTGCCAGCTCAGGAAAAACCCGATATAACCATGATGGGTGGGCGATATGACTAGTGTACCGACCTACATTATTGTCTCCGTAGCGTAGACCGGTGATTAAGCAAAACTCCTCCGGCCCAAAACAAGTATATGCCGGTGCCGTAGGAAAATAAAACCATATCTCCTCATCACCACGTTGTACCCCCTCGGGTAGATCGTTAGTCTTGGTCTGACGAAACAAATGTGTCAACATAGCATCTCCACCTGTATGTTGCACTTTCAGCCATGGCCCGAAGCAAGTATCCTCAAACAATTTTCTTTGTAGAGGTGTAAACGTCGACGCAATTTTAGTGGCTAGGCTTAATTTATTCCTTAAGGTCAATACAGTCGAAAAAAATTTCTACAAAAACAATAAACATACCAAGTTAGATATACCAAAAACTGCAAATTATACACTATAAACAGACATGATATTAAACAGTGAAAATAAAGCCAAATATGTTTCAAACTAGCATGGTATTCACTCAAGTCATTATTCCATCATAGTTCACAAAATGCATCAGATAACATTCCAGAAGTAAGCACTTATATAAACATTTAAAATGACAACATATATGTTTAGTGCAGGTTCAAGGACAACATAAAGAGTAGTAGTTTATTCTTGAAACTTAAATTAGCAATACTGTGAAGTTAGCATTTGTCTTTGTTTTTTGGTTGAAGAAATGCAATTCATTCAAGTTTCAATTTGCAGAATAAAAGAAGTTTCTGAAACTTAAATTCGCAACGCGATTTTAGTTTCGCATTGTGAATTTGGTGTTGCGATTTAGGGTTTTTTCAACAAAAGGACAAAATAAAAAGGCAAAACAAAGATAAATACTAACTTCATAGGGTTAAAGACTAAACAGTTTAACAATATTGGTAGCAACCGAATGAATTTAGCAATCTCAGTGAAATGGTTAATATAATAATAATACAAAAATTTCAAAATAAAAATAATTAAAAAACTAACCCTCGGTGGTTGATTTTCCATTTCTGACCGTGAATGGTTGTGAGGGTTGCTCTTAGAGATGGAGATAGACGGATTTTGTCGGAAATGGGGATGGATTTCGTCGGAAATGGGGACGGATTTCGTTGGAGATTGGGACGAATATCGCCTTAGAGAGTGAGAGATGGAGATGGGACTGAGTTGTGCTTTAGGGTTTTAGGTTAGAGATGATTTGCGATAATACTGTTTACATTTGTGTTGCGAAATTAATAATGTGTTTTGCGTAAAAACATTTGACTTTCGCGTTGCGAATTTGACTTCTGTGTTGCGATTTACATATTCGCGTTGCGAAATTGGAAACTAGGTTGCGAAATTGAAATTCGCGTTGCGAATTTGTTGGTCATTTTGGCAAATCCAAAAAAAGTTGGTTAAATTCGTATATTATAAGGCATTTTTTGTCACTGAGGTTATTTTCTCTTAAATATATAGTTTATTTATATATATATATATATATATATACTATATAGTTTATATTATTATATATTATATACTTATATATGTAATTGTATATTATATATTATATATTATATATATACTTATGCTATATAGTTTATATATATACTTATTGTATATAGTTTATATATATACTTATGCTATATAGTTTATATATATATGTATATAATTTATATACTTTATAGTTTATATAGTTTATATATTTTATATTATATATATATATATACTTATACTTATATATACTATATATATATTATATATATTATATACATATTATAAGTATAATGTATACTTATATTGTTTGCATAAGTATAATGTACATTATAATATATATACATGTATCATATTATCATAGCATTCATCATACATATTATATTATTATTGTAATATATATATATATATACACACACACATCACTGCAATCAAATAAAGGAATGGCCTGGCAAGCTACCACTATCCCATACTGATCACGGGCCACCACACCGATCGTCGATCTTCTGTCTAGACGAAAGCAAACAACATCAACATTTATTTTAATGACCGAGTCCGAGGGGTTTGCACCAGATGTTAGATGGTGATCCTGAAGAAGACACTGTTAAATATTATCCTAAAAAAATAATATTACGAAAGTAGAGAAATTATACTAACAAATAGAAAACGTCCATTGTTTTTATTAAAAAGAAAAAAATTATTGGGGGAAAACCCAAAAATTCAAATATACGGAAAAAATAACAAGTTGAAAAAGGAAACAACGATAATCACCATCACGTTTAGTGGAAAAAGATGCGTAGAATTTAAGACATTTGAATAATGTGGTTTAGTTTTCATGGTGACCTTTCCACGCGTAGCCAACCTGAGTGCTTTGATATATTATATTAATGTGACAATTCATGTATGTAATATAGTCGTCTATACGTAAGTGAATATGACATAAAAACGGCACCCGAGTTCTCTGTTGATCAGCCGCCGATTGATTTCCGTTTCTACCTCATTTCTTCATTGCTGTTTGGGTTTCCATTTCCTTTCTAAATGGACTGGAGGAAATTATTCAAGTGCTCCGACTCGCATGACCTAGAATACTTTCCCCCAAATGTTCGAGATGGAGCCCCGATTGTTCTTCCCCCTCAGGAGATCCTCGATACTGGAATCTCCTAATGGAGATTATCACTGGTGGGTCAATTCCTTGGAGTTAAACCAAGCTTTGCGTCTCTACAACGAATCATCGACAGCTTATGGAGTAAAGCAACGGGGGTTCACGAGTCCAGGTTAGTACTGCTGGAAATAACCTTTTTATTTTCACGTTTGATACTGAAAATTCTAGGGATTGAGTGCTCGACAATGGGCCATGGCACGTACATAACAAAACTCTTATACTTAGAAAGTGGGAACCATGCTTGAAAACACTTAGTTTTGACTTATAACTAAGATTCCTGTTTGGGTTCATCTGTTTAACGTCCTATTAGAACTCTTCTCTCGAGTTGGCCTTAACTACATAGCTAGTGCCATTGGAAATCCTCTCTCAATGGACAACATAAATGCTTCAAAAACTAGGCTAGAGTTCGCAAAAGTCTGTATTGAAATTTGGGTAAATGATTCTATTCCTAAGTATATTGAAGTTGCTCTTAAAGATGGAAAACAAACCTCTATCTATGTTGAGGTCCCATGGTTACCGCCTTCGTGCAAGAAGTGCAAAGTATTTGGGCATAATGACAAAGGTTGTCCTAACAAATCCTATGCTCAACCTGCTATTTCCCAAGTCTGGAAGAAGAAGGGAGACATTATCCCTAATTTTGCTGTTACTACTATGGGAGGAGTTAAAATCTTGCAGGAACCAGAAAATAATGGTAATATTGAAGTAAATGGTTCTATCCAGTAGGAGAAGTTAGTTACTGAATCTTCTAATAAGCTTGAACAGAATGCTCCTGCTATTGACACGGACTTGCAAAGTTCTCAACCTGTTATGGAAGTGGTTCATGACTCTTCAAACTTTATTTAACTGTTGCTGAAGATACTACTATTAACACCCAATCTTTTAGTAAGCCTACTGAAGATTCTGTTTCTGACATCACTTCTCAGCCAGTAAATTCTAAAAGGGGAAGAGGAAGACCAAGTAAAGACAATACTAAGAGTTGTCTTTCAGGTTCAAAAAATCGATTTGAAATTCTAAACACTGTTGAAGATCATAATCTAGAAAATTTATCAAGGAAGCCAAGGGCATCATCTTTGGGAGTTGCTGGTTTGGTTCATGAGCTTAAATCCAAAAAGAAAGACCAGCTTGACAAAGCTAAAAGTCATCCTGTTGAAAACCAAGGGTGTTCCTTGGGATCCTTTTCCAAATGATAATAAGTTTTTGGAACATTAGAGGTCTAAATAGTCCTCTAAAACAAAATAAAGTGGTTCTTAGAGCCATGAATAATAATGTAGATGTCCTCTGCCTTTTGGAGACAATAGTTAAAGTAGATAAGTCTCAGGCTTTATCCAACACTAAATACCTAAATTAGAATGTTTGTTATAATTATGATCATGCCATTAATGGCAGAATCTGGATGCTTTGGAGGAAGAGAATAGATTTATCCATTATTCAAGTTTCTGACCAATGTATTACTGCTCAAGGAACTTTTCAAGGTAATCCGATGTTCATCTCGGCCATCTATAGAAGTAATGATGGAGTAATTCGAAGACAGCTTTGGCTTAAACTTAAGGAAGTCAATTCCATTGTTAATCAATCCCCATGGGTCTTAGGTGGAGATTTCAATATTTTCCTTCATTCCCATGAAAGTTCAGATCATGATCTAATAGGCCATTATTCCTCTCCGGATATGAAAGATTTCCAAAATTTACTCAAGAGCTTGGTCTCTAGGATCACCCTTTCTTTGGACCAAAAATTACTTAGAGTAATAAGCAACAAGAGTTATTTCTGGCTAGGAAGCTTGATAGGGTAATGATTAACCCAAGTTGGGCTCCCATATTTCAACAATCTTTTGTGGAATTTCTTGCCCCTGGAATCTCTGACCACAACATGGTCATGCTTTGGATTTCAAAAGACCTTCCTGCTTCCAGGCCTAAGCCATTCAAATTCTTTAATTTTTGGGTTGTCAATCCTAATTTCCTGAATGTAGTAAGGAGTTCATGGCAACAAGAAGTTCAAGGCAATCCTATGATAGTTTTGTTCACAAAGCTTAGAAGACTCAAAGATTGTCTGAGAAGGTTTAATAAAGACCATTATAACAACCTTTCTGATAGAGTTAAAGCTAAGAGATTGGTACTGGAAAAACAATAACTTCTTACTCTTAAAGGCGAGGAACCTATTCAGAAGGAACTTGAAATCCACGAGCAGTTGAACACCCTTGAAGAAGTCGAATCTCTTATCTTTAAACAGAAGGCTAAAGTTAAATGAATAAAAGATGGTGATAAAAACACAAAAATTTTCCATTCAATTATGGCCTCGAAGAACAAAAAGGAAACCATCAGAGTCCTTGTCGATGACTGAGGAAATAGACTTGAATCTTTTGATGCCATGTCCAATGAAGTTTCTTTTTTCTTCAATCTTCTAGGTACATTTGATTCTATGGTCAAGGACTCAAATCCTTCCATTCTTCAAGATCTCCTTAACTATTCATTGCCTATTGAAGTTGCTTCTTTGCTTATTAAGGAAGTTATTGTTGATGAAATCAAAAATTTCGTCTTTTGCCAAGGCAATGACAATGCTCTTGGACCAGACGGTTTCACCCCTTTCTTCTTCAAATTTTCATGGTCTATAGTGGGTGAAGATATCACTGATGTTGTCAAATACTTCTTCTGTAATTCTCACATTCACCTTGTTTTTAACTCCACTATTATTTCTCTTATCCCTAAAGTCATTAACCCCTGCACGGTCAAAGATTTTCGGCCGATTTCCTGTTGTTTCGTTATTTATAAAATTATCACTAAGATTCTCGTCAACAGGATGACTGTTTTCCTTCCACAGATAATTTCCTTAAACCAAACAGCTTTTATTCATGGAAGGAATATCATTGAAAATTCTCTTATTGCTCAGGAGATGGTTAAAGGGTATGACCGAAAAAACATTTCTCCTCGTTGCGCCATGAAGATCGACCTCTATAAGGCTTTTGATTCCTTGCACTGGAACTTCATTTCTTCAATTCTTACATCCCTGTAATTTCCTCAAAGATCTATTACTTGGATTGAAGTTTGTTTTTCTAAAGCTCGATACTCTATCTCCTTCAATGGTACCTTAACCGACTACTTCAAAGGGGATAGAGGTTTAAGACAAGGGGATCCCCTTTCCCTTTATTTACTCGTCCTTGCAATGAATATTCTTTCTAAAATGCTTAATTTGACTGCTTCTAAAGGTGTCTTTGTTTATCACCCCAAATACAAGAAGATCGGGCTTACTCATCTTTCTTTTGTAGACGATCTACTTATTTTCAGCAAAGGTAACAAAGAATTTGCGGATGACACACATTTGCCTGTCGTTGAAGCCACCGACATGAATTTAAGATGACGCGCAATTGTGCGTCATAAATTTATGACGCACATTTATGACACGCATTTATGACGCGCATTTATGACGCTCATTGCGCGTCATTGAAGCCCCCGTCATATATGAAGACGACACACATTTGTGTGTCATAAATTTATGACACGAATTTATGACTTACATTACGTTTCATTGAAGCACACGTTATTAGAAAATATGACACACATTCGTGTGTCATGATTGTATGTCGTAATATATATATATATATATATATATATATATTATAGATTGACAAATAATAAAACTAAATCACATTTAATGCCTCATAATACTAAATATATATATACTATTATATATAAGCAATCCATTTGCGTACAATATATTAACATTAAGTTATCAAAAATATTGTAATCATATGTCGATACAAAATATCACGGCATAATAAAGTTTTCCACATAAGATACATCAAATAAGATAACGATATTTAGAGATGCATCGTTATTGGTGATTCTGAAGAGACAACATAAGGATCTGCAATATAACATAGTCCATGAAGGCTCTTACTTGGCCTTTGAGATGTCATAGAATGAAGAAGAGATACAAAGTTCCTGGAAACATGAGACGTTTTCTTTATAATTAGTTATGCAACCTCGAATATAAAGTTCAAAACATTCTCTTTCAAGGACATAAACTTGTTTATACCTCGATTGCAGAAGCCAAACGTAGAACTGTAGCTTCACCCCATGGACGACCTATTAGTTATAAACTTATGGGAAGTCCTTGTTTGTCAACCTGGAATAAGCATAAGAAGAAAGAAAATGAGCCACAAGTTCTGACGGTTTCATTACAACAGTTTTGGGTATTCTTTACGGTAAAACATGATCAACTCTACCCTTTTAGCCGGTTTATGTTTCCAGGTCCAGAGAGAACATAAAGTTTAATTAGTTTGGAAAAAACCAAGCTATAGAGTTACCAGGGGTAGTTTGAACTTGACTCAACTATGCAGCAAGCCATAATCGAATCTAACAAAATGTACGATTGAATTTGGGACCTCAAGTAAGAAGGAATGTCTCACACAAATGTCACCTTCACAACCGCTCTAGCAAAAGAAAATGAGCATATACTTTCCAACCGCTCTAGGAGTATATCTCACACAAATGTCACATTCACAACCGCTCCAGCAAAAGAAAATGAGCATATACTTGAAACTAAAAGGATGCATCCTTTCTAACCATTTGAGAAGCCCTAGTAAGGGAGCTCTATATTCACATTTTTTTATTAGCAATTTATTACTCAATTGATGAATTCAAATTTTAACTACAAGCTAAACTCTAGTAAGCATGTCCTACAAACATATCTACAATGAAAATAGACCAATCTACTCTATCTTTATTGAAAAATAAACCAAAAATGTTAAAATAAAGACCACAAAACCTACATCATGCCATTATCCTGAAAGAAAACATGTAAGAACAAATGGTACAGGAAGATTATGAATTTAGTAATTGAAAGAAAAAAGAAGGCAAAAGATGATGTACCTCTTCATCATCCTCAAAATCTTCTTCATCAGCATCTTGCATCAGGTTATGAAAAAAATTAAAGTAAGTATAAGATGATCATAAATGGTATAAAACAAAACCGGGGGAAGAATCCAAAGGAAATGAAGTTACATTATTGAAATATGTGAGGAGATTGGGCCATAAATCCTCCTTGATAATCTCTGCTACCTGTAGTGTTTATCAAGTGAAAGCTTAGGCCAGGCGCCAGTTCTTTAACAAAATGAGAAAAAAAAGAAGGAAAACCTACATTCACATAGCACATGCATAAAGAGTTTACCTCATCGTGAATTTCATCCATGTCATCTTTCTGCTGAGCATAAGAAAACCAGGTAAAGAAGCTGCATTCATGTGTAATAAATTTAGTATAATATAGAGATGGTGGTTAAGTGAAAGAGGCAAAATTAAATACAAGACAATGTCATAAATGACCCAAGCTTTGCAGTACAACAAATTCCTACCATGTTAGAAGTTATAATGCAGCTTAATAAACTAAAAGAAACATATAAATGCATACTATTTATAATCACAATACATAATAATACATAAAGCATGTGTAATCTTAATTTGTCTGCACTAAAAAAGGAAAACTCTATCTGCTAAGGTTTAGCTCTACATAACAAAAGGAAGATGACTCATGAAATAACTAAGATTCTTATAAGATGCTAAGCTGAAGTTCAATAAAATTATTGAGAAAAAAAATGAAGCGACTACATTACACAACAGAGAAATTAATCTCAGGTTTTATGTGACTAAAGTCCTCAGGCTGGGGAGAAATTTGATTGACAAATATGATAGCAAACCTTTCTTCAGCAAACTGTCGCTTTTTCCTTTCTTCTCATGGTCAACTCCATTTGGAAAGCCCTTGACATTTAGAAAACTAATTTAACATGATAACCAAAGGAAAAAATAACATGAGTAGACATGACAAGAGAAGAAACCCTCACCATGCCTTCTTTCCACTTGATTTTGGTAGCAGAGGCTAGGGATTCAAACTCGGGCCTAACAAGAAGAAGAGAATCGGGATGAAAAGCAAGAAAAAAAAGGAGAGATTGAAAGGAGTGGAAAACATTAGGTGGGGGAAGAAGCGGGAAAGGATGAAAATAATGGGGAAATTAGAATACGACTCCTAAAGATGACACACAATTAAAAGTATACTCCGTGTTTTTGCAAATTTTATGGATTATGACTATTAAATATAACACACATTATTGTAAGTCATAAATCGTTCAGATTTTAAAAAACATGACATTTATTTTATGACACACATGTTTTGCAAGTCATAAATTAGCGTGTGTCATCGTTTGTATTTCATTAAAGGTATATTTTCTTGTAGTGTTAGCGTTCTCGAAAAGTTCTATCAAATTTCAGGGCTACATCTTAATTCCTCCAAATGCGAGCTTTTCACTGCGGGAATCTCTTCTAGGGAACTAGAGAT
Organism: Hibiscus syriacus; assembly: GCF_006381635.1. NCBI lineage: Eukaryota > Viridiplantae > Streptophyta > Magnoliopsida > Malvales > Malvaceae > Hibiscus > Hibiscus syriacus. The sequence goes on along the minus strand of NW_024063399.1, from coordinate 515,344 downwards.
TATTAATCTTATTTCTGGCTTCAAACCTAAATCTCTTCCTGTTAAGTATCTCGACATCCCTCTTGTAACCCGTAAACTCACTGCGAAGGATTGTGAACCTCTTCTTGACAAAATTAGAAAATGTTTGCACCACTGGTCTGCCCGTAACCTCAGTTATGCGGGCAGACTTGAGCTAATACAGTCTGTTTTATTCAATATTAGTAATTTCTAGTGTAGACAACTTGCCCTTCCAGCCTCGACCTTAAAAACCGTGGATCAGCTTTGCTCACGGTTTTTTTGGAAAGGAGAAGACAAGTCTGCTACAGGGGCTCGGGTAAGTTGGGATAATATTTGCTGTACGAAGTCTGAAGGAGGCCTTGGTCTGATTAATATCTCCATTTGGAACAAAACTTGTATTATTAGCCTTATAAAGAAAATTCTTGCGGGTGATGGCTCTTTATGTGTTGCATGGCTTCAAAACTATACCCTTAAAGATAAGGAATTCTGGCATTTCAAACCTGGAACTAACGTCAGCTGGGGTTTTAGAAGGATTTTAAAGCTAAGACACACTGCTTCTCCTCTTATTTCTACTAGTTCGCTGCGGATTAAGCAAATTTGGGACAACGGTTGCAAGGATAGAAAGTACCTTGGCATCGTCTCATATGGTACCCTATGCATATACCTAAACATAACTTAATCACTTGGATGACCATTTTGAACAGGTTACCAACCAAAGATCGGTTACAAAGAATGGGAGTTCCCACAGATGGTCTCTGTGTTAATTGCAATTTATACCAAGAAACTAGAGACCATCTCTTTTTTAATTGCTCCATGGTTGTGCGTTTATGGAAATCCATCTTAAACTTGAACGGGATGAATCAGAATTTTTTGACATGGGATGATATGGTCAATCGTGCTAGCTTAACTTGGAAAGGGAAGTCCTTACTCACCACCTTTCTAAAAATCTCGTGGAATGCGTTCATTTATCACTTGTGGCAGAAACAGAATCAGAGAACATTTTGGGGTCGTATTCAGGCTGTTGATGAAATTCTCAAAGACATCATTGATACTGTTGGTATCCGACTTAGGGACAAAGCTATTAACATACTAGATCTTACTAACTTTAGCCTTTGTAATGTTTGGGGTATAGTCTAACCAATCATTGGTGTGTAATTAGGCTTTTTGGTTTATTTGGTTGTTGGTTGTAGCTTCACTGTACTTTTGGGTAATAAAATTTCGAATTATCCAAAAAAGAATATGACATAAAAACTTAATTAAATACTTTAATATAATTCAAAGATTTGATTGAATTCTTTGGCCTAAAGTTAAAAGGGTCTATTTAGTGGGATTCCATTTGACTTACGTCTGCACTACATAATATCACTTTCGATCTAGTGATAGAATATAATTATATGCATTATCAATAAATTTAATAATATATTATTAAAAATGAATTTAATTTTAAATTTAAGATGAATTAATTGTACAAGAGATCTTCAAACTATTACTTTTATTTTAAATTGGTCTCTGAATTATAATTTGTTTTATATCAGGTGCAGAAACTCCTCTAATACAGAATTTAAATCTTCAATCTCTTCAATGTCCAAATATTCCAGTTTGGAGAAAGGAGGAAGAGTTGAAGATGATGACGATGGTGCTTTTAATGCTGTCATCTTCAACTTTAGTGTCTCTTGGAGCGGTTCAACCTGGTTTTCGTCAACCTCAACTCTCCGACCAAATGGAACGGCGACATAGAAATAAGGGTTAGGACACAACTCGTGCAGCCGAATCTGAAAATCATATTCTTTCTCCTAAATGTACACATACTTTGCTGTTCCTGTAGGTCATAGGTTGCAAGAAACCCTTACACATACTTCTAAGATTATTCTGAGTTTGTACCATACAATATGACCTTATTCCTTTCTTTCTCCATCGCCACGCAAAAAAAGACTCCCAATTCTTTAACGTGCCTTAATTCTTTCCCTGTGCTTCAAATACTTCTTTTCCTCACCAAACTCCCTCGAAAACCCTTCTCGATTCATCGAAAAATATGTCCGATTCCGTCAGGTTGCCGGTTCGAGACTCCCGGCCTCAACCCAAGCCCATCAAACACCACCACTCCGCCCGCTACTACGCGCATCGAGTTCACGAAAGCTTCACCGCTAAAGCCACCAAAGTGCTATGTGCCATATTCTTGTTCATTTTTCTATTCGTTGGCGTTTTCTTCTTCATTTTATGGCTTAGTTTACACCCTCATCGTCCAAGGTTCCATACGATAGATTTCACCGTCCCCACGTTGGCTCAACAATCAGTGCTGGACAATTCTCTAATAACGTTCAATGTCACAGCCAGGAACCCGAACCAGCACATGGGTATCTATTACGACTACATGGTGGTGTCGGTCTTTTATAAAGATCAGTGAATCGGGTCGACTGCATTGTACCCCCCATTTTCCCTAAACCCCAGGACAACTACGATCGTGCAAGGTACAATTGGTGCAGCAACGCTTACTGTAAACACCGATGAGTGGAAGGAGTTTATGAATGATAGGCAACATGGGACTGTGGTTTTTTCGTTTAGAAATAACATCGGGAATAAGATTTAGGGATTCGGCATGGAAGAGTAAGCACCATAAAATGCAAGCAGATTGTGATGTTTCAGTGGGTTCCGATAGGTCGATGTTACCAGCTTGGAAGAACAAGAAATGCCCTGTCTATTTCACTTGATTCCTGTTCCATTTTGTTTTGGTTAGATTCGGAGTTGTTTGATGATATTTTTTTAAGTATAAATCCTTATTTCAGTATTTAGTTTAATATTATTAATGAAGTTCAAAAAATTTGCGACCCGTATATTCTGAGTATAATTAATGATACTGCTATCCTGGTGGAAACTGAAGCCGCGGGGGCCAAAAAATTTGCGACTAAAGAGAAGAATATTTCAAGTTCTCAAACACTTTACACCCTTATACAGTGTACGCCGGACTTATCAGGAACCGATTGCGGTCTATGTCTGCGAGGAGCAATAGCATATCTTCCACCCGGGCCGGAAGGCGGAACATCTTTTAATCATAGCTGTATCGTCAGATATGAACTTAGCCTCTCCTATAATCAAACAGCAGTTGTTGCTCTGAGCTTCTGACCCCTTCAGTTCGAGGTTTGGCTCACGAAAACTTCCATTCTTGACTTTTCTCCTAGATTTTGTGTTGTTCATGAATACTGAAATCAGGATTCTTTACATTATATATATATATATGTCATGCTTGTATAGCAAATGTGCACATTCATCATCACGGCTGCCTTGTAATCAAGATTATCTTATGGGATGAATATGTATGTGTCGTAACCGGTTTTCGTCCGGGCACGAAATTTTACTTGGCGGGAAAAATAATGTGGATAAATGGATTTTATTGAAATGTTTTGGGAGTCGCCATCGCAGCCTTTTGGGTCAGGTAGGTCGAATACCTAAAAATCATCTTTTAAAAGAGTTTTTAAGAAAGCATCAGTTAAAATATAAATTGGTCTGCATTTAACAAAAAATCCGTTCTTTTTAATAATAAAAAAAAGAGATTCGTGGTCGATTATATTTGGGGAAAGATTAGCACCCCACAACGCCCAAAATTGGTCCTGCCGATTATAAATTGTCTTTAAGAATTCGAATATAAATTTAATTTATGATCCTATTATTTCGTATTTAATTAGATGATTCTAAGGAAGAAAAAAAATATTAAATAATTTTTATAGATCATAAATAAAATATTTATTTATTTAAAACATCAAAAAATGAATCTAGTTACTTTAAGATTGTCATTTCTTAATGTTTGAAAAATAATTAAATATTAAAAAATAATTTTTCCTAAGAAAATAATTTAAATAAACAATATTTATTTTCTGATTTTTATAAGTAGGATATTTTTTTATTTTTAAAATACCAGAATATGACATCTAGTTATATTAAGACTGCCCTTTTCTTTGATATTAAAATAAATAAATATTAAGAAGAATATAATGAAAAATAATGAAGTAAATATATATATATATATATATATAAATAAGATATTTATTTATTTTTAAAATACCAGAATAAGACGTCTAGTTGTTTTAAGACCGCCATTTCTTAATATTTAAAAATAAATAAACATTATTATTTTATCAAATATATATTTATATACAACAATAACAACAAAACCCTATTCTCATATGCAATGGGGTAAGGGGGAGGTAGGGTAGTAGGCTGCCCCCAATACTAGGTTGAGAGCAGCTTCCGTGGAAGCGACAGTTAGAAAAATTAAAAGTAAAGATAGAAATGCCATGCATGTATAAATAAATAAATAGTTGAACATTCTTCATATGCAGTCTACATATGTGCGACTGAAATGTGAAGTAATCCCTGCATAAAAATCTCTGCATATCGACAGAAACGTAAGACCCGACTAATATTTAAAAAGAGCAAAACTTGAAGTAAAGGATACACAAAATTCAACGATAGCAAGCAACGAGAAGGAATAAAGTCAAATGTGTTAAAACCTAAACTAAAGCAACACTACTCCGCTACCGTAGTTCTAAGCCTTCATAAATTCCAATGACAGAAACGTAAAAAGAAGTCATGGAAATTACTACAAATGTATAAAAAGAAGACAGAGATGATATACCCTATGGATATGATATGTACTACTCAGTTACCCTGATCTTAAGTCTCCATACTTTCTTATCAGAGGTCATGTCCTCAGTAAGGGCTAAATCCTTTAAATCAAATCTCAAGCAGTCTTCCCACTTCCGCCTTGGTCGTCCTCTCCTTCTGGCACCGTCGACTGTAATCGACTCCACCCTCCTGATCGCATCCGATGGTTGTCGCCTAAGGACATGCCCAAACCACCGTAGTCTTCCCTCCTCAATTTTTCGGGTATAGGCACCACCCCCAAGGACATCCTAATAGCAGAGTTTGGTGTCATGTCCCACAGAGTCCTACCACATGCCCATCGAAGCATTCTCATTTCTGCGGCCTCCATCCTCCTTACGTGATCCTTCTTGATTGCCCAACATTCTGATCCATACAGTAACGCTGGTCTTATTGCCATTCTAAATAATATTTAAATAATGACTAAAATAAATAAAATTAAAACTATAAGATTAAATTCCAAAATATAAAAATTAACAGTCAAAAATTAAAATATTAGTGATTAAAATACAATATATTAAAATTAAAAGCTCTAATTCAAAATATTATGAAATATAATAATTAACAGTGTAATTAAAAGCTCTAATTAAAGGGACTAAACATATATTTACCCTACATATTTAAACATAGATATACTGTGACTAAATTATAAATAAAATTAAATTCGAATGTTGAATTAAAATATATGAAAATTTATTATAGTGACTAAATTATAATAAAGAAAAATTAAAATATATAATTAAAACATATGAAAATTGATTTTAATGACCAAATTGCAAAGATACAAACATAGAGGGTATGCACGTATGGTTTGACCATGCGAGAAATTACACAAGGACCCTCGCCAAAACGGCGTCGTTTTGATGAGGGTATTTATACCCCTTTAAACCGGCCCAAGGGCCATTTAGCTTCATTTCTTCTCTTTGGTTCTCTTTCTAAGAGAAAAAACCCTCTCTCTCTCTCTAGGCTCTCTCCCCGGAGAGAGAGCCGGCCACCGACCGGCAGCCATGATCTGCCGCCAGCACTGCCGTGGTGGCTAAAAATTACAAAAATACCCCAATTTGTAGATCTCACCAACCTAAAACTGAATCCAGCCTCCCCTTTCTCTAAAATTTCCCAGAATTCCGTAGATCTGAAATTTTACCTTCGAGATTCGGTGATTTCAGACGACTTTTGGGCTCTGGTAAGTTCTTATCTTCTTCGTTTTGTTTTCCGGTTGGTTGATGGTTGTCGAATGTTGTTGTGTTGGTGTTGATTTGCTCTCGGTGGTTGTAATTCTTGCTTCGTTTCGTGTTGGTTTTTGCTGTCCTCCTTCTTTTTTTGTTTACAGGTGGTCGATGGATTTTTATAGCCATCGACAGTGTTCTCTTCGGACCGGTCATAAGAATGGCCCTCGGTGAGTCACCAAACCTCTAGTGATGACTCATAATAGGGTCTCGACGTGGGTGGTGACACGGCGCTTCTGGAGGCTTCATCGAGGTGGCGACATCGTGGCTGTAGCGAATTCGAGCACCTGGCAGTAGAGTGTCGGGAGTGTGTAGATGTGGGGTGGCTGGAAGCTCTTGGAGGCAACGGTTCATCTTCCCAGCGGCAGTTGGGTGTATGGGATAAATCCTAATTGATTAGGGTTTCTATTGGGCCACCGAGTTTGGGCTTGTAAACTGGGCCTGTGTTCTTGTAATTATTTTTAATAATAATAATAATAATAATTATTATTATTATATAATAATACAAAAAAATAATACGATATTAATAATAATAATTTAAAAATAATAATTTAAAAAGAAAAAAATTAGTGTCTACAGTTGCCCCTTTTTGCTCATTCTTGTGTTAACAAGAATAGAGCAAAGACGAAAAAAACAATAATTTTTTCATTTGGCTTCTTTTGAGTAGGATGGAAATGTTGAAAACATTCTGCCCAGAGGTCTTATCATCTTGCTCGGAAGGCTTACAGATGACCCGGAGGATTTAAGATCAAGAAACCTTTGAAAATCAGTTTCTTAAAATCTCATTTGAAACATCCTGCACTGGAGGTCTTATGGATGACTCGAAGGTTTTGAAAACATCATGCACTGAAGGGCTTATAGATGACCTGAAGGTTTTGAAAACATCATGCATTGAAGGTCTTACAGATGATCCGAAGGTTTTGAAAACATCATGCACTGAAGGGCTTATAGATGACCCGAAGGTTTTTGAATAACATCATGCACTGAAGGGCTTACAGATGACCCGAAGGTTTTGAAAACATCATTCACTGAAGGGCTTACAGATGATCCGAAGGTTTTGAAAACATCATGCACTGAAGGTCTTATAGATGACCCGAAGGTTTTTGAATAACATCATGCACTGAAGGGCATACAGATGACCCGAAGGTTTTGAAAACATCATGCACTGAAGGGCTTACAGATGACCCGAAGGTTTTTGAAAATATCATGCACTGAAGGGCTTACAGATGACCCGAGGATTTTGAAAACATCATGCACTGAAGGGCTTACAGATGACCCGAAGGTTTTGAAAACATCATGCACTGAAGGGCTTACAGATGTGGGAAATAGTTACTAAGTAAGAAACTTTGAAAATCATTTTCTTACTATTCAACAATTTCATTTTCAGAAAAGATTAAATGAGAAACTTTGGAAATCGTTTTCTCATTTTTTGAAATAACTTGTTGATTGGGTAGCATGCCCCACTTCAAAATAATGTTTCTTCTGTGGATTGCGTCCATCTATTCTTCAGATGTTTATGTGATTCTTGCATTTGAGGTTTTAAATTTTACCTTCTTCTTGTAAGGTATCATGAATATTCTTTTTTCATACGAAAATCTGGAAAAAAAACCTTATGTTTAAATGCAATCAAATGTATCAATGTAATGCATTGTTTATTGTGCAAATGATGTTCTTATGAATGCATGAATGTTGATGCAATCTTTATTTGACTTCAAAGTGGTGAACTTGGTCTTCATTCTCTTCATCATTTATTTCCAGGGTTACCTTTGGATATCAATGAAGCAACTTATGTTATCTTTCTGAAGAATCATCTGATCAACTTGTATTTTGTATTTTCTTTGCTTCATTTAAGTCTTAGAAGAAATGTTTCATTTTTGGAACTCTTGTTTTAGTCAGAACTATGACCTTGATGTCCCCAATTTTGTCTTAATAACATCAGTTTTCTTCATCTGAACTTGTGTAGAAATCCAATAAAGTTTTCATCTTTGAAAAGAGAATCTATCATCTTTGAAGAGAGAATCTATCATCTTTGAAGAGTGTAGAAGTATATATGCTTGACTCAGCAAATTAATTATGAGATCAACGTCTGTTCTGATTTGACTCTTGAAAACGTCATAAGGAGGATTTATCCTAATTTCTTTCATGTCTCCACATCTAATTGTATCTCGAACAAAGCCATTCAGACCATATCATGTCGAGATGTTTAACAACAACCTGTCGTTCAACCTTAGTTGGCTCCACTAGTTTCTTGTTGTTAAAATTTTCAGCTTCCCTTCTGTGGAAAGAAATCTTCATCATATCTCACTTATAACCTTGGGGTTGAAGAAGTCATTCTTTATCTTGCATCAATAAATGGAAACCATATGATCACAACATTGGTTCAACACCATAATCACTGGTTCGTAAAATATTTGACAACACATTCATCCAGTGTGGCTTCTGTACAGATGTTTCGAAAACATTTGACACACATATTCATCCTTTCCTGTGGCTTCTGTACAGATGTTTCGTAAAATATTTGACAACATATTCATCCTTTCTTGTGGCTTCTTCACAGATGTTCATAAAATATTTGACAAACATTCATCATTTTCTGTGGTTTCTGCACAGATTTCTGGTCAGGGGAGCCCTTTTATAGTGTTCAGAACTTTTGTATGATGTCACAAGACCACTTGAGAACAAAACTCGATGGGAATACAAGTGAGATGTTGGCGTGTTTCATGACCAAAAAGTTGGTCAAATTCACAAAATATGCTAGTACCGAATCGAATAAGATACCAACTCATCTTGATATCATCTCGGGCAAGGGCCAATGTGATACTGATCACGTTTTCTTCTATAATGAGTGTTGTAGGACGTAGAAACACATCCGCTATAGGATCCATGTACAGAATGAGGTCCATGGAATTCTTGCTGCTGTAGATGAAACGCACATGATAAACCAAATAGATGAAAATTCAGTTCACCCTTAATGCAATGATAACCCTAGTAAGAAAGGGAATAAGGGTAATATACGTAAGCTGAGCCTCTTTATTCAATGTCATCAAGTAAATAAAAACTGATGTGAAAAACAGCTTCGTAACCTCAACAACATGATTGAAACTAACTGCCAGGAATCTCAAAGAAATTGTTCAATCATTACTGACGCACATAATACAAGTTCAAAGTCGAGATCTTGAGGAACTGAACCCTGGATCAAATGGTCTGCATAGAGACCAAATTCAAAGAACACGTTGTCATGTGATACATAGTTAAGAAGATTGGGTATTTGAAACCATTATCTTCATACCTTTCTGTCTCATTGGAAATATTTGCTCAAGTCAATGATCTTGACACATGATGATGTGGGTCTTTCACCATGCCCCAACATTTGTTAATATGAACGTTCAAAATACATCAACATTCCTGATTCTTATTGAAATGAGCTTTCAGTATGTCCTAGCATTTGCTTCTTGTTGATGTAAGCTTTCAAAATGCCTCGACATTTTTTCCCATACTGATGTGAGCCTTCAAAATGCCCCACATGTATCTGTCTGAAGTGGCCTTAAAAATGCCCAAACATTTGTTGATACAGATGTTAAAAATGCGTTTAACATTACTTCTTGCTGAGATGAGCCTCCAAGAATGCCCAAATATTCATATTGCTATGAGACTTTAAAATGCCCCACATAGATTATTTCTGTTTGAATTAGGCATTCAAAATGCCCTAACATTCTATTTCTAGTTGAAATTGGCTTTCAAGATGTCACACGGATTTGTCTGAATTTGGTCTTCAAAATGCCCTAAATATTCTAAACTGTAAGGCTTACTCTCAACGTCTGTTTGACTTGAATATCATGATCACCACGAGGTCCAATTTTGACAATGTACTGGTATGGATACTTGTGGCTTTATTCGTGCCCCAATTTGTTAATCTTGAATGCTCTCATTCTAGTGTCACTAAACAACAGTTTTCAAGTAACTTGAGGAATTCTCTTCATATTGTCACAAATTTAAGAAGTAATCAATCATTCGGACGGAAATGTCTGAGATATGTGCCTCTTCTGAATGAGGTTACCATTTTCTAGATTTGGAGGATCTAGTCGGACAGAGTGGTATAAATTGCTTGGTAATCCATTCCAGGTCGACACAGTGGCTTATCATATTTCGGTCTTAAGAGACATGTTCCCCAGGGGTATCATGTTATGTCTCTTTATCTAGGATCTGTGCTGCAGAGATTTCCTTTTACGGCTTGTCATACCTTTTAAAGTAGATGGCAAGAACTGAATAATGATCGGTTGGAGGAATTGATGAGATATGCAAGAACTGAATGGTGATCGGTTGTAGAAATTGATGAAATGTACAAGAACTAAATGGTGATCGGTTGGAGCAATTGATGAATAGATTTGGCGTATTCGACCTTGTTGTCGGTGGCATTCCGTGTAACAACCTTACCGAAATACTAAACATCATCGGGATGGACTCGAGAATTTTTGTTTGTGTCTTTCTTGCAATGACTGCTACAGTGACTGTCTCTTCTGCTGCTTCAAGATATATCACACTCTTCCCGAACCATGGAAAGGTTTAGTTGATGATAAAACTGGTTATCTCTACTTTTGGAATCTTGTAACCAATGTTGCCCCATATGAAAGGTCTATAAGTGTAGAATCTGTTCCAATGTCCTATTCTGTGCCATAAGTTCTCAGATTCAAGTTCAGCAATCTTCTGAAGGACATAATGGATATAATCCTGACAAAGAAAATGATCAGTATAGAAGAAGTAGCAATGATGTATCAAGACTTGAGTCAACATCTCGGTATAACCAGAGTACAAGTAGTGGACTTGTTCATTCCCATAATACATATTAATGGGACTTATAACTCTGTGATGTAATCTTCTAGAGAACATGGATTGATGGCTGGGGAAAATAATTTGTCTGATGATGTTTATCGCCCTCAGCATGAGATAAGTGATAATCTTTCTTGATGAATTGCTAATAATGTCACAGGAGAGCGTCACAAGTTCAATTCTCCAGACTTTATGGCTTCTTGGACCACTTGCTTTCAAGAAAATGAAATGTTTCATCATTCTAGCCTCGTTCATTCTTTTTCTTAAATAGAGGTAGAATAGGCAACAACTTGCTTCAAGGACCTTCCTCATTTGAGACTGTCCTGTTTGAAAATGTTTTTTCTCTTTTCTTTATCAAAGAATGAAAGAATTTTGTAAAGTGTTACCTATCATAGATTCACAATAGAATCAAATCATAAGCATAAATTCAAAGAATATCAAAAGAATCAACAGTTCTTTAATGTTTGAGAATTATAGCTCTTTGACAAGTATCAAGATTTATGGGTTAGTTTTAGGATGGCTTTCATATTTTCTATGGTTACATCTATTTAAGATGTCACTCCTATATCTCTTTGTGAACATTGTCACATACCTTGCTTTAAGGACTTGGTATTTTAACCTAATGCGTACAAAATGACAGAATCTAGCATAACGGTTACTAGACCATCTAGAATACTTTCATTTCAATTCTCTGAAATACTTGATAAAGCAATGTGAAAACATCGATCTAATAACCATATTTCTGTGTGTACGTGTGTGAAATAGACTATAACAAGTTTTCTTTTGCCATTTTAACTAGCTGAATTCAGCTTTATTGACATTAGTCTTCATTGGACTAATTAAACAGTTCAACCCATCACAATGTCTTTGACTTGACAATCACAGTGGAGCAAACACCGAACTGCCAAATACCCAATCAAGGTCATGCTTTGAATATATGACTCTTTTTTTGACATTAGCCTTCATTGGACTAATTAGATGGTTCAACTCATCACAATGTCTTTGACTTGACAATCATAGTGGAGTAAACACCGAACTGCCAAATACCCGATCAAGGTCACGCTTTGAATATATAACTCTTTTTTTTTTACTTTTTTAGGAGAACTGTTATAGCCTATGTGTTTGGTAGAATTCAGAAAATCTCATTACCAAATTTCAATTTCCAAGCAATAAACTTTATACTAGACTTGTCAAAGTTTCATCGTCAAACTTCATCAATAGAAAAGCAATCTAGTCAGTTTTGCAATGTTACACAAGATGCCCCACGTTGTATGCTCCTATATATAAATACCAAGCCTTTTTGTAATTCCTTTCAATAGGATAAGGCTATCTCATATTTGTAATAGGATAGTGTTTGGGTATATTTCATCTGAGGTAAGGTTAAGGGTCCTTGCTTTTCTGGTTTTCAATCCTAATATTTTGTCAAAGCTTATAACTCTAATCATGAGGAACTTTTTAATCCAGTTGATATTCAAGAACTACAAGATTGCAAAATTGACTCAATGCTCATAACCTTACAAGCAACACAAATTTATTTATTGCACAAAAGTGGAGAACGGAATAAAAACATGTTCAAACAAGATGCTGAAAATAGAAAGGTTCTACAGTGGTAGATAATAACTTCCACTTATTATTTATCTTGTTTTATAATTCCTCGAATGTCGTTGTGTACTTGGCCCAGGATTTTCATCCTTATTTGCCCCCCCATTCTTGTGTCAAGACTCCCTTGTCAACAAGCGTCTCTATTTCTTTTAACGGTGGCCAACAACTCCCTGTTGAATGTCCATTACCCCAAGTGAAAATTACAACACTACCTTGATCATAACTATGAGCAGAAGGGTTTGGTGGCACTTTCGTTGGTCTTGGTGTGATGTATCAACCTTTAACCAAATGAGGGTACAAGTCTGAAATGGAAGTTTGGAACACTTCCAAAGTTTTTCTTGATCGCATGACTTTCTTTGGTCGATCCGAACAACTACTTGCTCTTTTTCTTTTGCAGTGACGAGGATTCTGGATGCCACATTCATTCACATCATCAGCTTTTGCTCTTTGATCCGTCGGGCTCTTGGATGTGACTTTTGAGTTTCCTTTGCTGATTACATTTTTAATTAATTCTCCATTTATCAATAAACTCTTGAATTCCTTCATCAGATTTGCCAGCATTAACTCGAAGAAAGGAGCATGAAGGGAATCACGAAACATATGCGATATCTCTTCTTCTAACATGGGAGGTTGAACTTGTACTGCCCTCCTCTCCATGGCATACCCTTGAAACCCTTCAATGGCTTTCATTTTTACACCTTGAAGATCCATATGTTTGGGGGCTAAGCCATTAACATACCGATATGTCCCAAAAATGCATCAGCTAGATCAACTCATCTCTTGATTTGTTCTTGGGTCAACTGATTGTACCAGACTACAGTTGGTCCAACGAGGCTATCATGGAAAGAGTGAATTAACATATCATCAGAACTTAAATATCCTACCATTTTTCTGTAAAACATTCTCAGGTGGATTAGGGGACAATTGGTGCCATTATATTTCTCAAAATCTGGCATTTTGAATTCATGGGGAATAACCAAATCTGGAACCAAGCTGAGATCTCTTGCTTCTAATTCTTTGTGGAAGGCATTAACACTTTTCATATTTCTGATTGTTTCATCTGTCTTCTTAAATCTCTCCTCATATTGCGAATAATTAATGAGGTTATTCTTTGGATTTGATTGGGATGCCCTAGGGTATGTTATCATTCTCGACTCTTCAATCTGATAGCATGGTTGCTCTTTATCAGTTATCTCTTCTTTATCAGATGACATCTCTTGAATAATTTGATTTGATCAATCTGGTACTGAATTCGATGCTTCTTTCCTTGTATCTTGAAGTAATCATGTCAATTGTTCTGGCCACTGATCTTGTAATCCCTAATAAGATTGCTCTATTATTTTCATGATGATGATACATTAATATGAATGAATGATCTCGGTTTTACTGTTACAAAAACCTTTCATGAATTATTTACATGTTTTTATAATTAATGTATAACAATACTTAAATAAATAAATGTAATGTAAATGCGAAAATGCATAAATGCAAAAATAAGAATGCAAACTGTGCAATGCAAAAGCAAACATAAAAGTATGAATACAAAATGAAAATGCAAAGATGTGAAATACAAATGCATGTATGAAAAGGTGTTACTCAAGAGTGATCATCTTAAAACAGATTTCATTGAACACAAAAGTTTCGGTACATCAAGCAAAACTTTACATGTAGGGGATAACTTTCACTCCTAATTTCTCTATTTCCTTTAAAATCCAAATTAACTTCCACTCATGCTCAGGTGTGGAGTTTTCAATCTACTTTAATTCTCTCGTGAAGCCAGCTAAGTCCACCATCTTATGAGCCACATTGTTTGCTTGAGCAGTAACTTCCTTCATGATATTTTCTTTCATCTTCCGTGTCAATTCTCGGAGTTGTAAACAGTGTTGTTCGTTTTTTTTGTAAGAGAATCTTTGTGTTCAAGAAGTTCTTGTATTAGATATCTACAATCATCTAAACATTTCATCAATGTCTTGTTTCTGGTCTTAGTGACTTATAATTCAGTATCAATCTCATGTTGATGAATCTGATATGATACTTCCATGTTGGTCATAGCACTATTCAATCTTTGATTTTCGACTTGACATTTTTCAATTTAACGACAGTTGTAATGCGTCTTTCTTCTGTAACTCGTAAATCATGAGAAAACTTATTGGCTCGTCTTTCATGTATCTTGCAGTTCTTTTTCAATTTGGTGACCCCTGTTATCCACTCTTTTGGGGTGTTTCCTATGGCAGCATTTCGAAAGGCTTGACTGACCTTCTGGAAATCTTCATGCATGGTTTCCATTTTGGTGCTCAATTTATCATTTTCAATCTTTAAATGATGTATTTGAGCCCCAGACCTTAGTAATCTTCTTCATTCTGGACACCCCTACTGATACTCTTACCTTTGAACACTTCTGGTATTAATCTAGCAGGACCTTTAGTTACCAAACTAGGTCGATCATTTATCATAAATTGTAAGGTTCCATGATCCAAAAGACTTTGGACTCGACGTTTGAAGGCAAGACAATTCTCAATGGTATGTCCTTGAGCTCCGGCATGATATTCACAATAAACGTTGATGTCATACCAATTCAAATACGGAGGTTGGAATGGTTTTATGTAGTACGGAACCACTTATCACACTTCAAGTAGCTTCTCATATAACTCTTTATATGATATAGGGATATCATCAAAATGAGAACCGCCTTTTGTCTTGGATTGAACCTGAGTTTTAGACGCCGGGAGCAGGCTAAACTTCGACGATTTCAAATTACATGATTTCTTCTCATCTCTGGGAGCTTTTACAGTTGTCACCATTTCTTTGGTATCTCCAGACAATTTGTGAATACGAATGATGGTTGTCTGTAATTTCTCAAATTGGTTAAGATCCGAAGTTCCTTGTATATCTGAGTTTACAAGGTTATGTTCATTGGCCTTTCTCTCTTTTGTACAGGAATCTCTTTTCCTTTGGCCAAAACAGATATTCTACCCATCATCTTGGACATCTGCTCTCTTATTTCTCATATCTCCTTTTGGTCTTCAATGGGCATACAATCTTTGGGTGTATAGCTCTCCTCTATCTTCGGAGTTCCCTCCGGATGCCATTCCTTGGCTGTGTCATAGTTTGCTTGATCATAAAACTTTTTTTCCATTTATGAAAACTTTCTAATTTGATGAACATCTTTCAAATCAACACCTTTTGGTCATACCAAGATCATGCAATGCAAGCACAAGAAATCAATATAAACAAATTAGAGCAAAATAAAATAAAATAAAAAATAAAATGGTTAGTACTAATTAATAGAAAGAAAAGATTCTTATTTATCATGGTATATAAATAAATCCTAACCTCATGCTTTCTAGTTTCATGCTTTGTTTGGAAAAATTAACCTAACCGCATGATTACTAGTTCGCATGCATTTATTCAGAAAAAAGAAAATCAATCAAATAAATTGAAAGCTAGAGCTTATTTCTCCTTTGTGTACACCTACGGACAGGGTTTCAGCATTGTCTTAGATCAGGTGAAGTTCTAGGGTTTATATATGCATGGTTTCGATTCTAAGAGTAAAGGTACTCGAATTGTCCTTGTTGGTGCCCCCTTGGGCTACCAAACCCTCAATCCTAGTCCATCACAGACTTAAGCGGATCGAGTTCAATTCGAGCGGACACATTTTCATATGTCTAACACGGAGAATAAATTCTCACAAAGACATAGGATATATGAACCCCGAAAGTTACTTGCTATGTCTGAAATGGAGAATAAATTCTCACGAAGACATCGCTTTCACTCCCATTTAAAAGGGAAAAGAGCTCGGGTATAGAGCTTATGTTATGCAATGCAAGTGTTGTGTGTGAGGAGAAATTTTCACACAAAAATTAATAACTAAAATCAAAAATATAAACATTAATATATAAGGATATAAAAATAATAAAGGATAAAAAATAATAAAAATTGAATGAAATAAAAAGAATCATAAATTAAATAAAATTGGATTCTCAATTTCTAATTATAGAGACAACATATAATCGACTTAGGTTGACTAGGAAAAGTCCCCAGTGGAGTCGCCAAGCTATCGTAACCGGTTTTCATCCGGGCACGAAATTTTACTTGGCGGGAAAAACAATGTGGATAAATGGTTTTTATTGAAATGTTTTGGGAGTCTCCATCGGCCTTTTGGGTCAGGTAGGTTGAATACCTAAAAATCATCTTTTAAAAGAGTTTTTAAGAAAACATTAGTTAAAAGATAAACTGGTCTGCATTTAACCAAAAATTCGTTATTTTTAATAATAAAAAAGTGATTCGTGGTCGATTACGTTTGGGGAAGGATTAGCACCCCCACAACGCCCAATCCCTGTCGATTATAAATTGTCTCTAATAATCGAATTTAAGAATTCGAATATAAATTTAATTTATGATCCTATTATTTCGTATTTTAATCGGATGATTCTAAGGAAGAAAAAAATATTAAATAATTTTTATAGATCATAAATAAAATATTTATTTATTTAAAACATCAGAAAATGACATCTAGTTGCTTTAAGACTGCCCTTTCTTAATGTTTGAAAAATAAATAAATATTAAAAATAATAATTTTCCTAAGAAAATAATTTAAATAAAACAATATGTATTTTTTGTTTTTTATAAGTAAGATATTTATTTATTTTTAAAATACCAGAATAGGACATCTAGTTATATTAAGTCTGCCATTTTCTTTGGTATTAAAAATAAATAAATATTAAGAAGAATATAATGAAAAAATAATGAAGTATATATATATATATATATATATATATATATATATATATTTATAAATAACATATTTATTTATTTTTTAAAATACCAGAATAGGACGTCTAGTTATTTTAAGACCGCCCTTTCTTAATATATAAAAAATAAATAAACATTATTATTTAATCAAATATATATTTATATGAATAAATAATATTTAAAATATTAAATTAAACATATTAAAAAATAATAATAATAAATTTCAATTAAATAATGACTAAAATAAATAAAATTTAAACTCTAAGATTAAAGTGCAAAATATAAAAATTAACAATCAAAAAATTAAAATATCAGTGATTAAAATAAAACATATTAAAATTAGAATCTCTAATTCAAAATATTATGAAATATAATAATTAAAAGTGTAATTTAGCCATATATATTTATTCGGGATTAAAATAAAAGTTAATTAAATTAAAGGGACTAAATAGATATTTACCCTAAATATTTAAACATAGATATACGGTGACTAAATTATAAATAAAATTAAATTTGAATGCTAAATTAAAATATATGAAAATTTATTATAGTGACTAAATTATAATAAAGAAAAATTAAAATATATAATTAAAACGTATGAAAATTTATTTTAATGACCAAATTGCAAAGATACAAACATAGAGGGTCTGTGCGTATGGTTTGACCATGCGAGATATTACACAGGGACCCCTCACCAAAAACGGCGTCGTTTTGATGAGGGTATTTATACCCCTTTAAATCGGCCCCAAGGGCCATTTAGCTTCATTTCTTCTCTATGGTTCTCTCTCTGAACTCTCTCTCTTCTCTCTAAACTCTCTCCCCGGAGAGAGAGCCGGCCATCGGCCGACAGCCATGATTTTTCGCCAGCACCGTCGCGATGGCCGAAAATTAGAAAAATACCCCAATTTGTATATCTCACCAACCTAAAACCGAATTCGGCCTCCCCTTTCTCTAAAATTTCCCTGAATTCCGTAGATCTGAAATTTTACATTTGAGATTCGATGATTTCAGACGACTTTTGGGCTCTGGTAAGTTCTTATCTTCTTCATTTTGTTTTTCCGGTTGGTTGATGGTTGTCGAATGTTGTTGTGTTGGTGTTGATTTGCTCTCGGTGGTTGTAGTTCTTGCTCTGTTTCGTGTTGGTTTTTGCTGTCCTCCCTCCTTTTTTTGTTTGCAGGTGGTCGATGGCTTCTTATAGCCATCGATAGTGTTCTCTTCGGACCGGTCATAAGAATGGCCCTCGATGAGTCACCAAACCTTTAGTGGTGACTCACAATAGGGTCTCAATGTGGGTGGTGACACGGCACTTCTAGAGGCTTCATCGAGACGGCGGCGTCGTGGCTGCAAGATTAATGGTAATCATGGGGGAAAAAAAGAGAAATCTTCATAATTTTAAAATAAAGAATGACTCCAATTGATCAGTCATGGATAAATCAGATGACGATGTCTAATCTTCAATGTTGAAAATTTCTTAATTGATCGAAGACTTATTACTTGTAAATTTGCGTTCCAAAGGGGATGAACGAAGAAATAAGTCTCTTTTTCCCCCCTTAATATTGCTTTCCCATGTATTTTAATCTTATTTTCAGTTTAACTTTTTTAATATCATTCTGTTTAAAATAAAAAAAAAAAAGTTAGAAAATTAAAGAAAATCTTTTTTTATAGTTTGGTAACTAACAATCTTTAATTTTTTTAAATAACCAGAGTATTTTATTTATCGAAAGTCGTATCAACAAACGTCTTGCCAATTATAGACTGAATAAATATAGTCAAGACCATCGAAATAAAATATAACAATGATCGCTTAGTGATAGTCTGATAAACAAAACCATTAACAAGTGAAGCAACGACGTACATAAACTGAACACACCAACGGCTTCGAGCATCAAAACATAGAGGAGAAAAAACTTGAAGAATAACTAAAATGGTCAATGAAAAAACGATCTCCCCTTAACAACAATTCTATCTGGCACATATATGCGATAACTAACGAACCTTCTTGTATAAACGAACAGAAAAACTAGACATTGGGGAAGCAACCAACTATGTATTCAGTGAAAAACAAAAAACCAAGAAGAAAGCCAATAAAAAAACCTGTACTGAGAGTCTAAAACACGGGTAACCATGATACATTTTACTAGAAAAATGGCCAAAAGAAATTATTATTAAAAATATGATAAAAAATCTAAAATGACATAGTGATGGTCAGAGAAAATCACAACCGCTGCCATGAAACAAAGAAATTTTAAAAATTACCCAATAAACTATATAACTTACGCAGATCGCTTTGTGAAAAAGTAGGCTTATCGTTTCTAATTTTAAATATCAATTTGGTTAAGATTTCTAGTCTTCCTTCGAGACGAAATTGGGAGGCGTTTTTATTTTAAAAAAACGCCAAAAAAATTATTTATGGGATAATTAACCAAAACTTCATTAATTAGAAAAATATTCATAAGATTATTTCACGCTCTACAAAACGCTTTTAATAGATCTCGAGTTTTATTAAACACGAGATTCATCAACTTTTCATATAAATTGTTTATTTTTTGGATAACGAAAATAATAAATGAATGCAACTCGCTTTTCGTAGAACGCTAGATCTAACATCACTTTTCACAGAACGCGCGATCATTCATTTTTCATAGAACGCGCGATCATTCACTTTTCACAGAACGCGCGATCATTCTACGTGAGCAGTTCAAGGGTATTTTTTTAATTAATGGTGTTAGAGTTACTTTTCAAATAAATGATTTTTTCCAGGTTTTTTAAAATAATAACGCGAAATTAGCAGACAATAAAAAGTCAATGACTTGACTTTGAATAATTTATAAAGTATTTTCCTTTGTAGAACAAACCATATTAGTATAATTTATAAACCTTATATCTGTTGTCTTATGATCCAACCTAAAAGGAGATGACTTTCACAATCCTGCTAGTAATAGTCCTCTTCTGGCTTAGCCTTAAATCGGAAGCTCAGCAGCCTACTTATATCTACCATGTGTGTTCGAACACCACCACTTTCACCGTAAACAGCACTTACCAAGCGAATCGTGACACCGTCTTGTCTTGGCTGGTGTCTAATACCACCCGCGGAGATGGTTTCTACAACACAACCGCAGGCAGCAGCCCCGACACCGTATACGGCATTTCCCACTGCCGTGTGGATATTAATACCACCTTCTGCCAAGCGTATATCAACTTCGCCTCCGAAGACCTTACCCGACGTTGTCCCGTTGAAAAAACAGCGATTATCTATTACGGGGAGTGCCTCCTCCGGTACTCGAATCGAACTATCGTTTCGGTTTTGGAAGACTCACGTATAGGTTATTGGCTCGACACACAGAGAAACACCAGCTTCATCCCGCAAGATGGATATTTCGACCAGGTAGTGTCGGCCGCGGCAGTGATTAGCATGAACGAAATATTAAACCGGGCGGAAAATCAACCGAGTGAAAAAAGATTTGCAGCGGTAGAAACCAGAGTTTCAGCGAATCAAAAACTGTACATCCTCGAGCAGTGTTCACCGGACATATCGGATACGGATTGCAGAATATGTCTGCAAAGATCGATAGAGAATCTAAGTTGTTGCGTCGGAAGGCAAGGGGGAGGAGTGTTGAATCCTAGCTGTAACGTCAGATATGATATTTACCCATTCTATAACCAAACAGCAATTGCACCTCTACCTCCGGCTCCGGCTCCAGGTTTATCCTTCCTGGCATAAGTTTTAAATTCAGTCCTTTAACTCTGATTTAGTATAATATCTGATTCTATCCTGATTTAATTAGAAGAAGACACACAAAACAATTCAAACTGGATCACAATACTTGTTGCAAGTTTATCAGCAACTTTCGGAGTAGCTCTGATTTCGGTCTCTGGTTTCTTCATCTGGAGGAGGAGAAACAATCAAGGTATGCAGCGGATTACTCTTTCTGGCAAGAACTGTTGGAAATAAAACACTCACACAAACAACTTTTATTGAAACTCAAACAAATATTACAAGAGTACTCTCACTCAAAAACAAGAACTACAACTCACTCTTATAAGACTTTGCTTCTTCACTCACTTAGAAGCTCTTAATTTTTCTTGATGCTTAAAACTAAAATGGGAAGGGGTATTTATACTACTCAAGAACAATCCTACACCACACAAATAAACTAATTTAAACCATTACAAATTCAACAAATATCTAACTCTCACCTAACTAAATTGATGTAAGCAATGACATCATTAATTAAATGATGTAAGCAATGACATCTTTAATTAAATGATGTAAGTAATGACATCAATTTAGTTTGGATTTGGGTTTAGGCTCCCATAATGGATCAAGTTTATGATCCACACCCTCCCTTAAACTTGATCTCGTGACCCCTAGTAGGTTCCTTAATCTTAAGAAGTCTTCGCTGGTCAGTGGCTTGGTAAAAATATCAGCAACTTGATCTTGTGACTTCACATATTCAACTTCCACATCTTTTCTTGCAACACACTCCCTTATATAGTGGTAGCGAATATCAATGTGCTTGCTTCGATCATGGAATACTGGATTCTTCGCTAAGGCAATGGCTGACTTGTTGTCGACACAAACCTTGGTAGGCTCTTCTTGTATCAAACCAATCTCCTTCAATAGATTTCTAAGCCAAATTGCATGACAAACACATGAGGTAGCAGCAACATATTCCGCTTCACAAGTGGATAATGTGACAATCGGTTGTTTCTTTGACATCCATGTGAATGCAATATCTCCCATGAAAAATACGAATCCAGTAGTGCTCCTTCGATTATCTATGTCTCCACCCCAATCACTGTCGCTATATCCAACAAGCTTGTAATCATTAGAAACTGAATAGAACAAGCCAAAGTCAATTGTACCTTTCAGATAGCGAAGAATTCTCTTTGCGGCTTTAAAATGGGTGGTTGTTGGGAATTCCATGTAGCGACTAACCAATCCAACTGCGTGAAGAATATCGGGTCTCGTGCAAGTTAGATAGCGTAGACTTCCTACCAAACTTTTGAAGAATGTTGGATCTACACTTTCACCTTCTTCATGTTTGGTCATCTTGATCCCGTATTCTGCCGGTGTGCTTATTGGCTTACAGTTCTCCATCTTGAACTTCTTCAGTATCTCCTTTGCATAGCTTTCCTGTGAAATGAAAATTCCATCATTTTGTTGCTTAACTTCAATGCCAAGGTAGTACGCCATGAGCCCCATGTCTGTCATCTCGAATTCTTTCATCATCACATCCTTGAATTCATTAAACATGCTTGGGTTGCTTCCAGTGAAGATCAAATCGTCCACGTAGAGGCACACGATCAAAATATCTTCATCTTTGATCTTGATATATAGAGCATGCTCGTAGGGACATTTGTTGAAGCCATTCTCTTGGAAGTACTTGTCGATTCGGCTATTCCATGCCCTTGGTGCTTGTTTTAGCCCGTAAAGAGCCTTCTTCAACTTTAACACCTTGTCTTCATGCCCTTTGACTTCATAGCCTGATGGTTGCTGAATGTAAAGTTCCTCTTCAAGAACTCCATTTAGGAAGGCGGACTTTACATCCATCTGTTGTATCTTCCACTTGTTTTGAGCTGCCAAAGAAATGATTAGTCTGATAGTCTCCAATCGAGCAACAGGAGCAAATACCTCATCATAGTCAATTCCAGCCTTTTGACTATAGCCTTTAGCAACTAGCCTCGCCTTGTGCCTTTCAATCTCTCCTTTGGCGTTTTGCTTTGTTTTGTACACCCATTTGACACCTATCGCCTTATGTCCCTTGGGAAGTGAGGTAAGTTCCCATGTGTCATTCTTCTCGATGGCCTTGATTTCTTCGTCCATCGCATCTCTCCATTTCTTTTCTTGTACCGCTTCTTGAAAGCTCACTGGTTCACAATCGGCAAACAGACAAAATAATGTAAGATTATCTTGTTGTTCAGTTACCTCATAGAGATCTCTAAGGCTTCTTGTGCGTTGCACAACTCTTTCACTTTGACTCCCACTTGACGATGATGAAGGTGATGAGTCTCCTTGAGTGGTTGATGTTGGTGAAGTGGGTGGAGTTGCAAGCTCTTGTTGAGATTCATCTAGTTGCTCCCTCATTGTCTGCTCATCTTCTTCAAACTGAGGAAAGAAATTGAAGTCATCTGTATGGGAGTTAAATCCCATTCTCCTTCTTCGTTGAAGACCACATCTCGACTAATCACAAACTTCTTATTGTCTGGATTGTACAACTTGTAGCCCTTCGAATTAGCATCATAGCCGATGAAGATAAAACTCTCGCTTTTATCATCAAGCTTCGTTCTTCTCTCGTCTGGTACGTGAACATGGGCTATACTTCCAAAGGTTCTCAAGTGGGAAATGCCAGGCTTTCTTCCACTCCATGCCTCTTGCGGTGTCTTTCCCCATACACTTCTTGTTGGAGATCGATTTGACAAGTAGACTGCACACGATACTGCTTCTGCCCAAAATTCTTTGGGTAGTTTCTTGCTTTTGAGCATGCTTCGTGCCATGTCGAGGATTGTTCTATTCTTTCTTTCTGCCACACCATTTTGCTGGGGGGATCTAGGAACTGTCATTGGTCGACGAATTCCATTTGCTTCACAGAACTCTTGAAACTCCCTGGAAGTAAATTCTCCACCTCGATCGGATCTCATGGCTTTGATCTTTCTACCGTTTTCTCTCTCCACTGCTGCTTTGAACTTCTTGAATACTTCAAAACTTCTGACTTCTGTTTCAAGAAATATACCCAGGTTTTTCTTGAAAAATCATCAATGAAGAGAAGAAAATAGTTATTGTTACCGAGAGAACTTGGCTTGATCGGTCCACACACATCGGTATGGATGAGCTCAAGTGGCTTCTTAGCTCTTGTCTCTGACTCCTTTGGAAAGCTTTTCCTGAATTGTTTCCCGACTAGACACCCTTCACAGAGTTGGTCAGGATGGTTGATGTGAGGTAGTCCTTTCACCATCTCCTTCTTAGATAATAGCTCTAGACCTCCAAAATTGAGATGCCCAAATCGAAGATGCCAAAGCCATGATGCATCTTTGTAGCAAGCTTTCAGGCACTTTGCAACATCATTTGTATGTTGATCAAGAACATTCTATTCTTTGACATCGGCACTTTAGCAATGAAGTTATTCTTATCATCTTTTATAGAAAGATTATAATTATTCATATGAATATCATAACCTTTCTCTACCAGTTGCCCTAAACTTAAAATGTTACTTTTCATATTGGGCACATAGTAGACATTTGAAATAAATTGATGTCTCCCATCTTTCAAACGGATAAGAATGTTACCTCTCCCTTTCACTGCTATTGTGGAATCATCTCCAAACGAAACATTTCCACTTACTGACTCGTCTAGCTCCACAAACATGTCTTTCCTTCCACACATGTGATTGCTTGCACCACTGTCAAGATACCAGGAATTTGCTTGGCCACCATCAGTTTCCTTTCGTGCTAGAAGAAGAGTTTCTTTGCCATCTGTCTTTTCCTCCACGTAATTGGCCTTCTCCTCAATTTTGTTGTTGGGAGCTCTACATTCTGAAGCATAATGCCCAAATTTTTGACAATTATAACATCGAATTTGAGATTTGTCATACTTTGAGTTTGGATTAATTCTTCCACGGCCTCGTGTTGAGCTTTCTCCTTTCTCATAGTTGTTGTTGGAATTGTTATTGTTGTAATTCCAGCCTCGTCCACGACCTCGACTTCCACCTCGTCCATGGCCTCTACCTCTGCCTTGGCCACGTTGGTTTCTATCATTGCGTTGGCTCTCATGCATATCCTTGAGTTGCAGCTTGAGGAGTTGCTCAGTAAACTCATGCTTCTTTTTATGCTTCTCTTCGTATGCTTGCAATGATCCTTGGAGCTGTTCGATCTTCATTTCTTCCAAGTCTTTAGTTTCTTCAATCGTCACGACGATGTGCTCAAATTTGGGATCCAACGAACGGAGTATCTTCTCTATTATCCTCACATCGTCTAACTTTTCACCATTTCTTTTTAATTGATTAGAAACAGCTACTACTCTTGAGAAATAATCTGAAATAGACTCAGATGCTTTCATGTTTAAGGATTCGAATTCACCTCTTAATGTTTGGAGACGAACCTTCTTCACTTGCTCGGATCCTTTGTAAGAGGTTTGCAGCTTCTCCCACGCTTCCTTGCTAGAGCTTGCACTTGAAATCTTTTCAAAACCATCATCATCTAATGCTTGATAGATGAGGTAGAGAGCCTTCTTGTCTCTCTTTCTTGAATCCTTCAAAGTTGTCTTTTGATCTGGTGTAAGAGTAGCAAAAACATCATCATCCGCAGGCTCATTATAGCCTTTCTCTATGATATCCCACACATCTTGTGATCCAAGAAGTGCCTTCATTTTGATACTCCAATTGTCGTAGTTGTTGTTGTTGAGTGTCGGAACTTGGAATGGTGCCATACCATTTGCCATATCTCTCAATATAATGAGATTTTGTAAAATCCGATTGCACGGATGAATCCGGAACGATGAAAAAAAAAACTTTGGAGGGACTTGGACAACTCGGTCAAGGGCTCCAACTCGGCTGAATCGGCTCAACTCGGTGAGTCAACTCGATTTTCTGGCAGCAGTCTTCCGGCGGTGCGTGGCGGTGCGTCAGAACTCAGATTGAGAAAATTCTGGCGGCGTCGTATTCCTCTTGTCGAGACCTTCGATCTTTCCAACTCTCTCTGATGCCACTTTGTTGGAAATAAAACACTCACACAAACAACTTTTATTGAAACTCAAACAAATATTACAAGAGTACTCTCACTCAAAAACAAGAACTACAACTCACTCTTATAAGACTTTGCTTCTTCACTCACTTAGAAGCTCTTAATTTTTCTTGATGCTTAAAACTAAAATGGGAAGGGGTATTTATACTACTCAAGAACAATCCTACACCACACAAATAAACTAATTTAAACCATTACAAATTCAACAAATATCTAACTCTCACCTAACTAAATTGATGTAAGCAATGACATCATTAATTAAATGATGTAAGCAATGACATCTTTAATTAAATGATGTAAGTAATGACATCAATTTAGTTTGGATTTGGGTTTAGGCTCCCATAATGGATCAAGTTTATGATCCAACAAGAACTACAGATCTTTCTTATATTTTCATGGCGGTCGCGCTTCGATTTTATTACAGAGAATAGGGAAAATAGCCAAGGTGCTCAACTACTTGACTTGGTAGACGGAAGAATTCCTAATGAGCACTCAACGGAAACGTTTAGTGGAGAAAATATGGGCAAGTCTCAAGAGTTACCTTCAATTCAATTGGATATTTTACATGCAGCAACAAACTCCTTTTCTCATAATAATAAGCTCGGGGAGGGTGGATTTGGTCCCGTATACAAGGTAAATTATTTTAGGTTAAACTATATTAAAGACCACCTAACTCTAGAGGGCCTATCATTTATATTATATAACATGAAGCTTTTGTTCGAGTCTATATCTGAATCCAGATGCGTTACATAAATGAACGAATTATTCCAGGGCACACTAGCAGATGGTAAAGAAATTGCTGTTAAGAGACTGTCTGGAACTTCAGGTCAAGGGCTTGTTGAGTTGAAGAATGAAGTCATGTTAATCGCCAGATTACAACATAGAAATCTTGTGAAGCTCTTAGGATGCTGCTTAGAGAAAAACGAAAATTTGCTTGTGTATGAATTCATGCACAATAGAAGCCTCGACGTCTTCCTTTTCGGTTTGATCCCAAGACTTTTATCTTTCTTATAAAGAAAAAAAATACTAACATTAAACAAAGTAGTGAAATGTTTTGCTTTTGATCTGCATTTATCTCAGATCCAAACTTATCAGCACAATTGGATTGGCAGAAACGACTCGTCATCATTAAAGGAATTGCCCGAGGTATCATGTATCTACATGAAGATTCTCGTCTCAGAATTATCCACAGAGACCTTAAAGCCAGCAATGTTCTACTTGATCATAAAATGAATCCGAAAATCTCAGATTTCGGTATGGCAAGAATTTTCGGAGAAGATAGGAATGAAGCAAATACCAAGAGAGTAGTCGGGACATAGTAAGTCTAAGTGCACTCATTGTTATTTATTGATTTTCTCCGTACTTTTGTTTTAATCGTTTCGTACAAATTACTAAAACAGCGGATACATGGCACCCGAGTACGCTATGCATGGCCTCTTCTCTATCAAATCTGATGTTTTTAGTTTTGGTGTCCTGCTGCTGGAGATTATAAGTGGAAGAAAGAACAATGGTTTCCATCTTTTACTGAGTGGTGAAAGCCTGCTGACTTTTGTATGTTTTTCATTTCTCCTTCGTCTTCAAACACTAGGTCCAATAAGCAAACTATTGTAATGATTTTTAAGCTCTAAAATGATCCAGGCATGGAAACTATGGTCCAAAGGTGCAGGGATGGAGTTGATAGATCAATGCCTTGTTCCGTCAAGTGTGGCTTCTGAAGTTCTTAAATGCATTCATATCGGGCTGTTGTGCGTGCAAGAAGACCCATCGGTCAGGCCAACCATGTCATCGGTGATTTACATGTTGGCAAGCGATGGTACCATATCGCTTTCTCGTCCAACTGAACCAGCATTTTCTGTTGGACGTGCCATCGTCGAACCATCACAATCTAATTCAAATGATGGAGCTTGTTCCGTTAATGAGGTCACTATTTCGAATTTCGTGCCTCGTTGATTTCATCATTGCTTTAAGAGTGCGTTTGATTAAGGGAATATAAGATTATCAGTAGAAATAAAAGATTATCAGGGAATAAGATTACTAGGAATGTTGTATTTTGTGTTTGGTTATTTTAGCAGAAATGTAAAATTACCGTGTTTGGTTAAAAGAATAAAATATTATTGGAATGTATATTTAACCAAATTGTCTTTATAATATATATTTTTTAACAAGTTGAATTCTACTATAATATTACTATTATTAATTTATATATTTTCTTTAAAAAAATTAAATTCATAAAATTTATATAGTTTTTTTTACAAAATTAAAAAGATAAATATGTTTAATGAAATGGTAAAATTTTATTTTAACCCCTTAACTTCATATAAAATTTTAATTATAGATTTTTTTTGTAAATCTAAAATAGTTTAAGGATAAATTTGTAATTTAACTTTCGTAGAATTTTTATTATTCAACGACAGAAGAAGGATATTTTTGAAAAAAAATTAAAGACACTTTAGTTCAAAACGCCGGTAAGCCAACAATATCTAATGGAATGGGGTAATCACATTTCCAGTAATATATCCCAAAAAAATCACTGTTGGAAATAAAAAAATTATCGAGAATGAAATTACCGACCAACCAAACGAGAAAATGAAGATTACATTCCACCGGTAATACAATTCCTTGAACCAAACGGGACCTAAGGTTTTTAGACTATCGATGGTTTGTAAATATATCATTTTCATTTTGCAAACTTACGTAGCAAATATATCCCATCTTGATTTAGTTTTCATAACTTCCTAGCATTATTATTAACATAGTATTATTTAATTTATAAATTATAAACATAAATAATTATATTTATTTAATATAAAATTAAAAAAATTATTATTTTTATTATGTACATTTTAATCACATTCAAAATTTATACAGTAAATTATATATCACAGGCTGTAGTTGCTTTTATTTTTCTAATAAAACTACTTTGCTGAGAGAAAAAATTGTATATCAAATGAAAATCATACACGAATTTCATATTTATCCATATAAAAATAAAGATTAACTAAAGTCACATGTCTTATTTATAAAAGAAAGGTCTAAAACCTTAACTAGTCTATGAAATTTAAAAGCGATAAAATAATTTCTCTGTCGCCGGTATTGAAATAGCATTTATGCTTTTGGAAAACGTGATTGTAATAAAATAAGGATTAATATTAGATGTATTCATAGTGTATAATTATATGTATTATCAATAAATTAGATGATGAAATATTATAATAAAATAAATAATTATATAATATATCTTTAAATTATGATTTTATTTTAATTTGATATTTTAAACTTTAATATATTTTATATCAATCTGTAAACTATAATTTTATTTTAAATTGATCCTTAAATTTTCAAGATATTTTATATTAATCTTCAAATTATTGATATCATTCCATTTTGATCATGCCATTACACGTTGTTAATTCTAGTTCTTGAAAAAATTTTAATTTGTTTTTGAAGGTCATTATTGAACATGTGACCTAAAAAAAATCTCAAAATCTTTAAAAAAGATTAGTTTTTGTAGAAGGTCTCAAACTCAATCTATGGGTATGCAGAAACTAGTAAAATTAACAACGCATTAATAAAATGATCAAAATGAAATGATATTAATAGTTTGCAAACTAATACAAAATATTTTAAAGTGTAAGTGTAACAACCCAGAAAATTTGAAGAAAAAAAATGAAATTAAGCAATATGGTAAAAATTGGGGACTAAATTAAAAGTTCTCAAAACTTGTAGCATGTTTTAAAGTTTAAGGAAATTCAGGGACTAAATCCTGAATTTACCCAAAAAAGTGTCGGCAGACACTCTAATAAATGGGAATCAGATATGCGGGGAGTTATCATAAGAGAAAAAAAATTAAGCTTTTCTTCACTCTCGTACCCTAACTTCCAACCACTATTCCGACGTCATCTAACCTCCGATCATCGTTTTGAAACCACCATCGTGTTCATCATCGAGCGAGAAACAAACCCCTTAAATTAATTGAAGTGAAACGCTGCCAAACGCCGTGAATTTCAAGTCAAAGTCTCGACATTTTTTTAGCTCTATCGTCAAGAAAATCTTAAATTCATCGTCGATCGTTGCTCCTTTTACGATACCTCCCGCACCATCGTGTTCCTTGTGCCATTCTAAGTCCGCCAGTGTCATCCTTGGTCTCCATCGACGGCGGCGCGTGGGGAGGTGAAGCGGTCAAAGTTTTCGATTTGTTGAAATCGAGCTCTCCGCCGTTCAAAAATTTGAACCGAGCTTTGTAAGTATCTCGAAATCACTCAAAAATAATTTTTAGAAATTTTTCCGTGAATTATAGGACACCGGAGGAGGTCCCATGCGCCCCTATGTGCCACCACTGCGCGTGGGGAAGGGCTCGGCCAGTGCTTGAAACCGGTTTGACCGGTCTGAACTGGGTTGATCAGTCCGACCCGACCCGTTGACCTTTGACCAAAACTTTGACCAGCTTTGACCGGCCATTAAACGACCGTTAATCTTTTTCGAGTATAACTATCCTGACATTTTTCGATGTCCCGAATCCGTTTCACCAAATTCGAACCCGAAAGTTTCCAAATTGTCAATCAAACCATTTGACTTTAACTTTGACCGAGAATTTAAATATCTGGAAGGTCATACTTTATATTTTTCGACGTCCTGAATCTGATTCCGAAGTCCGTTTTGCCAAATTATGACCCGAAATTCCCAAATCGAGCACGTGAACCCAAAAAGGCTTAGTATTTTAGTATTTTGATTATTTATTTGAGTTTTGGTTAAGGAATTGATTCAGTAAAAATATTTTATGAAGGTACTCGTGTTTCACTTGAGTGAGGATCAGTTAGGTCTCGAGATGTCCGTTCGTTAGATCAGCCTGAACCTCGTACTACAAGAATTACCCGTAGGTTTCCGTAAACTATTTAAATAAAGATTAAGATTATTTATATTATAATTTCAATATGGATCTTTCCAATTCGTAGGATCTAGCACTGCAGCAGAGCGTGATCGATAGATCCAGTAGTAGGCTTCCCTATCTGATTTCTCATACTGTTACAGGTGTGTTTTCATGACAGTGTTACATTATTACTGTTTTAAAATATATATCTGAATATTGTATATCTGATATCTGATTCACCGTATATTTCTAATATGATTTCTTGTTACGGTATTTTATACCGATTTTCTGAATACTGATTATCCGATATCTGAATTTTTGTATACTACTGATTTACCTTCTGATTTTTGTATTTCTGTATATGATTTCCAAGTATGAACAACTTTATGTTTTAAAGAATTAATCATTGTTTCCATTCAAATACATTCATGTTCATTTCTGTCATTGGGGGGTATTGTTGAAGGAAGTATATTTGCAGGTTCCTTGGCTGTGTGCTCAGGACCTTACTGGTTGTGTGGGATGGGTATATGGTTCTGGGGAACCTACACAAACAGATTGTGAAAGGATGGAGGTAGTGTTCATGTTTCAAAACATATTGCATAAACAAAAATTTTGTTGTAATATTTTATTTGTATATTTTTATACACTGTATGGAGCACACTGGGCTTTTTAGCTCATTCTATAGTTTTACCCTTTTTCAGATAACAACAGACAGTAAGCAACAGATTTAGCATCAGGGGAGATCAACTACTTTATTTTGTACGAACGTATATCTCTATATGTTTTTTTAGTTGTGTGTGGTGGCATGTATTTTGCTATCGTTTTGGATATATCTGTATTATTTATATTTTGTTATGTATTATATCTAATGTATTATAAGTCATTTTAAAAAAAATCTCTGAATGGGATATGTGACCACTTAGGTTTGAGTATAACTTATAGACCGGGTCTGGGGGTTACATTTGGTGGTATCAGAGCTTTCAGTTTTAAACACTCGAACTGTATATGAGTCCTAAACTTTGGATTTTTATAAAAAAATATGTCACCTTATTTTATGATTTAAAGTTCTCTCGAGATCCCTGATGCTAATCTGACATATGTTTCAAATTCTTTCTGTAGAGCCTTATAGATCCAACAATGAGTGCTGCTAGAGGTCGCAGGACAGGACGTGGTAGTGGTCAAGGACGAATCACTCGACCTTCTGTTACGATAGATGATCCGATGTCACCACGTGATCCTCCTGTTCTGCAAGTAGATTCGACCATTTCTCATGATGATCAGCTTACTCCTGTGAGAGATCCTCCCGTCACTGGAGATGAGGATAATGACATGAACGAATACGCCATTAATAGAGCTATATTTCGCATGTTTCATAGAGCTGTCAGGCCCCTAGTAATATGAATGCGGTTGAGATTTCAAATTCTCTGGTTGCTGCTGGTGTAGTTCCATTTGAGGGTATTACTGGTGGACCTCCGACAGACGCTGAGTATTGGCTGGAGGACACAGAGATGATTATGGATGAGATGGACCTCAGATCTGAACAGAAGTTGAAGAGGGCCCTAACTATATTGAAGAAATAGAGCTTCAGATGGTGGCAATCAATTTCTGGTAGTATTCCGAGAAACCAGTTAACATGGGATATTTTCAAGACGCGCTTCTGGAGTCGCTACATCGGAGAGAGATACCTATAGGAGCGACGTCAAGAGTTTCAGAATCTAGAGTAGGGTAGCATGTCTGTTATGGACTACGAGGTTGAGTTCATCCTATTGAGCTGTTATGCTACTGGACTTGTTAACACAAAGGTAGATAGATGCTTGAGGTTCGAGAATGAACTCAGGTATGAAATCAGGAGCCAAGTTGCTACCCACCGAGAGAGAAATTTTGATGCATTGGTTGAGATAGCCAAGACTACTGAGGAAATAGAGCGATTGGGTATGGAGCACAGGAGAGATAGTGATCGAGCTCAAACCCGATTCAGGAGGCCTTCTGGTTCTATTGATTCTTCTGCACATCCTAGCAAGAGAGGCAGGAGTGATTCCTTTCAGAAAGGCGGTGCGAGTATCAGACCTGTTGCATCTGGTTCCTTAGCTGTTCAGCCTTCTAGACATGGTGGATCTTCTAGGTCGCAACCTTTGCAGACATGTAAGCATTGTGGGAAATCTCATTTTGGGGAATGTAGGAAGAAATTGGGTACATGTTTTAGATATGGTTCAGGTGACCATATGCTGAAGGATTATCCAGAGTTAGCTTATACAGTTCAGACACCAGCTCGTACTCCCGCTAGTTCTCATAGTACAGTCCAGACTCCAGCAGGGGTTCGTGCTTAAGAGAGAGCACCTGGATCGGCTAGTAGAGGTCGAGCATCTCAGAGTAGGGGTCCAGTCAGATCTGAGGCCAGACAACCTGCATTGGTTTACACTGCTAGACTTCGACAGGATCGTGATGGGCCTAATGTGATTGCAGGTACTGTTACTATTCATTAAGTTCCCTACTTTGCATTGTTTGATAGTTGTTCTACCAATTCCTATGTATCGTATTCCATTTCTGAGGGTCTTAATATTTTTGTTGAGAATATTGAGCATTCGGTGATAGTTCAAAGTCCCTTGGGCAAGTCCATCGTGTTGGATCGTATTTATAGAGAGTGCCCTATAGAGATCAATGGGGAGATTTTTCTGGCTGACCTGATGAAGTTACCTTTGGAAGAGCTTGATTTGATTCTCGGCATAGATTGGTTGGACAAACATCGAGTAAATATTTATTTTAAGACTAAGAGAGTTGTTCTGAAGACCCCAGATAATCGAAAGATTGTAATGATCGGGGAACGTCGTGGATTTCTAACGAATGTTGTGTCTGCTTTGGTAGCTGAAAAGATGATCAGGAAAGGTTCTGATGCATTTCTTGCTTATATTTTAGACATTAGGAATTCTCAATCTGGTATTGAAGGCATCCGGATTGTCAAAGAATTTCCATATTTTTTCCCGATGAGTTGCCTGGATTACCTCCGGATAGAGAAGTTGAGTTTGAGATTGAAGTCTATTCTGGTTCCACTCTGGTTTCAATGGATCCTTATCGTATGGCCCCAAAAGAGCTTAAGGAACTGAAAGTTCAACTCCAGGAGTTGTTGGACAGGGGATTTATCCGACCTAGTGTATCACCGTGGGGAGCCCCAATTCTCTTTGTCAAGAAGAAAGATGGGACATTGAGACTCTGTATTGATTATAGGAAACTGAACAAGCTCACGGTTAAAAACAAATATCCTATGCCCAGGATCGATGATATATTTGACCAATTTCGAGGGGCTTCTATCTTTTTAAAGATAGACTTGAGGTGTGGTTATTATCAACTCAAAGTGAAAGACTCAGATATTCCGAAGACTGCTTTCCGTACTCGGTATGGGCATTATGAGTTTTTAGTGATGTCATTCGGGTTAACAAATGCCCCTGCTGTTTTTATGGATTTGATGCATAGGGTGTTTCAACCTTATTTGGACCAGTTTGTAGTTGTGTTCATTGATAACATACTGGTGTATTCTAGAAGTGAAGAAGAACATGAGGGGCATCTAAGGGTTGTTCTACAGACTCTAAGGGAGAATAAGCTCTACGCTAAGTTAAGCAAGTGTGAATTCTGGCTCAGCGAAGTGACTTTTCTTGGACATATCGTTTATGTTGATGGTATTCGGGTGGATCCAAGAAAAGTGAAGGCTATTTTGAACTGGAAACAACCCAGGAACATTTCTAATATCCGTAGTTTCTTGGGCTTAGCTGGTTACTACCATCGTTTTGTAGAGGGGTTCTCCCTTATTGCAGCTCCTCTGATGAAACTATTAAGGAAAGATGTTCCATTTGTTTGGTCTGAGAACCAACAAGCTAGCTTTGATAAATTGAAAACTGTTCTAACTCAAGCCCCAGTGCTGATTCAGCCTGAGTCTGGGAAGGATTTTTCTGTCTACAGTGATGCTTCTCACTCTGGATTATGATTTGTTTTAATGCAAGATGGGAAGGTTGTCGTTTATGCTTCGCGTCAGTTAAAGCTGTATGAGAGTAACTATCCTATTCACGATCTGGAGCTAGCTGCCGTGGTTTTTGCTTTAAAGATCTGGAGAAACTACCTCTACGGAGAAAAGTGTTATATGTATACTGATCATAAGAGTCTAAAGTATATGCTTACTCAGAAAGAATTAAATTTGAGACATCGTTGTCGGTTGGAGCTTCTAAAGGACTATGATTTAGAGATAAAATATCATCCAGGGAAAGCTAATGTAGTGGAAGACGCCTTGAGCCGTAAGACGATATCAGATCTCAGAGCATTATTCGCCAACTTGAGTTTATTTGATGATAATAGTTTGTTAGCAGAGTTGCAGGTTAAACCTACTTTGGCCAAGGAGATTAAGACAAACAACTTCTGGATAGCTCATTGCTTCCCATTATTGAGCAAGTTAAGCAAGGATTGAGTTTAGAGTATACTGTGGATCAGGATGGTATTTTGTGTTTTCACGGTTGTTACTGCATTCCTAAAGATGATGAGTTGAGACGGGTTATTCTTCATGAGGCTTATAGTAGTCCTTATGTTATGCATCATGGCGGGGACAAAATGTACAATAATCTCAAAGAGCGCTATTTCTGGACTGAAATGAAAAAGAATATTTTAGATTTTGTGGCGAGGTGTTTGACTTGTCAGCAGGTTAAGGCAGAACACCAGCATCTATCTGGATTGTTACAGTCAATTAAGATTCCTGAGTGGAAATGGGAGCTCATTACGATGGACTTCGTTGCTGGTCTTCCTCTGACTCCTTCTAAAAAGGATTCTATTTGGGTGATTGTTGATCGACTCACCAAGTCAGCGTACTTTATCCCTATCTAGATTAATTATTCTCTGGACAAACTGGCTAAGTTGTACATTTCTGAGATCGTTAGAATTCATGGTGTTCAGTTGTCTATCATATATGATAGAGATCTGAGGTTCACTTCCAGGTTCTGGAAAGCTTTGTATGAGGCTTTGGGTACTCATTTGAATTTCAGTACAGCTTTTCATCCTCAGGCTGATGGACAGTCTGAACAAGTTATACAAGTGTTGGAGGATATGTTACGGGGTTGTGTGATTGATTTCCGTGGTAGGTGGGAAGATTTCTTGTCGTTAGCTGAGTTTGCTTACAATAATAGTTACCAAGCAAGTATTCGCATGGCACCGTACGAGGCTCTGTATGGACGTAGATGTCGTACTCCTATATGTTGGACAGAATTGCATGATAGAAAAACTTTGGGTCCAGACTAGATTCGAGAGACTGAAGATACTGTCAGATTGATCTGTGATCGCTTGAAAGAGGCATTTGATAGGCATAAATCATACGCATATAAGCGACGTAAGGATATCGAGTCTGAGGTTGGAGATCAGGTTTTTCTCAAGGTATCCCCATGGAAGAAGGTATTGAGATTTGGACGTAAGGGTAATCTGAGTTCGCGATTTATTGGGCCGTATCATATTTTGAAGAAAGTCGGACATGTTGCTTATCAGCTTGAGTTGCCTCCCCAGCTCAGTCGTATTCATGATGTTTTTCATGTGTCTATGTTGAGGCGATATCGTCCAGATCCGGATCACATCATTCAGGTTGATGAGGTAGAACTGAGACCTGATTTGTCATATGAGGAAGAGCCTGTTCAGGTTTTAGAGAGAGATGAGCGAGTTCTTCGGAATAGGCGTATTCCAATGGTCAAAGTTTAGTGGAGTAATTGTAGCCCCTCAGAAGCTACTTGGGAGACATTGAAGTCAATGGAGGTTTAATTTCCTCATATATTTTTATAAGGTAAATTTCGAGGACGAAATTTCTTGTAGAGGGGAAGAATTGTAACAACCCAGAAAATTTGAAGAAAAAAAATGAAATTAAGCAATATGGTAAAAATTGGGGACTAAATTAAAAGTTCTCAAAACTTGTAGCATGTTTTAAAGTTTAAGGAAATTCAAGGACTAAACCCTGAATTTACCCAAAAAAGTGTCAGTATACACTCTAATAAATGGGAATCAGATATGCGGGGAGTTATCATAAGAAAAAAAAATTAAGCTTTTCTTCACTCTCGCACCCTAACTTCCAACCACTATTCTGACGCCATCTGACCTCCGATTATCGTTTTGAAACCACCATCGTGTTCATCATTGAGCGAAGAACAAACCCCTTAAATTAATTGAAGTGAAACACTACCAAATGCGTGAATTTCAAGTCAAAGTCTCGACGTTTTTTTTAGCTCTATCGCCGAGAAAATCTTAAATTCATCGACGATCGTTGCTCCGTTTACAACACCTCCCACACGATCGTGTTCCTTGTGCCGTTTCGAGTCCGCCGATGTCATCCTTGGTCTTAGTTGACGGCGGCACGTGGGGAGGTGAAGCGGTCAAAGTTTCCGATTTGTTGAAATCGAGCTCTCCGCCGTTCAAAAATTTGAACCGAGCTTTGTAAGTATCTCGAAATCGCTCAAAATAATTTTTAGAAATTTTTCCGAGAATTATAAGAGACCGGAGGATGTCCCACACGCCGCCACTGTGCGTGGGGAAGGGCTCGGCCAGTGCTTGAAACCGGTTTGACCGGTCTGAACCGGGTTGATCGGTCCGACCCGGTCTGACCCGACCCTACTCGCTGACCCAAAATTCCCAAATCGAGTACGTGAACCCAAAAAGGCTTAGTATTTTAGTATTTTGATTATTTATTTGAGTTTTGGTTAAGGAATTGATTCAGTAAAAATATTTTATGAAGGTACTCGTGTTTCACCTGAGCGAGGATCAGTTAGGTCCGGAGATGTCTGTTAGTTAGACCAGCCTGAACTGCGTACTACGAGAATTATCCGTAGGTTTCCGTAAATTATTTAAATAAAGATTAAGATTATTTATATTAGGATTTCAATATGGATCTTTCCAATTCGTAGGATCTAGCACTACAGCAGAGCGTGATCGATAGATCCAATAATAGGCTTCCCTATCTGATTTCTCATACTGTTACAGGTGTGTTTTCCCGACAGTGTTACATTATTACTGTTTTAAACAATATATCTGAATATTTTATATCTGATATATGATTTACCGTATATTTCTGATATGATTTCTGGTTACGGTATTTTATACCAATTTTCTGAATACTGATTATTCGATATCTGAATTTATGTATACTACTGATTTGCCTTCTGATTTTCATATTTATGTATATGATTTTCAAGCATGAACAACTTTATGTTTTAAAGAATTAATCATTGTTTCCATTCAAATACATTCATGTTTATTTCTGTCATTGGGGGGTATTGTTGAAGGAAATATATCTGCAGGTTCCTTGGCTGTGTGCTCAGGGCCTTACTGGTTGTGTGGGATGGGTGTATGGTTCTGGGGAACCTACACAAACAGATTGTGAAAGGATGGGGGTAGTGTTCATGTTTCAAAACATATTGCATAAACAAAAATTTTGTTGTAATATTTTATTTGTATATTTTTATACACTGTATGGAGCACACTGGGCTTTTTAGCTCATTCTATAGTTTTACCCTTTTTCAGATAACAACAGACAGTAAGCAACAGATTTAGCATCAGGGGATATCAACTACTTTATTTTGTACGAACGTATATCTCTATATGTTTTTTTAGTTGTGTGTGGTGACATGTATTTTGCTATCATTTTGGATATATCTGTATTATTTATATTTTGTTATGTATTATATCTAATGTATTATAAGTCGTTTTAAAAAAAGTCTCTGAATGGGATATGTGACCACTTAGGTTTGAGTCTAACTTACAGACCGGGTCTGGGGGTTACAGTAAGATCCAATTCAAAATGAGATCACAGTTTGAAGATGATATAAAATATTTTAAAATTCAAAATCCAATTTAGAATGAGAATCATAATTTATGGATCTCTTGTACAATTGAATCATTCTAAAAATTTAAAATTGAATTCATTCTCTTAGTCATACATTAGTATATAATTAATTGATAGTGCACATAATTGTATTATATCAGTACATTTTTTGTAAAAAAAAAGTTTGGATTAAAGGTGACTTTTCAATCTAAGACTAAGCATACTTAAATCCCAATTAAAATTTGGGTAAACTATGTCAATGGTCACTAATGTTTGGGTAAGTTTTCGTTTTCACCACTAATGTTTCAAAAGTTACAAATAGGTCACTAACGTTATCGTTTGTGACAAATTGGTCACTCGCCGTTAAGAGACGTCACGGAAATCACACGTGTGTCGTTAGCTGCTTACCTGGATGGTTGATCGCCCCTTTGACTGGTGTTTTACGAAATATTTAATGAAAATTTAATTAATAAAATTAAATGGAACTCCAAAACCACCATTAGCTCTCCTCTATTATATTCAGTTAACCCAAAGCAGAGGGGAGGGGAAATGGCTTCGGGATTCTTCGACGGTGGTCAGGATTTTTACGATGGATTAACCGGCAGATCTGTGGGTAGCATTGGCTGCATGAACAACAACAAAGCGACTACACCGTACCGGACACAAGTCCCCGAAATGTTCATGGATCCAACATCTCAGATCGTTTTAAACTTAAAAACTCCTTAACATTCATCCTGCCCACCTTTATCTCCGTTTAGCTAAGGCCAAAACTTACCAGCACACTTCTCCAATTTCTCTCTTGTCTCCCATTGATTTGTCGACCAACTTGTCGTCGTCCGATGTCTTAGGTAATTTCTCGTCTCATTCTTTCATGTTGCAGCGATACGGGTTACTGTTTTTACAACAACTGAGGCCGCAGCAAATTTCACTCGATATTAACTATGACTCCTCCATAATTTAGGCCCTTAATCCCAGTTTACCAGGCAGTCCGTATATGAATCCGATTTCGATATGGGTCGCACAACCGCAAGACTCAATGAAGAAAATGATGAACCAACTTGAGGAGCTAGAGAAACAACTGTTAGACGACGAAAATGATGAATGCGATGCTATTTCGGTTATTACCAATACCAACAGCAAGTGGTCTGAAACTATACAGAACTTAATTGGTTCCAGAAACCAAATCAATCTAATTTCCTCGTCGCCTAGTTCTTCAACAACTTCATCGTCTTCCTCCACGTCATCGATTGCTTATCCAGCTTCGACTAGTTTAAAGCATACAATAATCTAGTTTTTTCATTAGCTACCTAAATAACATTCCATAATGAAACAGATAAAGATGCAACCATTAACAAAACACCACCGAGAATCCAACGATTTGGTGCTGAGTAGAACACAAAGAGTTTGGGTACATGGTTAACCCGATAATGCTTGTCGTAGAAGAAAAATGATTTTTGTATAAATTGACCTTTATACAGTTTTACTACGTTGGCTCCAATGATTGAAACCAAGGTGCCAATCACTTTGGCTTGGCTGTCGTTGCTACTCTAATCGGGCTTTGTCATCCTATATGATAATCATGCATGTGTTGTTATTATCACAAGTTTTTCCTTCTATTTTCTGAATTGAAATATATTACAAGAAGAAGAATATGGCTTTGGGAAGATAAAGAACTTGAGAAGGATGGAACGCAAGAAGGAAATAGACAGGATTAGGAGACCAGTTGCACATACAATGATGGGTGAGTTTAGCTTAATCCAACCAATGCAAGGTTCTCTGATATAGCTATCCTACACAAATCAAACACCAGAAAAGAAGATGAAGAAATCAGTCGATCGTTTTTCATTTCAAGGAAGTTGAAACAAGGTGAAGAGAGAAGATAAGCGACCCTGTTAAACCCAGTAAAAAATATACGTACGAGGAGTGGGAAAGTGAAGATCGTCTGGTCTGGTCTGCAGTAACAAACAAACAAAAGATAAAGAAATTGAAGAGAGAGTGGTACACAAAGAAGGGGAAAAGATAAGAGGAAGTTGTAGCCTTGCAAGCATCTTTCCCTGTGAAAAAGAAAGGAAAAAGGGAGTAGCAAGAGAAAGCCAACATTATTGGTGTAAACTACAAAGACAAAAGGGCTCATTCCTCTTGTTATGGTTGTTTTGGCAGGAATAATGAGTGATATGGTGCAAGCTTTCATTATCCCCATCACCGTAAAAGGTGTCATTTCACCGACTATTTCTCTCATTATTACGACCATATTCCCCGCCGTTTGGTCGATAAATGGAAAAGAATAGCAACGATAAGAAAGACTTCGACGCCACGAACCTCTCTTTGGTAGCATGTAAATATGGGGGTTTTATAAAAGATAGAGAGAGTTTTGTTTTGTGAGTAGGGAGAATATCCTTTCAAAAGAGGGTGAAGCAACTGTAGAGCAACCAAGCTGTAATAAATTTCAGTCGATCAACCACCCAGGTAAGCAACTAACGGTCCACGTGTGATTTCTGCGACGTCTCTTAATGGCTGTTAACGACGAGTGACCAATTTGTCACAAACGATAACGTTAGTGACTGATTTGTAACTTTTAAAACATCAGTGACCATTGGCGTAGTTTACCCTTAAAATTTATATAGTGATTTATAAATTACCGTGAGAGAGACGGTGATAGGACATTCTATCAGTGCATTTAATACTTAGAACATACGGATTGGCTTTCAAAAGCATGTAATAAACGACTCAAACCAAATGGGGGAAGTTCTGCAGTGCGGCGCTTAAAAAACGGCTCAAAAACGGCGTGACCGATTAAAATTTAGATCGGCTATGTTATATCATTTAACCGGAAACATTATCAAGTACAATAACATATTAGGTACCACTTATATAATGTAATAGGTAGCACTTATATAATAAAATAGGTTAATTACTGGAAACATTATCAAGCATAATAACATATTAGGTTCTGCTTATTTAATGTAATTGGTAGCGCTTATATAATGTAATAGGTAACACTTATATAATAAAATAGGTTAATTACTGGAAACATTATCAAGCACAATAACATATTAGGTAGCGCTTATATAACATAATAGGTAGCATTCATATATTAAAATAGGTTAATTACTTAATTTGTTATTATAACATATTAGGTAAACGCCTAAAATGTTACCAAGAATAACATAATTAGTTAATTACTGGAAACATTATCAAGTATAATAACATATTAAGTAGCGTTTATGTAACAAAATAGGTAATTACTTACTTAATTTGTTATCAGTTATAATAAACTTACCTTAGGATTAAATGTTAATAAAATTTAAAATACCTATTACATTAAAATACCTACCGTTTTTTTTAAGATTGTTAATAATGTAAATGGTAAAAAAATAGGCGCTACCTATTACATTAAACTACCTACCGGAAATGTTGAAAGTATCGATTTCATTTAAATAAGTATCAACACTTTTGGAATTTAAAAGAAAAGCAGTAACAACGCTTATAAAATATCGATACTTTATAAAAAATGTATCGATATTTTACAATATAACAGGTAAAAATATGACAAAACCAATTTCATTATGACAAAACCGGTAAAATTTACTTGATATGTTGAAAGTATCGATCATTTTATAAAAATGATAGATACTTTACAATATAACAGGTAAAAATATGACAAAACCAGTTTCATTATAACAAAAACGGTAAAATTTACCTAATATGTTGAAAGTATCGATCCTTTTATAAAAATGATAGATATTTTACAATATAACAGGTAAAAATATGACAAAACCAGTTTTATTCTGACAAAAACAGTAAAATTTACCTGATATGTTGAAAGTATCGATCCTTTTTATAAAAAAGATCGATACTTTACAATATAATAGGTAAAAATATGACAAAATCAGTTTCATTATGACAAAACGGTAAAATTTACCTGATATGTTGAAAGTATCGATCATTTTATAAAAATGATAGATACTTTACAATATAACATGTAAAAATATGACAAAACCAATTTTATTATGACAAAAACAGTAAAATTTACCTAATATGTTGAAAGTATCGATCATTTTATAAAAAGGATAGATATTTTACAATATAACAGGTAAAAATATGACAAAACCAGTTTCATTATGACAAAACCGGTAGAATTTACCTGATATGTTGAAAGTATAGATACTTTTTATAAAAATGATCGATATTTTTTTTAAAGTTATGTAATTTATGTTTCAAATTTTTTAATAGTGTTTCATGTTTTCCATCTACAATATTAATTTAATAATTTCATTTACACAAAAAATTATT
The DNA here is from genome assembly GCF_006381635.1 of Hibiscus syriacus. Lineage (NCBI taxonomy): Eukaryota > Viridiplantae > Streptophyta > Magnoliopsida > Malvales > Malvaceae > Hibiscus > Hibiscus syriacus. The sequence continues at coordinate 472,557 of NW_024063399.1, read as the reverse complement.
TGATTGTTTTGATATTTTATAAAATATTATTTAGAATTTAAATTTAACAATTTTAACCAAAGATAATAATAAATATTTAATATATATTTTTATTGTTTTTTTAATAATAATATATACCGTAACATAAAAAATAAATCATTAGACGCATATAATTAATAAATTAATATCTTAAATCTCACTCAAAAGATAACCTTAAATTAATGTTTTTCATAGTGAAATACCTACCTATTACATTAAACTACCTACCGGATATGTTGAAAGTATCGATTTCATTTAAATAAGTATCGAAACTTTTGGAATTTAAAAGAAAAGCAGTAATAGCACCTATAAAGTATCGATACTTTATAAAAATGTATCGATATTTTACAATATAACAGATAAAAATATGACAAAACCAGTTTCAGTATGACAAAAACAGTAAAATTTACCTGATACTTTACAATATAACATGTAAAAATATGACAAAATCAGTTTCATTATGACAAAAATGGTAAAATTTATCTGATATGTTGAAAGTATCGATCCTTTTATAAAAATGATAGATACTTTACAATATAACATGTAAAAATATGACAAAACCAGTTTTATTATGAAAAAAGGGTAAAATTTACTTGATATGTTGAAAGTATCGATCCTTTTATAAAAAGGATAGATACTTTACAATATAACAGGTAAAAATATGACAAAACCGGTTTCATTATGACAAACCGATAAAATTTACCTGATATGTTAAAAGTATAAATACTTTTTATAAAAAAGATTGATACTTTTTTTAAAGTTATGTAATTTATGTTTCAAAAATTTTTAATAGTGTTTCATGTTTTCCACCTACAATATTAATTTAATAATTTCATTTACATAATCGGTTAATTACTAAAAATATTATCAAGTATAATAACATATTAAGTAGCGCTTATGTAACAAAATAGGTAATTACTTAATTTGTTATCAGTTATAATAAACTTACCTTAGGAATAAATGTTAATAAAATTTAAAATACCTATTACATTAAAATACCTATCGTTTTTTAAGGTTGTTAATAATGTAAACGGTAAAAAAAATAGGTGCTACTATTACATTAAACTACCTACCGAATATGTTGAAAGTATCGATTCAATTTAAATAAGTATCGAAACTTTTGGAATTTAAAAGAAAAGCAGTAGTAGCGCCTATAAAGTATCGATACTTTATAAAAATGTATCGATATTTTACAATATAACAGGTAAAAATATGACAAAACCAGTTTTATTATGACAAAAAATGGTAAAATTTAGCTGATATGTTGAAAGTATCGATCATTTTTATAAAAAGGATCGATACTTTACAATATAACAGGTAAAAATATGACAAAACCAGTTTCATTATGAAAAAAAGGGTAAAATTTACCTGATATGTTGAAAGTATCGATCCTTTTATAAAAAGGATAGATACTTTACAATATAACATGTAAAAATATGAAAAACCCAGTTTCATTATGACAAAAGCGGTAAAATTTACTTGATATGTTGAAAGTATCGATCCGTTTATAAAAAGGATAGATACTTTACAATATAACATGTAAAAATATGACAAAACCAATTTCATTATGACAAAACCGGTAAAATTTACCTGATATGTTGAAAGTATAGATACTTTTTATAAAAAAGATCAACACTTTTTTTAAAGTTATGTAATTTATGTTTAAATTTTTTTTAATAGTGTTTCATGTTTTCCACGTACAATATTGATTTAATAATTTCATTTACACAAAAAAATTGTTTGATTGTTTTGATATTTTTTAAAATATTATATAGAATTTAAATTTAACAATTTTAACCAAAGATAATAATAAATATGTAATATCTATGTTTATTGTTTTTTATTTAATAATAATATATACCGTAACATAAAAATAAATTATTAGACGCGTATAATTACTAAATTAATATCTTAAATCCCACTCAAAAGATAACATTAAATTAATTTTTCACAGTGAAATAAGTATAAACACTTATATATATATATATATATATATATATCGATACTTACCGATAATCAAAGTTTATCGGTTACCAAATTTTTTAATAATTTTTTATGTTTTCTACCTAAAACATTATTAGTCTGTCCATATAATATGTAACGCTAAATTAAATTTATTAAATATATTTTAATATATCCGGTAACATCGTATATTAACCTGCCTTTCGTGAGACATCCCGCCAAATGGAATCCCGCGAAATAAGGCAATCTGGTAAATGGCAGCAAAGTAACCAAGAAGAAAATGCACATCTCCGTACGTTGTCCATTCTCTCTGTCTCTCTTTTTTTTATTCTGCATAACCAGCGGACTTTATTGAATTTACAAATCACAAACTTCAAAGCTACACCTAATCTGTTAATGATGTCAAATCAGTATTGACTACACTCGTCAAGTTTTTGAGTTTGGATTAATTTGAGATTTATAGTAAAATAAATCAATTGTGTTGACTCAGATTTTCATTTAGTAAGGATCAATGATTCTTCTGCGATGGCGAAAACTTAATCATTTTGTAATTTATAAAACTTGTATTATGGTCCAAGCTAAAACTAGCCAGCAACAAGGTCAATTACATGACATGGTAGAGGGAATAATTTAAATATAAATTTATAAAAAAGTTAATTATTATGTTGACTCAATTCAAATTAATCGATTGTGAATTAGACAGCATCAAAGTTTGCATGTTGTTGAATCCCATGTGCGATTTTTATTTTATTATCTCTAGATTTAAGAAACCTATAAATACCCTTCATGGGTATGACTTGAACATATCATGTTTTACTTTGCTATTTTCAGCATTTTTAATCTAAGTTTCTATTTTTCTTTTACTTTCTTCGTTTTCGATTTTATTTTATTTTGCAAAACTATGCTAACTATGATAAGCAATATCATGCTTAGCTAATTCTCTTGTGCCAAGAGCTAGTAATGAATCGATTCAAATCGTGAGATTTGAAATAAGCACATAAATCCCTTCGGGATACATTCTCGTTTTTTTTGGGCGAAAGAACTTGGCAATCGGCCTCACTCATAATTTTTAAACATTTTCAAATCAAAAAGTCGACGTTGGTCTAAATGTTTAAATATACCGTTGGGAGGAAGGATTAGCCTATAGTAATTCGACTTTCTGTGAACACACTTAACGATTGTCTGCTAAGGAAAAACAAGATCGGAATCGATTCTCGACGAGATAACATATGAGTCCAGCCTTTCCTGCTTTTAATCTGAATGTTTTAACGGCAATAAATGTGGTTAATCCACTCAAGAATCGTCTTTCGAAGATTGACTTGGGAAGATCGGTTACATGAGAGAAATGAAAGTTACAATGGGCTGGACCTTGTAGAATGTAATCGGCACGAATCCCAAAAAAAAACACATTTCCATGATTGAAAGAATCGAATCAAAGCTAGCTCGAGGCAGCTTTCTTATCTGCGTTTTTTTAAGTATTATTTCATTTCATCTCTTATTCTTTTGATTCACTACTTTTCTCAATTTGATTTATTAAATTGCTTCATTTATTTTTTTTATCAATCATGCCGAACCCCCTCTTTTATTTTACTTTCATTACAGCTTCTGGGATTGAAACCAACACAAAATTTGAATCATAAATTCTTACATCTCCCTGTGGATCAACCCTTTTCCACTGTTATACTTTTTACTTATTTCTTTTATCTTTGAAGAGGTATAATTTATTTTAGCGAGTAAAACTACGCTCGTTAAAATTAGCATCGTTGCTGGGGTGATTTATTTTCGACAATTACTGATTATTTTTTTATTTTATAACCAAGAGAAATTTGAGAGATCTTACAGAATTTAATCTGGATATCAAAGTGAGAGCTCGTATAACTCACGGCCAAACACTTCGAAAGAAGAAACAACGACGCAAACAAAACAACCAAAGATCAAATCTGGAATCTACATCCGAAACTCTATCCTAATCTTACGAATGATCCACCCCAAATGGCAATTCCACCTTACTTGACGTAAATCCTATACCCGAGCCAATACCAATGGTGAATTAGATTATTAGAGAGCTAGTCACAGCGCTCGCTGTGCAACAGCTGCTATGTATCATATTCGCCGAAGGTGAGACCCCATATCAACTAAAGATAGGATTGATCCATCTCCTTCCCACTTACAAAGGTCATCCCAGCAAGAGCCCACATAAACATTTAGCCGAATTCCATATGGTTTGCAATAGTATGATGCCTTAGGGAGTTTCCGAAGATTAAATCAAATTGCAAACGTTTCCCTTTTCCTTAGCCGGAGCAGCTAAGGAGTGGTTATTTTATATTCCGCCTAATTCTGTAACTACTTGGATTGAATTATCTCGTGTTTTCTTTGACAGGTTTTTCCCTGCGAGCTTAGGCAAAGCATTTTGGGAATCCAGTAAAGGAACAACGAAACTCTTCATGACTATTGGTAGAGGTTTAAAAAGTTATGTTCCAGTTTTCCACAGTATGGCCTCTCCGAACAAACTCTCTTGCAATACCTTTATGAAGGCGTGCTACCAATCGACAGAAAAATGGTGAACACCGCTAGTGGTGGCACCCTTGTTAATATAACCCTGGAAGCCACAAGGACTCTAATTTCTACCATGGTCTCGAATTCACAACAATTCAGTTCTACAAGTGAATCTAACCGATGGGTTCATGAGGTAAGCAACATTTCATTAGAAAATATGATAGATAGGTTGACTGATATTCTGAATTCATTGATTTCAAGAAAGATCAGAACTGTGAAAGTCTACGGAATTTGCACATTACAAGACCATCCGATGGATTATTGTCCTATGTTGCAAGAAGACTCAGACGCCTATGTTAATTCCATAAGCAGCTTTCCGGGACCTTCCCAAAATCACCACTGACATAGTTATCCATGATTTCTTGTCATGGGTGGAGTGGAAAGATGCCCCTGAATCTAAGATCCATGATTCAATCGCACTGTTGACGCTTAGAATCATAGCATTACTTGTCTCCTCTGTCATGTTGACAGACTCCTGTGCGTCGGTATCTTTCTTCAGTGCTCGACAGTCTCTTTTAAAGTGACCATTCTTGCTATAATTATAACATGTAAAATCTTTCTTTCCCGTTCTTGATTTTCCCTTTCTGGATTTGGATCTGCCACGATTTGAATTTCTTTCTGAAGTTCTCCCTCTAGACTTCGTGTGCAAGGCTGAGGAGGTTGATACTTCACCCGATTCACTCCGTCGAATTTCTTCACTCAATACCAGATCCCGAACATCGTCGAATTTTAATTTGCTATTTCCCAACGAGCTGCTGATTGCTGTAACAGTAGCACTTCAACTGTCTGTTAGAGATGATAAGAGAATTAAAGCTCGAACTTCATCATCGAATTCAATTTCCACTTAACTCAACTGGGTTGTGATTGCATTGAGTTCATTTAGGTGTTGAGCCATTGATGCCCCTTCCACCATCCGCAAATTGAATAATCGCCTCATCAAGTGAACTTTGTTTGAGGCCGATGACTTCTCATACATACTGGAGAGAGCTGTCATAAGACCCACTGTGGTCTTTTCCTTTGATATGTTGAAAGCAACATTGCGAGATAACGTCAGTCGGATAACTCCGAGGGCTTGTCTGTCGAGAAGAGCACAGTCTTCATTCTTCATTCTTCATTCTTCATGCCCTCTGGTTTCTTTCCTGAGAGAGGTTGATATAGATTTTTCTGGTACAAAAAATCTTCAATATGCATCATCCAAAAGCCAAAGTCCACACCATCGAACTTCTCAATTTTCACATTCCCTTCGTCTGCAGTCATCGCTCCCACTTGAATCTGGCTTCTTTGGATCGTTTTTGACAATTTTCGCGAACCGTCGTATATTAGAACACCTCTATCGACAAATTCGTATCGCCGACAAAATTTTACCATTCACAAAATTCACTATTCATGTGAATAGTAACCTCACAAAAATTGACAAAATTCACAACCAAAAGCTCTAATACCAGTTGTTGGAAAATAAACGAGTACGAGTAATTTTCCTATAATCAGATTAGTGAGAATGCGAAATAAAAACAGAAAAATAATACCTGAAATTGATAACGGAATTCAACCAATTATGCATACGTCTCCGGACTACTGCAGATCTTTTACTAAGAGAGAAAATTTATAGTTGTTTACAAAACACTCACTACTCATAAGAAAGCTCTCTAGTATTATGAGAAAGAAATGATTTGGGATAATTTTGAAACTAAATGAGTAAAGGTATTTATAGTTGAAGCTTAAGGACTAATCTTATAAATACCCTAAAATTTCAACAAAAAAAAATTATTGCACCGAATTCAGTGACCCTCAACCACACTTATTTGACTTGGTGCCCCCTCAGCCGCATTTATTTGACTTTACAGTATAGTTATGTCTACCACTTCTGTCCAAACACCACCAATTTCTCCATAAGCAGCACTTACCGGACCAACCACGATAGATTATTATCTTCACTGTCGTCTAACGTCACTGGGGAGAAGGTTTCTACAACACAACCTCAGGCAGGAACCCTGACATGGTATACGGCATGTACGGATGCCTTGGAGATCTTCTACCAACGACTGCCAAGTGTGTGAAACCTTTGCCACCGATGACATTTCCCGACGTTGTCCCATTGAAAAAGAGGCCGGGATATGGTTCGATGGGTGCCGGAGACGATACTCAAATCGAAATATATTTTCCATTGTGGCTGAAGCACCTAGAGTTGCCTTCTTTAATGGCATGACCGTGAGTTCGAATCTCGCTGAGCAAGACCGTTTTGACACGTATATTCTGAGTATAATTAATGATACTGCTATCCTGGTGGAAACTGAAGCCGCAAGGGCCAAAAAATTTGCAACTAAAGAGAAGAATATTTCAAGTTCTCAAACACTGTACACCCTTGTCCAGTGTGCGTCGGACTTATCAGGAACCGATTACGGTCTATGTCTGCGAGGAGCAATAGCATATATTCCACCCGGGCCAGAAGGCGGAACATCTTTTAATCCTAACTGTATCGTCAGTTATGAACTTAGCCCCTCCTATAATCAAACAGCAGTTGCTGCTCTGACCCCTTCAGCTCGAGGTTTGGCTCACGAAAACTTCCATTCTTGGCTTTTCTCCTAGATTTTGTGTTGTTCATGACAACTGAAATCAACATTCTTTACATTATATATATATATATATATATATCATGCTTGTATAGCAAATGTGCACATTCATCATCATGGCTGAATGTGCACATAGTTCCTTGCAAGAGCCCACATAAACATTTAGCCGAATTCCATATGGTTTGCAATAGTATGCTGCCTCAAGGAGTTTCCGAAGATTAAATCAAATTGCAAACGTTTCCCTTTTCTTTAGCCGGAGCAGCTAATGAGTGGTTATTTTACGTCCCGTCTAATTCTGTAACTACTTAGACTGAATTATCTCGTGTTTTTCTTGACAGGTTTTTCCCTGTGAGCTTAGGCAAAGAATTTTGGGAATCCAGTAAAGGAACAACGAAACTTTTCATGACTACTGGTAGAGGTTTAAAAAGTTATGTTCCAGTTTCCATAGTATGTCCTTTCCGAACAAACTCTCTTGCAATACCTTTATGAATGCATGTTTCCAATCGACAAAAATGGTGAACACCGCTAATGGTGGTGCCCTTGTTAATATAACCCTGGAAGCCACAAGGACTCTAATTTCTACCATGATCGCGAATTCACAACAATTCAGTTCTACAAGTGAATCTAACCGATGGGTTCATGAGGTAAGCAACATTTCATTAGAAAATATGATAGATATGTTGACTGATATTCTGAATTCATTGATTTCAGGAAAGATCATAACTGTGAAAGTCTACGGAATTTGCACATTACCGGACCATCCGATGGATTATTGTCTTATGTTGCAAGAAGAGTCAGACGCCCATGTTAATTCCATAAACAACTTCCCGGGACCTCCTCAAAGGCCATATAATCCCTATAGTAACACGTTTAATCTTGTTTGGAGAGATCACCCAAATATGAGATATATAAATCCAAATTACCAACCGATGCCACCTCCTTTTCAAATTAAGAGCTACAAGAAACCTCACTTTAGACCGTTGTTGAAAAATTGGCCATCACACAAGAAAATTTTCAAACCCAAACACTATCACATCTCAAAGAAATTGACAAACATATCAGCCAATTAGCCCAAGCCGTTGGTCGTTTTGAGTCTCAAGGCCGATTACACTCTCAAACCAAAACTAATCTGATAGAAAACATGAGTGCAATTACTTTGCGGAGTGATACTGTCATTTTGCCTGAATCGATGAAAGCATAAAAAAAAAAGATTCGACAAGAAGGAAGATGACACATCATCAAAGAATCAAGAAGAAAAATATTTTCTTCCACCTATCTTAGGTAAAGACGTTCCTTGTTCTTTTTTCTCTCCTACTTACGAGACTCCTCCTCTTTTCCCATGTAGGCTTGCATGGCGTGACAAGAAAGAATATGAGAAACAGATTCTTGATATATTCAAGAAAGTGAAAATTAATATTCAGCTTCTTGATGTCATTCGAAAAGTGTCTAAATACGCGAAGTTCTTGAAAAATTTGTGCACAAATCGGAGGTGATTATCCGGGTATGAGAAATTAAATCTTGGCGAGAACGTCTCGACCATTTTTTAGAAATGCCTCCCAACAAAGTATAAAGATCAAGGGATGTTCGCCATTCCGTGCAAGATAGAAAATTTCATAATCAAGAGGGCGATGTGTGATTTAGGCGCATCCATCAATGTCATGCTGTTAACTGTCTACAACAAAATTTCAAGCGAACCATTGAAGGAGATGCGAGTGACGGTTCAACTAGCCGATTGGTCAACCATTTACCCCGAATGAGTTCTAGAAAATGTATTGGTAAAGGTAAATGATCTTATTTTCCCTGCTGATTTTTACATTATCGATATGGAAAATGATCGTAGCAATATTGAATCAAAGATTTTGCTTGGACGACCTTTCTTGTCCATGATACACACCAAAATTGATGTATGTAGTGCCATCTTAACCATGGAGTTCGAAGGGGGAAGTGGTTAAGTTCAAAGTATATAAAGCCATGAAATATTCGGATACGGTCGCAAGTTTAAATTTTATCGATATTATAGATCCATTGGCTGCTGAATTTTTAGAAACTAATTTGTTTAGTGACTTTTGTAGGGAATTGACGGATCTTGATGAAAAAATTTAGGCGCAATTATTTACTCTCTTTCATATATTTCTGACTTTCACCTAATTCCCTCTAAGTCTAAACCCATTCCTTCAATTTTGCAGGCACCAAAATTAGAGTTAAAGCAGCATCCTTCACACCTAAGATTTACATTTTTGGGCGATAAACGAACCTTGTCGATCATTATTTCTAGTGAGTTATCAAAGGAAGAAGAAGAAGACTTGGTTTCTGTTTTGTTCACCCACAAAAAGGCCATCGAATGGTTGTTAGTCGATATTAAAGGCTTAAGTCCATCTATGTGATTGCATAAAATTAAAATAGAGGAATGTGTGAAACCAACGAGGGAAGGACATCGACGTTTAAACCTACAAAGATGAACTCTTAATGAGAAAAAATGAGCTAATAAGAAGAGATGAAATAAGAAGAAAGAAATGAGAGAAACTTGAGTTTAGAAAGGTTTAAAAAAAATTAAGGTAAAAACGGGTAGATTTGAAATTTTATGTTTCAATAGAGGGAAATTGGAGAAAATGAACAGGTAAAAAAATTTCAAAATTTGTGACGGAACTTGTGGACCCTTCACAAATTTGTGACAAAATATATGGATCTGTCATAAACATATTCCGTCACAAATTTAAAATACTTTTAAAAAATGATATTTTTTACACGAATCAACTTACCTCAATGGTTAAAAGAATCGTTGTTATTCCTAGATGTCATGGTTCCAGCACCAGCAGCTGCAGCAAGATAATTTATTTAGAAGAGATACTACTTGTAATCATCTTAGCTTAATAAAAAATTGATATTTTTAAAATTATCAAATAAAATAATAAATTAAAAATAGAACGTTCTTGAAACTTTCCCCAGGAAAATTTTCCTGGAAAATATTTGGTTCATGTTTGCTGGTTTAGTACATTAACTTCCATCACCAACCAGCTGGGCCGGCCTCATTTTCTGCAGTTTAGCTGCGGATGTGGTCGTCCTGCCACTTAGCTCGACCATCATATAGATGAGTATGATTATTATCATCATCAATATTAGTTTCCTACAAAGATTCTGAGCTGCTTTTTTAGATGTAATTAGTGTATGAACAGTTTGCATATGTATTTTAGTGGCCAAAGAGTCCGGAGATCATCCGAGCAACAACAGGCAAATCAGATCACCTTTACATCAGGTAATATCAGTGCTGCAACTGAGGGCAGATTGAATATCAGCTCGAGGAGAAATAGTTTCAAGCGATCTCCTCCACCATGGCTACGAGACCCTAAGAGGATTCTCCTGTTCTTTGCCACAATGCAAGTGTTTTTAAGCTATTATGATAAATTTTTAAGCTATTGTTTATATACTAAAACTGATCAAATTTTCTCTCTTTTTTTCGGATTACAGATCGAGCATTGGTACAATTTTGCTGATATACTTCACATTGTCGGTTAGGGGAACAGATCCAGATGGGAATGCTTTAGATTAGTAGCTGTGAACAACAGTACAAATGCTCACCAACCTAACGGTGATTGAAATATGTTGCATTGTAGCACATGCATGGCACTTCAAATATGCTCACCAAGCTAAGGGTGAACGTTTGATGAAGTCGAGCTGAAGAGAATCACAGTTAAATGAATTTACGAGTATCATTTTATTATTTACACATTATTTGAAATTATTCTAGTCAAATTGAATATATTTGTTTAAGTTTCTATTTAAATGTAATTATATATAATGTTATGGTATTGATTGATTCTAATGTAAACTTCTATAAGTATATACATATACACATATTTTCATACTTTTTAGATGAGTTGTAATGTTATTTAATAAATTAAATACCGTCCAAAATTATATAATAAATTTATAATGATATTTTTCAAAGAAGTATTTTGAAGATAAAGTATTAATGGAAGTATAAGCGGTCAAAGAATTAATAAGAAGAAAGAATTTACAAAAGATTAGAGTCAAAGAATTAAATTGAATAAAGCATAAAGTTGCGGAATTAAATTACAAAAGAGAGAGAGAGAAATTATTACTTAAAAAAGAGGAATTGAATTTATAAATGTACTATACAGTGATTGAAGAGGATGTGGTTTAAATTTAATTAGAATTAGACTTAAAGCGAATGAGAAACTAAAGAAACACATAAATCAATGATCAAATCTTAAAACAATCAAATTATTTAACTAAAGATAAAAATGACGTAATTTTAACTTTTTATTTTTTTAATCATTATTACAAATTCAAACTCAAAACCGATCCTACTGCTAATATAGCTAGAAGAAGCAATAAATATTTACTTGGTTAATATATATCATACACGAAACCTTGGAAGCCCTACTTTATAACCATAGTTTTGAACATCCTCTTGGACTTGTTGTCTATATTCCTTAAAGCTAAAACTTCTATAAACCGAGGGCTTGCTGCAACTCTCTATCACTGTCTCATACGATGGGCAAAGGAAATATGCAGCCGAGAACCTTTCCTGTGTTGGATTAGTCACCACACAATGTTGCACACTCTTATAACAATCATTGCTCCATGCCTGCACAAGAAATAGTTATCTGCTAAGTGCTAACTAATTAACTCGAGTCCACTAATCACTGGTAATCATGAGTTACCTGAAATAAATCTCCGATGTTGATGAATAAAGCTTCTGGATTAGGTTTAACTGCAACCCAATTCCCATCTTTCACTAATTGCAGTCCTCCAATCTGGTCTTGGTGCAATACGGTGAGGAAATCGCTGTCTGTGTGTGGCATTAGGCCGAACAATGGGACGGGGCACGGCGGGTATCGGTTCAGTCGGAGAAAGCAGGTGCTCAAAAAAGAATTTTCCTGGAAGAAAGTGGAGTTATGACCTGATTTCTCTGCCAAAATTTCGGCCAACTTCTGAGCAAGACTGGCAACTTTTGTGGCGTACTGTTCCACAGATGTGCTGGTGTAACATTACAAGGTCAAATGAAATGAGTTATGGTATGAGAATTACTGCATAGTTTGTGAAGATTAAGGAAGGTTTTGTAAGTTACGTGAAAGTGGTATTTAAGGAACGAGAGCTCGAGATATCGGTCATGGGAACGTGGAAAGCTTCGGACCATGAAAATTGCCCAAGCGAAGTAGCTGTTGGCGTTCCCCAACTGTAACTCCCTGCAGAGATATTCATGAATTTGTCTTCCCTGCACTTGTTGTAAAACGGTTGCTTGAACACTTTCACTTGCTCTTCCCTCATCTTATCCAATATGTCTCTCGAGGTCCCATGGTTGATAACTTGGAAAAAACCCCATTCGTTTGCAGCCCTTGCTATCTCTTCCTTGCATCTTTCCTTCTCCAACTCGTCGTCAAGGGCCAACCGGCTTAGATCGATCAACGGAAGCTCGCGATCTTCGACCGTGGTGTTGCGGTCATTTTTCGGAGATATATCCGTCGTCGATGATCCTTTGTCGGCGAAAAGGGTCTTGTAGGTTTCATGGAATGGTGGGTCCGAATCCATCATTCCTAAGGGACGATCTCAAAGCAAAACAGAGAATAAAGGTTAACAGTGGCTAAATATACGTATATAATATAAAGACACAAAGATGAATTGCATGTCTTTTTGTTAGAACTGACCATCAAGTAGATCAAGCAAACAATACACGGTCAGTATGTATGACTAGACGAGAACTGGCAAACAATACGCGCGTGCTGGAGAGGATAAGAAGAGCACTGAACTCCATGGATCTTCATCTCTAACCTTACCTATACACTAATCCATAAAAAATAGGCACATGCCTATTAGCAAGTGAACAAATTATGACATATTATTTGAATAGACAACGAAATATGATTGGTATTTCTCGAGGCTTTCCCCATCACGGGTAGGGTTGTTGCGATTATAGGCAGAACTTTATGGAGGTCAAGGGGAGTTTTGACCACGCCAAAAAAAATTAAGTATTAATTTATATTAGAAAATATATAGTTTTGAAAATAAACATTCCCTCAATTAATAAAACTATATTTATAGAAAATAAAAAATATTTTAACTCGTTATAATAAATATTTAGTTTTGCCTCTTATTGTGATCAACCGCTTAGCTAGGCTCATTGCTTGAGTGGTGGGAAGGGCTTTGCAGGTCATGTCGTTGTTGTTTCTCCATCCTCAGCCACCCTTTTGCATGTTGGTAGACAAAATCTTGTATTCCCACTGTTTGACAAAGTTCCACGACCTTTTTCGAATTTCGATATCGATATTTAGGGCACGAGGCTATTTGGTCATTGACGGTGTAGACCTCTCCCCATGCCCCACCTGTTCAGCAAGTCATGTACTATTGCTGGGGTCTTCTAATTCTTTGAATTAGTGGCAGGCCCAAATTTTTTTTTAAGGTTATACATATATATATATATAGGGTTGGACTTAGGTCGGGGTCATTCTCCTAAAAATTATTTTAAATTTTTTATGTATTTTATATTGAAATATATTTTCGTTCTCCTAAAATTTTATTAGTTTCTCCTGAAATTTTATAAGTTGAAGTTCTCTCCCAACATAAAATCATGCATCCATCCTTATATATATATATTAATAAAATAAATTTTTCGTATAAGAATCCCAAATAAAATTTAAAAATAAGTATATTAATAAAATAAATAATTAACATAAAAAATTTATATATCAAAATGAACACGTGTTTCCTTACATAACTCTTACATCTGCCACTAAGTGGCGAACTAAAGCCTAAAGAGAGCCTAGTGGGGGCCATGGCTCCCTAAAATTTAAGAAATTATAATTAGATCCTTAAATTTTTTTTAAAAAATTTAATTTAAGCCCCTAAAATTTTTAAAAATTCATATTAAACTTTAATTTTTTTAAATGTTCTTAATTAAATGTCCTCCCATGAATTTTAAAAATTCTCATTAAGCCTATCAAAATTTTAAAAATTCTAGTTAGATCTTAATTTTTTGAAAAAAAATGTACACTAAACCCTTCAAAAATAACTATTAAAAATAAAACTTTTAATGGTAAAAACATATATTTTTTCAAGACATGAGATAATAAATTAGTAGCTGTAAAAAATTTAACTGACATTAATTAATTATTTAAAGTCAAAAAATAATTTTGACCAATCGTATCGACTAAATTCTATGGAGAAAATTAACACGTGAAACATCGAGAGAAATGCGATTTATACCAATAAAAAAATCAACAATGATAATACTCAACTATTGCGACTGATAGTACTCTGAGTAAAGTTTTCATGAGTAATCAAAAAGCTATTATTGATTTGTTGGTGAAAGTATTAGTACAAAATTATTTTGTCCCTTCATATTTAATTAGTATTAAAATTTTGGAAATTATAAGGATGTTTCAAACTCTTAATCAATCGATAATCTTTACAAATTATATATTAATTTACAGAAAACATTTCATGGATTAACTTATACAAATATAAAGTGAATATGTTTTTATGAGATTTATAATAAAATCTCCATCCTTTATTTTTTGATAAAAACGTATGTTTAATATATTAGCCATTAATAGCATCATCAAACAATAAGTTTGAAATACAATATGGAGAATCGGAACTATAGAATAAGGATATAAGAATATTTAATCCACATTTAGTTAGAGTATGTATCACTCCATTTGCTCCTCGTCGAATCCCATACACCCGCATACTTCTATACCTGTGTAATATTTAAGAGGTGGAAATTGTTCATTCCTTAATACAAAGTAAATGTTCATACAATTAAAATCCTATGTAAGTGTATTTTCTTATTCTTTGAGATTCGTTTCCTTAAAAATGAGTAAAAAATGTATAGCAACAGATATTCTGATAACAATAAATAAATAAATAGTTGAATACAAAACAAAACATAAAATTGAAGCTCACATATTAAGTAAACAAATAAATTCAAAATTATGGGTAATTCTCATCTCAAGATACGAAACACTACATTAATATCAAGTTTTTGGACAATAATATTAACAATAAACGGTACTCTTATTGTAGTAATCAAACATTGACAATAAGTTATGTCGAACAAAAGACTAATCTTTGGACTAGTGTAATGCTCACATAAAATTCATTATAATTGTCACATATTATTACCACATGTGTCGTTCAAAATTTGGCTAAATATTAACTTTCCTATGGGCCAATTAATAAAAACATGAATTACAAGAAAGACATAATCATATTGATATTCTAAATAAATCAGTCTACACAAAAGATGTCACTTTGACGACATTATGTTTCAACTAATCTATCAAAATATTAGACACAATCCAAATATGAATAAACTTGTTTCAATATATATTCTAATAACCAACAACTAAAATTGAAATTTTGATCAAACCGAATTGAATATATACATGTATTGCATTAACAATATAAGCGGAATCATATATATATTGTCAATCGATCAATTTCTCTTAATTTTATCTTTTAATTAAGAGATAACAAATATAATATTAAATTTGAATAACCTTAAACCTTATATCAAGATATCAAATGCTCAATTAATATTTCATCTTTAGACAAAATATGCACCTTATGTGATATCTAGTGCGGTAATCAAACACTGCTAATAAGAATATGTCAAGCAAAAATCTTCCTTTGGGTCGATTTATTACTCATACATCAAACCGAATAATTATCGCATGCTTATTACCAAATTTTTACATGTGATTGTCAACTATGAATATTCCTTTGGGTCGATCAATATTAACATATCCTTAGTTACATGTACATAACCTTATTTGAAAATCAAATATTTTCCATAACTGAGGTCACATTAACGACCTATTGCTTTAATCAAGTTGTCTCAAAATAAATATTAGTATTTAAATTTAATATTTTTATAACAAGCAAATGTCAAAACTGAAATTTCTGATGGCGCATCAGTATCCAAAATAAGGTTATATAAATGGTGCTATCAAAAATTGAAAACTCAAGTATTTGACTGTTTCTAAAAAAATTCCTTAAACATCATTTAGTTTAGAACTTTATAAATCACCAAATACAAACCGAATTTAAAATAACCAACATTTAACCAAAATTTAAAGTCAATCCAAATCGAATATAAATATCATTCCAAATATATATTTCATAATCCATAACAGTCAAAAATATCAAAACTAAATTTTCTAACCACATCATGATTTCCAAAGTAACCTATAATAAGGTTATCTAAACGACGTTATTAGAAACCGAAAACTTAAATCTTTAATTGTTCCTCAAGAATTTCTTAATCATAAATTCATCAAATTAAACCAAAACATGATAAAAGAAATTAAAACAAAAATAAACAGCGCATAACTGAAACAAAAATGCCTTAATCCTGTAATCAATAATTAATCTAAGCTAATAGATCGGTGGTGTTGTTCTTAGTACTAAAAGCAATTGCTTCTACAATAACCTTAAAAAAACCCCTTAATTAATAAATAAAAGGTCTTGGAAAACCATAACACCAAACAAAGAAATGTTTTGAAGCAGGTAACAGAAAACATAAATTTTCTCTTGAGAAAAAAAATAACCATAAAAAAATTATGGAACGAAATTAAATTTCAATCCCGTAAAATAATATGACTCAACCTGTTGATCAATTACAAAATCTTATGAAACCATTACTCCATTTTTTTACGCAAAATCGTTAATGGTATTGAATTTCAACTTTTAAATCAACTAATGATTATTTAAAATTGACTTGAAACAAAAACATGAAAAGGCTAATCCTTAGCATTACTGTTGGTTAATCTATCAACCAACTTGGCTGCCATATACCTGCGGCCTATGCCAAATAATATGAATGTTTTGTGATTTTATCACACCCAAAATTTTAACTCCTATATAGAATTAAACAACATGGCAAATAATAGATTGAATTCATTCGAAATCCAAAATATTAACATTCATGCCATTATTGAAGGCGAAATAACAATCGCAATAACTTAACATCGCAGGAATCATGTAAACATGAAGAACTGAAGACGAATAAAGAAAACATTAAATTCAAAGTTTGATTTAAAGCAACATAAAATTGAGCATTGATCCAATCATATTAATAATGGTTTTATAAACCCATAATTTTAATCCCTAGATCATAAACCCTAAAATCAATTAATTCTTGATGATTCAACGTGACAGACTCTGATACTACTTGTTAGAACTAAATCATAATAAATATGAACAACTACCAGGATTTGATCATGCTAAATCATCAAGAATAAAAATACTAGATTTGCATAAGCATACCAAAATTAAAGGATATGTTGAAATCTTTGAGTCTTTCTTTAATTGTAATCTTCCAAGAAGATATGTTTGCTCTTGCAATTAATAACTCTCTATGTGATAATAGTAATACAAGTTAACTTATTTCTTGGGGACTACTACCTCTTTATATAGATTGAATATGAGGTCAATCTTTTAAGTATTTATAATTATTCTCTTCATCAAATTATAAATACAACTTATGATATCTACACTTTGATTTCATGACACTTTAATACATATAACACATATAATATAATTGGTCGCTTAATTTTATGTCGTACTTTATGATAACATTGTGCGTTATACATATGTGCCCACAAATATGAATTTTACTCCAATAATATTTGCCGAGCCTCTTCAAGATGAAACCCGACTGTGGAGAGATACAGATAAGATGTGGTAAGTTGACGCATAATGTTTATTGCATCGCTTTCAACTGAAAATTTGTACAGTTCATCTCAATTGCAAGGTGGAGACCATAGGTACGTAATAGCAGTAGCTTCAGCAACCCCGACATCTAAAATCCTAGGTAAAGGAATAACCTAACATGCAATGGGCAAATCAGTGCTATCACGGACAATGACACTCACTGCTGATCGACCTACTATGGCAGCATCGACGTTAATTTTAATCCTGCCCTATAATGGTTTTCGCCACAAATCTCTACAATATTTTAAATAAAAGTCAATATAGGTTTTGCAGTAGAAATTCAGGACTCCAAAATTATGAATTAATCATAAGTCTCTATAACACTTGGATAAAGATCTTCAAATTTATTTTAAGTCAAAAGCATGAAATCTTACCCTTTCCTTAGTCGCTCTCTCCCTCTTTTGTCTTTTTTCCCTTTTTTTCTTTTCCTTTGAGTTTGTATCACTTTTTATAGATCAGATCAACTTTTTTTTATTTGATTTTCTTTAGCCGGTGTCACCACCGGCTTTGATGTTGGTTATCGACCGCCGGTTCTCTTTTCTCTTTGTTTTTTCTTTTGTTTTTTAATAAGAATAATTATACATGTGTTATTGGTAATGCTCAATCCCACATAGTATTGGAAAACACTATTGAGAATGGGTATTTATGGTTTGGATTTCCCACTTCCTTGTTGAGTGAAAGAGAACAAGGAGGACTCTCGCGCGCCGCCGCCGCCGTCCGTCTCGTCTCGTGTCGTGTTCGTGGAATTCAAATGATAACATCTGGTTTATGAGTTATCAGAAATTAAACAGCTTTTTCCTAAATTAAATAAAAAACGTTAAGATGTATCTAGACTGATTTCCAGCTTTGTACAGAGGAGACAAACTGTTAATATCAGGAGTTACAGGAGTTATATGATTTAATTTCAGGAATTACATGATATAATTTCAGGAGTTATAACAGTTGAATAATGGTGCAATGAACCTGGACTATTTCTGAGTCAAGTTCATCTAGACGTTTCATGTAACCCCTCAGACCGATGCGGATAGCCCGATCCGATCTGGAGTGTCACATTAGGGCCACCGGAGCGACCCACCGAAAAAAATAGCAAAAAATTTAAAACTTTTCTTAAAACATGTAAACTCATAAAATCATTTATGAGTACAAAATAAAATTTATCAGCATTCGAAATAAAACAGATTTTCAGACTCATATATAAAACAAAATACAATTACATGCCCCCTAATCACATGTACCATACTCTGCGAACAACATCGAAAGAACTCCCTTTACTGAAGTCGATAACTGCACTGGTACAATTCTTTTAACCTGAAATGGTGAGTAATAGAGTGAGCTTCGGAAAGCTCAGTAATACATAACTACCAGATGATGCTACATGACATGCATATACATGGGAAACCATAATTTCCTTATTGAATCAGAGGTTCCATTAGAAGTTCATCGAGTAAAAGCCATGAAGATCATAGTTCATAAGAAGCATTCATAGTATCTCATTTTAATGAGTCGAAAAGGATTGTCTAGTGTGTTCCAATAAAAAACAGTGAAAATATATAAATCTTTTTAAAATCATAGCGGAACCCTCCAACCAAACTCCATTATGCAGTTCCCCAGAACTGCGTCCGTAGGGCTTACCCTAAGCACACAGCAAAGGGAGCCAACCTAGGGATATGCCTTGGGGACCATGGGCCTACCCAAGGGTATCATTAGGTCCGTAAGGTTTTATCAGCTGGATCAGGGCTGTGCCTCCATACTCCAGAATCCTATCCATATAAAAACCCGGTAGAAATTAGTTTTAGCCATAAAACGTAATACCTGGACCGTTATCCAGTAATATGTCATAATCGTAATAATGAAATAAATCGTATAACTGATTTATGCCTGTACACCATAAGTAGTCCAATTATTAACCTAAGGGAGTGCATTGGGGCCTGAGAGCCTACCCAAGGATCACCTTAAGTCCGTAAGGATTTACCAGCTTGATCAGAGCTGTACCTCCATACTCCAGTCTACCCATATAATATCCCAATAAAATAATTCTATTAGTACCCAGTATTATTCATGGTCTATAAAACAATAACCACCATTTTATTCTAGTGAAACAAGAAACTTGATAACACATTACAGGTACCCATAATTCATAAACCAATAATTTCATGATTCCATAAATCCGGAACAATTCATAGTGTTTGATAAAAACTGAAATCAAATATCACATACCATGTTGCCATGGTTCATAAACCAGTAAATCAATAATTTTGTTAAAACTCATTTCAAAACATATAAAACAGTCATGTAGTATACGTGGAACACACTAGAGTATCCAAGTATTTTCCAGAGGCATTTTATAGTTATTAGTATGGATAACATGAAGCCTGTGCAATTTGATTGGATTACAAGAACAAGGTTCTATTGGAGAGGATTGATTACTAACCGATCTAATCGGACACCTAAAGTTGATACTTAGAATCCCACTATGTTTTCATTTGCAGAAGGAAAGTGTTCAATAACGGCTGGAGTGATTTGAGTTGATAAAAAAATGAAGATTCAGGACATTTATCATTTATAATAATCGATCGAATTATCAAACAACTCTAGAACTGATACTTATCGACTGCTCAATTCATTGTCCTTCTATGGCATTAACTCTTTAATACCAAAATGTATATACATAGATCATCTCCAAAATCATTGCTGAATATATCCTCCAATAGTCTCTATTTCATTTCCATATTTCACCGGTATCAAGAAATGCTGATGTATTTGATTTTTGGTTCGTTACCATAATAACAATACATTATGCAAGTTCATTAGTGTTCCCAGACTCATCCAAATCACATATTTAATCCTCAATCATAAAGATTACTTAATTCCTTTAGCAGTCAAGTTATCTCGGTTACTTCAAAGTTTTTTTTTTCAGGATAATCCAGACGTTTCTGAATTTCATATACATATTGTACTTCCGTTTAATTTAATTTGGTCTTCGTGGTTGATGTGTCTAACGAATATATATTTCTTATTACCGAATGTAATCTAAAGTTGAGCTGAGCTGAGTACTTTCAAAATTATCATCGAACCATACTTGAGAAGACGAACACGCATTCAAGTAACATTTATGCCGTTCGGGTACTAACATATTCTTAAGATTGATCAACTCACTTAAGTTGTGTTCCATAACTTCTAAAGGTAGTCCAACACATATTCTTATTTGGATTCCTTAATTAATCCAAGACATTTACTTAGTATAGGCCATAAGGGTATTTTGATAATTTTGGTGTTCATTTTTATTCCATTCATTTCAGAGCTCGATGATATCCAATCATTCTTGAGCTTGGTGATATTCTTGGCTCATTTCCATTACAAGGGGTATTCTGGTCATTCTACATATCCGATGTATTTCAATCATTTTCTTCCATCATGTCTTATAATTTAATACCATTTTATCATCTATTTTAGTCCCTTCGAATAATTCTGATAAAAGAGCACCCCGATAAATTGTTCTTCAGGTATTTACTCGTAAATCATATATTTTCAGGTCAAATGCCTGCTCAGATTTTTACCAACGGAATATCAAGAATTTTTCTGCACTAAGTCAGGATCTTAACAATCAAATTCAAACTTAATCAAGTTAAGTACAAATCCTCAAAATACTTTCTCATTCAGGGTTAACTCGGACTATTTTACCTCTCAATGCAATTTTCGTAATTTCTTAACCAGATAATTTCGATCTTATGGTCAATTGTTTTCCCGAACATTCTCTGATCTTGAAATTATTCCTTAACAAACTTTTAGCATCTTGCGCAAAACCTTTTTGGCGTTAAAAACCAGTTATCCAAATTTTCTAAACAAAACTATTATTTCTTATGCACATCTGTAATTATATCAGATTAATATATCTTTTCAGAGTTATTAACCAACTTCCAGGGATAATTCTTGTCATCCTACAACATAAGGGTATTTTTGTAATTTTACCCTACCAGAGTATTCTCATAATTTTCCATCCAAGTACCTTTAACATTTAACCTTTGATGATATAAAATATAAGTTACAAATCCATGGCTGATTTCTTTATCACTAATCACAAACTTGTAATTTAATTATAACAATTCCTCAATCTCTTATATTAGTCATTCGATCCGTATTCAGTTACAGAATTTCTACCACATTCATCTCGAGTGTATAAATTATTCAACTCCATAAAAGTGACCAACATTATCTTATTCATGCATTTACCAATATCAACATGTTCCATAAAGCATAAAGAGGTAGTAAAGTATTACCTCGATTTCTGTGCAATATTGATCGACCATAAAAATTCCATTCGAACGCCCTCAATCTTGAAATCATCTTCCAATATTTTCACAGATCCATATCAACATAAATTACATAAAAAATGAGCTTAATTCTGAAAAACGGATCAAATCGGATGATAAATCAGTGAAAAACAGCATAAAGGGTTCGAATTTGGTGAAATGGACTTCGGATTCGGATTCAGGACGTCGAAAGAATAAAATATGACTTTTCAAAAATTTGGAATTTTCGGTTAAAATCAAAGTCAATGGGTTTGACTGGTAATTTTGAGGTCTTTGGGTCCTAATTTTGAAAAACGGATTGCGGCATCTGATTTGGAACATCGAAAAATGTCAGGATATATATATTCGGTCGAAGTCAAAGGTCGTTTAATGCCCGGTCAAAGCCGGTCAAAGTTCTGGTCAACTATGGTCAACGCCGGTCAACGGTCTACAGTCGACCAGTTTACACAAATATCACCCTAACAAAAATTAATTACTAAAGTAACCACATTCTGTAAATATTTACCAAACTAATACCCGATTTTACACAAATAGCACCCAAAAAGAAATTAATTACAATCAAACGATGCCCACTCTCGGGGGTGGTGCATTGGGCACGTGAACAGTAACACGGTGTAAGAAAATTCTCGGAAAAATTCCTAAAAATTATTTTAAGCGGTTTTGAGGTACTTACGAAGCTCGGTTCAAAATTTTGAATGGCGGAGAGCTCGATTTCGAAACATCGGAAACTTTGACGGTTTCACCCCTCCACGCACCGGCGACGATAGAGAAACGGAGAACACAGGTGGACTCGAAACGATGCAAGGAACACGATGGTGCGAGAGGTGTCGTAAACGGATGATCGGATCATCGTGAATCGATGAAAAGCCAATTGAAATCGAGTTATTACCGATGATACTTCCGATTGAAATTAACGACTAACGACGATGATTCACGACAAAAGGTTTGAGGGGTTTTGTTCCTCGGTCAACAACGAACACGATGGTGGTTTCAATTCGTCGATCGGAGGTCGGATGACGAGTAGATCGGAGTTGAAAGTTGTTGCTGAGAGAGGGATTATGAGCATTTTCTGCATAAATACACGGGGAAATAGGGGTTTATATTATCTCCTAAAGAAAAATGGTCAAATCATGAGTTTAGCCACTAAACTTCATGCATTTCCTAAAATGGTCTGCCAACTTTGTGATTTTATAATTTAATCCACTGTTTCTTTCAAAATACCAATTAAATCCACCACTTTATAATTCCTAAAATTTAGCCCTAAATTGGGGTGTTACAATTCTCTCCTCCTTAAAAGAATTTCGTCCTCGAAATTCATTCATGTCACGTAATTGCAGAAATGAAACTTCCATAAGTTATCTCATATCTTTAAGTAGCTTTTACAAAAGTACGAATCCTCTACTAATCCTTAACCAGTTGAGCATACATTCTTATAATAACTTTTCTTCATTTCAATAAAAGAATCCGAACAAAAATTTCCTTGAGTAATCAATTCAGTCTTTGTCATGAGAATAGGCTCATAGAGTAGTAGCATACCCCAATTTCATTTTCGGAGTCGAGTCAGAAATTTTCATATAAATAACTCTCAAATGGTTAGTGAGGTACTTCTCAGTGTTTAGACAGATGTTACTGGTATTTCTTTTTGTACAAGTATATCATTAACGGATAGAAACTTTGGTTTACTCGTTACAGATAGGGACTCAGCCTTGGAGTTTCGGCTCAGAGAGGTACGATTGCAGTCTAGAGGCATGTACTGATCAGACATAATTTGACATTCGATCGGCCGATCTATCTTGAAAATTTTTGACTCAAACCATAGCTCTGATACCACTAAAAGTAACCTCCTCAGACCGATACGGATAGCCCGATCTGATCTGGAGTGTCATATTAGGGCCACCGAAGCGACCCACCGAAAAAAATAGCGGAAAATTTAAAACTATTCTTAAAACATGTAAACTCATAAAATCATTTATGAGTATAAAATAAAATTTATCAGTATTCGAAATAAAACAGATTTTCAGGCTCATATATAAAATAAAATACAATTACATGCCCCCTAATCACATGTACCATACTCTGCGAACAACACCGAAAGAACTCCCTTTACTGAAGTCAATAACTGCACTGGTACAATTCTTTTAACCTAAAATGGTGAGTAATAAAGTGAGCTTCGGAAAGCTCAGTAATACAGAACTACCAGATGATGCTACATGACATGCATATACATGGGAAACCATAATTTCCTTATTGAATCAGACATATACCAGTGGGCGGAATAATCTGGGGTTCCATTAGAAGTTCATCGAGTAAAAGCCATGAAGATCATAGTTCATAAGAAGCATTCATAGTACCTCATTTTAATGAGTCGAAAAGGATTGTCTAGTGTGTTCCAATAAAAAACATTGAAAATATATAAATCTTTTTAAAATCATAGCGGAACCCTCCAACCAAACTCCATTATGCAGTTCCCTAGAATTGCGTCCGTAGGGCTTACCCTAACCACACAGCAAAAGGAGCCAACCTAAGGATATGCCTTGGGGCCCATGGGACTACCCAAAGATATCATTAGGTACGTAATAGTAGTAGCTTCAGCAACCCCGACATCTAAAATCCTAGGTAAAGGAATAACCTAACATGCAATAGGCAAATCAGTGCTATCACGGACAATGACACTCACTGCTGATCGACCTACTATGGCAGCATTGACGTTAATTTTAATCCTGCCCTATAATGGTTTTCGCCGCAAATCTCTACAATATTTTAAATAAAAGTCAATATAGGTTTTGCAGTAGAAATTCAGGACTCCAAAATTATGAATTAATCATAAGTCTCTATAACACTTGGATAAAGATCTTCAAATTTATTTTAAGTCAAAAGCATGAAATCTTACCCTTTCCTTAGTCGCTCTCTCCCTCTTTTGTCTTTTTTCCCTTTTTTCTTTTCCTTTGAGTTTGTATCACTTTTTATAGATCAGATCAACTTTTTTTTATTTTATTTTCTTTAGCCGGTGTCACCACCGGCTTTGATGTTGGTTATCGACCGCCGGTTCTCTTTTCTCTTTGTTTTTTCTTTTGTTTTTTAATAAGAATAATTATACATGTGTTATTGGTAATGTTCAATCCCACATAGTATTGGAAACACTATTGGGAATGGGTATTTATGGTTTGGATTTCCCACTTCCTTGTTGAGTGAAAGAGAACAATGAGGACTCTCGCGCGCCGCCGTCGCCGTCCGTCTCGTCTGGTGTCGTGTCGTGTTCGTGGAATTCAAATGATAACATCTGGTTTATGAGTTATCAGAAATTAAACAACTTTTTCCTAAATTAAATAAAAACGTTAAGATGTATCTGGACTGATTTCTAGCTTTGTACAGAGGAGACAAACTGTTAATATCAGGAGTTACAGGAGTTATATGATTTAATTTTAGGAATTACATAATATAATTTTAGGAGTTATAACAGTTGAATAATGGTGCAATGAACCTGGACTATTTCTGAGTCAAGTTCATCTAGACGTTTCATGTAACCCCCTCAGACCGATGCGGATAGCCCGATCCGATCTGGAGTGTCACATTAGGGCCACTGCAGCGACCCACCGAAAAAAATAGCGAAAAATTTAAAACTTTTCTTAAAACATGTAAACTCATAAAATCATTTATGAGTACAAAAAAAATTATCAGCATTCGAAATAAAACAGATTTTCAGGCTCATATATAAAACAAAATACAATTACATGCCCCCTAATCACATGTACCATACTTTGCGAACAACACCGAAAGAACTCCCTTTACTGAAGTCGATAACTGCACTGGTACAATTCTTTTAACCTGAAATGGTGAGTAATAGAGCGAGCTTCGGAAAGCTCAGTAATACATAACTACCAGATGTTGCTACATGACATGCATATACATGGGAAACCATAATTTCCTTATTGAATCAGACATATACCAGTGGGCGGAATAATCTGGGGTTCCAATAGAAGTTCATCGAGTAAAAGCCATGGAGATCATAGTTCATAAGAAGCATTCATAGTATCTCATTTTAATGAGTCGAAAAGGATTGTCTAGTGTGTTCCAATAAAAAATAGTGAAAATATATAAATCTTTTTAAAATCATAGCGGAACCCTCCAACCAAACTCCATTATGCAGTTCCCTAGAATTGCGTCCGTAGGGCTTACCCTAAGCACACAGCAAATGGAGCCAACCTAAGGATATGCCTTGGGGCCCATGGGCCTACCCAAGGGTATCATTAGGTCCGTAAGGTTTTATCAGTCGGATCAGGGCTGTGCCTCCATACTCCAGAATCCTATCCATATAAAAATCCGGTAGAAATTAGTTTTAGCCATAAAACGTAATACCTGGACCGTTATCCAGTAATATGTCATAATCGTAATAATGAAATAAATCGTATAACTGATTTATGCCTGTACACCATAAGTAGTCCAATTATTAACCTAAGGGAGTGCCTTGGGGCCTGAGAGCCTACCCAAGGATCACCTTAAGTCCGTAAGGATTTACCAGCTTGATCAGAGCTATACCTCCATACTCCAGTCTACCCATATAATATCCCAATAAAACAATTCTATTAGTAACCAGTATTATTCATGGTCCATAAAACAATAACTACCATTTTATTTCAGTGAAATAAGAAACCTGATAACACATTTCAAGTACCCATAATTTATAAACCAGTAATTTCATGATTCCATAAATCCGGAACAATTCATAGTTTTTGATAAAAACTGAAATCAAATATCACATACCATGTTGCCATGGTTCATAAACCAGTAAATCAATAATTTTGTTAAAACTCATTTCAAAACATATAAAACAGTCATGTAGTACACGTGGAACACACTAGAGTATCCAAGTATTTTCCAGAGGCATTTTATAGTTATCAGTATGGATAACATGAAGCTTGTGCAATTTGATTGGATTACAAGAACAAGGTTCCATTGGAGAGGATTGATTACTAATCGATCTAATCGGATACCTAAAGTTGATACTTAGAATCCCACTATGTTTTCATGTGCATCAGGAAAGTGTTCAATAACGCCTGGAGTGATTTGAGTTGATAAAAAAATGAAGATTCAGGATATTTACCATTTATAATAATCGATCGAATTATCAAACAACTCTAGAACTGATATTTATCGACTGCTCAATTCATTGTCCTTCTATGGCATTAACTCTTTAATACCAAAATGTATATACATAGATCATCTCTAGAATCATTGCTGAATATATCCTCCAATAGTCTCTATTTCATTTCCATATTTCACCAGTATCAAGAAATGCTGACGTATTTGATTTTTGGTTCGTTACCATAATAACAATACATTATGCAAGTTCATTAGTGTTCCCAGACTCATCCAAATCACATATTTAATCCTCAGTCATAAAGATTACTTAATTCCTTTAGCAGTCAAGTTATCTCGGTTACTTCAAAGTTTTTTTCAAGGTAATCCAGACGTTTTTGAATTTTATATACATATTGTACTTTCGTTTAATTTAATTTGGTCTTCGTGGTTGATGTGTCTAACGAATATACATTTCTTATTACCGAATGTGATCTAAAGTTGAGCTGAGCTGAGTACTTTCAAAATTATCATCGAACCACACTTGAGAAGACGAACACGCATTCAAGTAACATTTATGCCGTTCAGGTACTGACATATCCTTAAGATTGATCAACTCACTTAAGTTGTGTTCCATAACTTCTAAAGGTAGTCCAACACCTATTCTTATTTGGATTCCTTAATTAATCCAAGACATTTACTTAGTATAGGCCATAAGGGTATTTTGCTAATTTTGGTATTCAGTTTTATTCCATTCATTTCAGAGCTAAGAGGATATCCAATCATTCTTGAGCTTGGTAATATTCTTGGGTCATTTCCATTTCAGGGGTATTCTGGTAATTCTATAGATCCGATGTATTTCAATCATTTTCTTTCATCGTGTCTTATTATTTAATACCAATTTATCATTTATTTCAGTCCCTTCAAACAATTCTGATAAAAGAGCACCCCGATAAATTGTTCTTCAGGTATTTACTCGTAAATCAGATATTTTCGGGTCAAATTCCTGCTCAGATTTTTACCAACGGAATATCAAGAATTTTTCTGCACTAAGTCAGGATCTTAACAATCAAATTTATACTTAATCAAGTTAAGTACAAATCCTTAAAGCACTTTCTCATTCAGGGTCAATTCAAACTGTTTTACCTCTCAATGGCATTTTTGTAATTTCTTAACCAGATAATTTCGATCCTATGGTCAATTGTTTTCCCGAACATTCTCTTATCTTGAAATTATTCCTTAAGAAACTTTTAGCATCTTGCGTAAACCGATTTTGGCGTTAAAAACCAGTTATCCAAATTTTCTAAACAAAACTATTTTTTCTTATGCACATCTGTAATTATATCGGATCAATATGTCTTTTCAGAGTTATTAACCAACTTCCAGGGATAATTCTTGTCATCCTACAATATAAGGGTATTTTCGTAATTTTACCCTACCAGAGTATTCTCATAATTTTCCATCCAATTACCCTTAACATTTAACATTTGATGATATAAAATATAAGTTACAAATCCATGACTGATTTCTTTATCACTAATCACAAACTTGTAATTTAATTCTAAAAATTCTTCAATCTCTTATATTAGTCATTCGATCCGTATTCAGTTACAGAATTTCTACCACATTCATCTCGAGTGTATAAATTATTCAACTCCACAAAAGTGACAAACATTATCTTATTCATGCATTTACCAATATCAACATGTTCCACAAAGCATAACGAGGTAGTAAAGTATTACCTCAATTTCCGAGCAATACTGATTGACCATAAAAATTCCATTCGAATACCCTCAATCTTGAAATCATCTTCCAATATTTCCTCAGATCCATATCAACATAAATTACATAAAAACGGAGCTTAATTCTGAAACACGGATCGAATCGGATGATAAATTAGTGAAACATAACTTACAGGGTTCGAATTTGGCGAAACTGACTTCGGATTCGGATTCAGGACGTCGAAAGCATAAAATATGACTTTTCAAAAATTTGGAATTTTCGGTCAAAATCAAAGTCAACGGGTTTGACTGGCAATTTCAAGGTCTTCAGGTCCGAATTTCGAAAAACGGACTACGGAATCTGATTTGGAACGTCGAAAAACGTTAGAATAGGTATATTCGATCGAAGTCAAAGGTCGTTTAATGCCCGGTCAAA
Organism: Hibiscus syriacus; assembly: GCF_006381635.1. Lineage (NCBI taxonomy): Eukaryota > Viridiplantae > Streptophyta > Magnoliopsida > Malvales > Malvaceae > Hibiscus > Hibiscus syriacus. The sequence continues at coordinate 443,171 of NW_024063399.1, read as the reverse complement.
GCCGGTCAAAGTTCTGGTAAACTGTGGTCAACGCCGGTCAACGGTCAACGGTCCACAATCGACCATTTTAGACAAATATCACCCTAACAAAAATTAATTACTAAATTAGCCACATTCTACAAATATTTACCAAACTAACACCTAAATTTTACACAAATAACACCCAAACAGAAATTAATTACAACCAAACTATGCCCACTCTTGGGGGTGGCGCGTGGGGCGCGTGAACAGTAACACGGTGTCGGAAAATTCTCGAAAAAATTTCTAAAAATTATTTTAAGCAATTTTAAGTTATTTACAAAGTTCGGTTCACAATTTTGAATGGCGGAGAGCTCGATTCCGAAACATCGGAAACTTTGACGGTCTCACCCTTCCACACGCCGGCGACGACAGAGAAACGGAGAACACCGGTGGACTCGGAACGATGCAAGGAACACGATGGTGCAGGAGGTGTCGTAAACGGATGATTGGATCGTCGTGAATCGACGAAAAACCAACTGAAATCGAGTTATTACCGACGATACTTCCGATTGAAATTAACGACGAATGGCGATGATTCACGACAAAAGGTTTGAGGGGTTTTGTTCCTCGGTCGACAACAAACACGATTGTGGTTTCGGTTCATCGATCGGAGGTCGGATGACGAGTAGATCGGAGTTGAAAGCTATTGTCGGAAGAGGGATTATGTGCATTTTTCTGTATAAAAACACGAGAAATAGGGGTTTATATTATCTCCTAAAGAAAAATGGTCAAATCATGAGTTTAGCCACTAAACTTCATGCACTTCTTAAAATGGTCTGCCAACTTTGCGATTTTACAATTTAATCCACTGTTTCTTTCAAAATACCAATTAAATCCACCACTTTATAATTCTTAAAATTTAGCCCCTAAATTGGGGTGTTACAATTTAGCTGTTAGAAAGAATGATTTTAATTCTGATTTTTATATGGACGATTTTAACCATTTCTAGCCTATAAATAGAGAGATGAATTCAGCTTCTCAACTTACTCTCAACATTTCAGAATTCACTCTCTAAGTGTTTTCTAGATATTCTCTCTGTGTGCTTTCCGATAAGAAGAGCAATACCACCAACAGTTCACTCCAGTTTCAGGTGTACGAAATTCGGAGCGACCGTGTTAACCTCGGGGGACGGTTCGCCTACTGTAGCGATTACACACATCAGGGCGAATTCGTTTCTAAGGCAGTGGTTTTACCACGACACGGTTTACGAATCTGTTCCTTTTAAATTACTGCTTATCTTTCCTGTCAGTGCTAACAGTGTGGTTTTGTAGTTTCATATTTCCAACATGTGTTGCACGTTTATCTCTGCATGTATTGCACGTTTATCTCTGCCTTTGTGGCACATTTTTTGATTTTTTCTATGTCATTTGTCCGTTCTTTTATTTATATTTTCTTAGGGTTGGATTTGACGACGCCACAACTGATCAAGACGACGCTTATTTGAAATCTTTTTTATCTTTCCTGCTATGGATCTTTGGATTAAACTTCGATGCATGATTTTGTGTTTGTGGATAGTTTCTCACGACGCTTGGCTCTGATCTGCAGTTTCTGGTGGTCTTTCAATAGCTTAATTCCTTTTTGTGATTCGTTTGCCGATGCAATCAAATCTATTCATATCTATTTTAGTCTTGTGGTTAGGTTTTTAACATTTTCCATGTATGGTCCTTATATGATGTAAAGTAGCTAGTTTCAATGTTATAGGAAAAGTCCAAATTATGTATTTAGTTTACGATAATAATTGTAAATTCTTATAGTAATTTTAAATATTTTCACTTTTTTTTAATAATTCTAGTTGCTTCTATTAAAAAAACACACACATGAAATCTTATATTTCCATAATTTTTTAGCAGAAATGTTTTAATATTCATTAACTAAATTTGATCCTGATTAAATCTAAAATCAAGTTAGATTGGATCATAAATAGGAGGTAAACTCTCTCCACGTTAATTTTTCTATTTGAACTTAACATTTTTTAAGGGTCATGCTTTTTTTTTATTGGATCAAAATAAATTTTATTAATAACGGATCAAAACGATCCAAATTGTATGCCTAATTAAAAGTTTCCCTAAACTTAATTGGATGAAAATAATACATACAATTCGGACAACCAAAATTTACATTGTAATCGCAATCAACCGAACCAAAAAAAAACCCAATTAAACAAACCGGGGCCAAAATAATTTTTGAAGTACCCTATTGGGCCAAATAATCTTACCGGGTGTTCTATTTGGCCAAAAACCCAGCCTAATATCTACCGGCCCATTAGGCCATGCCAGAAACAATAACTGGATGCCCGGTCGAGCCCAAATAATTTGGGCTTAGGCTTGCATCGTTTAATAGTCATACGAATCATGATTTCTTTAATATAATTAGCGATAGTTAATTTATCAATAGATTAATTTAAATTAAATACTAAAAAATTTTATTATGAGATAATTTTTAAATCAATTTTCTTTACGAATTACTACATTTAATGAATTTAACGTCTCATTTAATTAAACTATACAAATTATTACATGAGTCAGACATTAATTATATTAAAACTGAATAAATAAAATTATTTTTAATTTATAAAATTCTAAAATGAAATTTTTTTCACTACACTCAGTTCTAAATCAAGAATTGAATTAGCAATTTAGTTGAGTTTTGGACACAAATAGATCAAAAGGGTAATGTATGTATGTGTTAACTTTCAGGAGAGCAATCTGTTTTAATCTTCTAACTGCAGAAAACAAAGGCTTTTCAAAGGAAAACCATAGAAGGGAAAAATGATGGCGCCACCGGCAGGTACACGGTGGTGCGCAGTCGTATTGACGCTCGTTGTATCTATGTACATCTCACCGTCTGTCGCCATTTACTGCGACGAAGACGATTGCTACGATCTCCTAGGGTGAGATTTCTCACAAAATTTTCTCTCCGTTCATTCCTCGCTCCCTAATTTTAACATCGCTTTCATGTTTTATAGGGTTTCTCAATCTGCTAATGCCTCGGAGATCAAGAAAGCTTATTACAAGCTCTCCTTGAAATAGTGAGTTGTTCTTTTATAGATAAAGAAGAAGAAGCTTCGATCTCTTTATTGATTTAATTGTATCTTTAACTAGAATTTATATTTATTTTCATTTTTAGTCATCCGGATAAGAATCCAGATCCCGAATCGAGAAAGCTTTTTGTGAAAATTGCCAATGCGTATGAGGTAACTACGATCCCTTGCCTGTCAATTCGCTGATTCTTCTTCTGTGTTACATAGAATTTGATCATTTCTGTTTGTTTCTCTTATAACGTGGATTTTTGGTTGCAGATTTTGAAAGATGAAGCTACAAGGGAGCAATATGATTATGCAATTGCACATCCGGAGGAGGTGAATTTTTAAGTTTTTAAGGCATTTTAGAAATATATTGTGCTCTGTAATGTTTGAATTGTGTTTTTCTTGTGGCTTTATCGCCCTTTTTACTATCATGGATCATTTGATTTCACTGCGTTTTACCTTTGTAAAATTAATTATCAAATTTCTGTCTCATTTAGGTGTTCTACAATACTGCTCGTTACTACCATGCATATTACGGTCACAAAACGGTGAGGATTATTTCAGTATTTCTGTTGTTATTAAGAATCTTTCTGGTTTGGCATAGGGTTTTGGATTTACTTGTTTATTCTGTTCCATATGTGTTCTTTTTAGGATACGCGTGCTGTCCTGGTTGGTGTTCTTCTAATTCTTTCAGTGTTTCAATATTTCAATCGGTTGACCAGGTATAATCAGGTGATCAGGTGAGTTAACATCAAATATTATCTAAATTTTTCTACTCTGAATGTCTATGTTTGGTGGACATGCTTGATATTGGTAGATAATATCACTTAGAAGACTGAAGTTTTTGCTATATTTTCTTAGTATTTTACGGTGACACTTGTCATTATCAACTCAAGCTTAGCTTACTGTTTGTTACCTCACGAGTAGAGTCAGCAACAAAGACTCAACTCGGCCCTCTCCTCTTCATTTTACAAATGCACCAAATAAAGTCAAACAGCTTACCGCTAGTTATGAAATTATGTTAATAAAACAGCATCATAGGAGAATTTTGTAGCATAAATGTCCAATGGATGTCGCATAGAAAAGCTCTCATCCATTCATTTGTCCCCTTATATGTTTCTCCTGCTTTCCCATTTCTGGATTCAGGCTGTCGATATGGTTAAGAAGACGCCTGCTTACAAAAACAGACTGCGGGCATTGGAACTTGAACGAAGTGGAGGGACCACCAATAAGAAGAAGAGTAACAGGCAAATGGACAAGTATGCCACATTTATTTTTTTTCAGCTTTGGCTCATAAAATTAGACTCCAATATTGCTGTTAGTTTGCATTTGGCGCAAAGAGCAGTGTGGTTTTGTTTACATTAACCACCACATGGAGCAATGTGGCTTTGTTTACACTAAACACACATTGCGCCATGTGAACATGCCATCCTTTAAACACGTTTTCTTTTTCAATAGAGATTACCCATACCTTAACTGTAGGAAAAAGGAGGAAGATCTCAGTCAAGAGCTTGAGCTGGACATTAAGGGAGCTGAAAAGCCATGCATCTGGGAATTAATTTGTGTTCGTTTCATTCTCCTCCCCTACACCATTGGCAAGGTCAGAATACCAGCTATTAAGCTAAAATAGCTGCAATTTTTTATTAAGATTTGTAATTTAGTGAATTCCAACCCTGTCGTATTACCTTAGTTTTTAGACTGAAATAGTTTACCGACTAAATTCCTGCCTTTCCAGCTATTGTTGTGGTATGGCTGTTGGTTCTGGAGATACAAGGTGAAGAAAGCTCCATATTCTTGGGAAGACGCAGCTTACTTGACAAGAAACTCGCTCAGAGTTCCACTTGATGCTTGGCTAAACATCGGTAACTTCACTTAACTTCCTCCATTTGTATAAAGCACACACATTTTTAGAGATTTGAAGATTGGTAGATGATGGAATCATAGGATCGCTTATCACAGTAGGTATGTACTCGCATGTGTGATCAACATAGAAATCAGATGAAATGCTTCATTTCATCAAAGATTTGCATATTACCATATGAACTCTATCGCTGCAACATCATTCCTGTGTATCTATCAATGAAGTGCATGCCATACAGATCTTTCCTTCCATGGTTCGAGTCAAGGCTTCTGGACTACTACATATTACTTATCAAAGTGCTGGTTTTATCCATATATCGTAAATTTAGTATCTTAATCGAAACTTATTCGTGTTTCTTAGATGAATCAACCCAGGAAGATCTTAGTCAGAGACGGTTATGGATAAAGTCCAACTTAGATAGCTACTTAGCAGAAATGCGGAAAGAGCACAAACGCAGAAGATAGGGAGATTTATCGCATTACTTGCTTGAGACTGTTTGCGGAAACTTCAACATTCAAGAAACATAACACCGTTTTTCTCGTATGATGATTTTGGTTTTAGTTATACTTGAAGGAAAGAGATGTTGTCGCTGATTACCAAATTTTGATACCGAATTCTTGTAGCAGAGTACTAAAGCTTCATCTTTATATTTCTAAATATAAAGTTTAGTTTATTCCACTTTTTCTTATATTCAAATCAAAAGTATTTCAATACATGACCTTCTGAATATTATAATAACAATATCAATTGAATTAATGTTTGATTGCTATCATTAAGTTGAAAGGTGAAATTGAGTGCAACGTGGGATTCTGGTCTTCCTGAAAGGTTTAATACACTTCTTAGTGTCTAAATTATACATATTTTATACCTTAAAATATGATTTGGTGTTTAAAGAATTTTTTTGCTAACAATAGATGTCTAACGTGTCTGATGTTATACTTTAGGTGTCTGAATCGTAACAACAGTTAAATTTGGTCGTTATCTGACATTTTTTACGCATATAAAATTTCAAAAATTATTTTATTTAAAAAAACTTAATATTATAATTAAAAAAGAATAAAAAAAATCCTAAATTTTATATCTTCCATCGTCAATTGATCACTGTCAGTCTGTGGTCGTCACCTTTGACACCATCTAAACCTTCTCGCCATCGCAACCAAAACCCAATCCCCCACCCATTGTGAAATTGCGTCGATCATCGAGAAAAATACCACGAAGGGTTGTCGGTTTTCTAGGTTTTTCGTTATTGTTTTTCGACGATTTTGACAGCTACAACCGTCCGTACGTTACACGACCACCACCGTTGAATTCCACATCCTGATTCAAATAAAACCTGATCGGTGGTGACCCTTTGCCGATCGGTGGTTCAAATATTAATTTTTAAATTATTAATATTTTTCTCATTTTTGTTCTTCTATTAATTCTACTTATTAAAAGTATAAATATTTTTGACGGTCTTAGAATTAAACTTATAACCTAAAAAATTATAGGACTTTTAAAAGTAAATTATTTTTTAAAAGGTTATAAGTTTAATTCCTATGACTTAAAAAACAGATTAATTATTTATAAGGTAGGTTCGATTGTCAGGAGTTTCAAAATCTAATAGAGTTAATGACACATTAATAGAATGATATTAGTAGTTTGAGGAATGATTTAAAATGTTTCAAATTTTAAGTATCAATTTAAAACGGAATCATAAGTTAAGGATTAATATAATATTTTAAAGTTTAGAGACCAACTTAAAACTAAAGTCATAGTTTCAGACTGAAATAGAACATTTTAAAATCTAGTATCTATTTTAAAATTAGGATCATAGAGATTTTCTGTCCCAATTTACTCTAAATCCATTAATTCAATTTAAAATTCTAATAAATTATAGAACAGAAAATCATCTAAAACAGACATTTATCTTTCTATGAACAATAGTAGTGATTGAATCATAACAAAAATGGTGAACAAAATCTGCCAATTGTAAATGCAATCTAAAGAATAAAAATCCCAAGCTGCAGAATACAAATTTTCCAAATCTTGAAAGAAAGAAAAAATCCACAGAAATAAATGAGTAATTCAAGACGAACGAGACGTCGAGTTCTGCAAAATCCTACAAGACTCAAGTATTCAACTACTCGTGGCCTCCGATTCCGATACTAATAATAGTAAACAGCAACCCCAAACCAATGAACAACAACAAAGTTCATCGCCGTTGAAGAAGAAAATACAACTCCACGTCAATTCCCCATCGTTGAAAACCTCGCTCCATCTCGAAATGGACTCGAACGACACGGTTTTAAAGGAGAAGATTCACGATCAAATGGAACCCGTCCTGGTTAACCGGCTAGTAGTTCAATCAACCGGTGCCGAATCGCAAGCAAATCGGTCACTAGGGGACTGCGAGCCGACGGCGAATAATAACAATGTCGATGCGTGTTATGTATGGCTCATAAAAAGTCTCGTTGTGGGGTTACGAATTATGTGGGTTGGGGGTGTGGGGGCGCAGCCCCCGCGGTACGGTACAGGGTTGATTTTGTAATTATGTACCAGGGTTTTCTATTATAAATAGAGATGTAACCTAGACCTAAAAGATCATTGAATAAAAACTTCTAGCGCCGCCTAGGCACCGAGGACGTAAGCACATTGCCGAACCTCGTAAAATTCTCGTGTTCTTTTGTTTTCTTTACCCGTTTTCGTCAACAATTGGTATCAGAGGTCAGGAGCAAAATTCGAAGTCGCGAAATTTGATGGTCAGGGTAACTTCGGATTATGGCAAACGAGGGTGAAGGATCTATTGGCGCAGCAAGGGATCTTGAAGGCTTTGCGACCTACAAAGCAGGCGTCGATGGATGAGGAAGATTGGGAAGAATTGCAGCAGCGAGCGGCAGGAACCATACGATTATGCTTGGCGGACGAGGTCATGTATCACGTCATGCATCTATCGTCTCCAGACGAAATTTGGAGGAAGTTGGAAAGTCAGTTTATGTCCAAATCCTTAACGACAAAACTGTATCTGAAGCAGCGGCTGTATGGGCTGAAGATGCAGGACGATCACGATTTGGCGCAACACGTGAATGTCTTCAATCAAATCGTTTCTGATCTGGCTCGGCTTGATGTGAAAATTGAGGATGAAGACAGAGCGATGATTCTGTTGTGTTCGTTGCCTCCCTCTTACGAACATGGTGACTACTCTTACATATGGGAAAGAGACTATCAATGTTGAGGAGATTACTGCAGCCTTGTTGGCTCACAACCAGCGAAAGCAGAATGCAGGGGAAAGCTCTCAAGCCGATAGCTTATATGTCAAGGGTAATCGAGATCGTGGACGGAAGCCAGAGAAGGCAGGGTCCGGGAAGCGGAATTCCAGATCCAAATCCAGGATAAGAAGACGATTCACTGTTACAAGTGCAAGGAGGCGGGACATATGAAGCGAGACTGTCCGAAGTTGAAAAAGCAGACTGATGAGAAGCGTGATGGCTCATCCAAGTCTGTGAACGTGGTCGAGGATGATAATTCTGATTGCAGTGAGGGTGATATGCTTTCTATTTCAACGACACAATTGACGGATGCTTGGATTCTTGATTCTGGATGTTCTTATCACATCACGCCAAATAGGGAATGGTTTTCGACATACAGGCCGTTAATTCTGGTTCGGTTTATTTGGGTGATGATCGATGTTGCAATATTGTTGGTATTGGTGATGTCAGAATTAAGATGCACGATGGCTCCGTTCGGACGTTGAGTGGTGTTCGACATATCCCAGACTTGAAGAAGAATTTGATTTCCTTGGGCACTTTGCACAAGAATGGTTTTATCCCTAAGGCTGACGAGGATAGGGAACCATTCGGATTGTTAAAGGAGCATTGACTGTGATGAAAGGCAAGATGACTGCAGGGAATATCTACAGATTGTTAGGGAGTACCGTTGCAGGTGGAGTTCACTCTGTTGAGTCCTGTGATGATACGACAAAATTGTGGCATATGCGCCTTGCTCATCTTAGTGAACGTGGTATGGCAGAATTACACAAGAGAAACTTGTTGCATGGTGTCAAAAGCTGTAAGCTCGACTTTTGCAAGTATTGTGTTCTTGGTAAACAGACTAAAGTCCGTTTCAAGACTGCGAAGCACACAACTCAAGGGATTCTTGATTATGTGCATTCTGATGTATGGGGGCCTTCCACGACATCGTCTTTGGGTGGATCTAGGTACTATGTTACTTTTATTGATGATTTTTCACGGAAAGTTTGGGTGTATTTTTTGAAACAGAAATCTGAAGTTTTTGAGAAGTTCAAGCTGTGGAAAGCTGAGGTAGAAAACCAAACAGGACGAAAAATCAAGTGTTTGCGGTCTGACAATGGTACGGAGTACACAGATTCACAGTTCCTACAATTCTGTAAGGAGCATGGGATTCAGAGGCATTTTACAGTGCGCAAGACACCACAACAGAATGGTGTTGCGGAACGAATGAACAGGTCGTTGAATGAAAGAGCCAGATGTTTGCGGTTGAATGCGGGGCTTCCCAAACACTTCTGGGCTGAGGCTGTTAACATGGCATGTTACCTTATCAACAGATCGCCAAGGGCATCGCTGGCTGGGAAAGTTGCAGAAGAGGTATGGACTGGTCATGATGTTAGTTTTGATAACTTACGGATTTTTGGTTGTCCTGCTTATGTGCATGTACCTGCTGATGAGAGATCCAAACTTGATGCAAAATCGAAGGAGTGCATTTTTCTGGGTTACAAGAAAGGTGTCAAGGATTCAAGTTCTGGGATCCAGTTGCGAAGAAAGTTGTGATTAGTAGAGATGTCGTTTTTGATGAACAGTCTATGTTGCAGCAGAAGCAAGACACGACAGTGGTAGATTTCGAGCAGTTTCCAGTTGAGAAACCAGAAACTTCTCAACCGACTTCTGGTGGTTCCACTACGGATGATTTGCAGGATTATAGTCTCGCCAGAGACAGGGTGAGACGGACGAATATAAAGCCTCCGAACAGATTGGGTTTTGAAGACTTGGTATCTTTTGCACTTACTGTTAGCAGTGATGATCCAGTTACTTTTCATGATGCCGTTACTAGTCAGGAAAACGACAAGTGGATGGCAGCCATGGTTGAGGAGATGGAGTCTTTGAATCACAATCGCACATGGGAGTTAGTTCCCCTTCCTGAGGGTAAGAAGCCGATTGGTTGCAAATGGGTGTATAAGAAGAACCAGCAGTAACAGAAAAAGAGGGGGAGAAGTTCAAGGCTCGTTTGGTAGCGAAGGGTTTTTCACAGCAGAAAGGAGTTGATTATGATGAAATCTTTTCTCCTGTGGTCAGGCACACTTCAATCCGAGCAGTACTTGCATTGGTGGCTAGTTGGGATTTGCATTTAGAGCAGATGGATGTTAAAACTGCTTTTTTGCATGGTGATTTAGAGGAGCAGATCTACATGCGGCAACCTGAAGGTTTCACTCAACCTGGAAACGAGCATTTAGTTTGCAGATTGAAGAAATCTTTGTACGGGTTAAAACAGTCTCCGAGACAGTGGTATAAACGGTTTGACTCCTATATGATCAAGATTGGCTACAACCGATGTGAGTATGATTGTTGTGTCTATGTTAAGAGCCTTGATGATGGTTCTTTTATTTTTCTATTACGTATGTTGATGATATGTTGATTGCTGCGAAGAACATGGATGATGTTATCGGTTTGAAAACTTTATTGAGTCAGGAATTTGATATGAAAGATTTAGGTGCTGCAAAGAAAATTCTTGGAATGGAAATTTGCAGGGACAGAGACTCAAGGAAACTGCGGCTATCTCAACGGGGTTATGTTGAGAAAATGCTAGAAAGGTTTGCGATGAGCAGCGCGAAACCAGTTAGCACTCCATTGGCGAATCACTTTAAGCTCTCATCAGAACAGTGCCCTAAGACAGATAAGGAAGCTGAAAATATGGCAAAGGTTCCGTATTCTAATGCTGTTGGCTGCTTGATGTATGCGATGGTATGTACTCGTCCTGATTTAGCTCATGCTGTTAGTCAAGTTTGTAAGTACATGTCTAAACCTGGTAAGCAACATTGGGATGCAGTCAAGTGGATCTTTCGGTACTTAAAGGGTACTGTGGGACATGGAATTGTTTTTGGGAGTCAGCGGGATAATCCTTTGGTTGTAGGATATGTGGATTCAGATTATGCAGGTGACTTGGATAATAGAAGATCTACGACAGGGTATGTGTTTACTCTTGGTGGAGGGCCTATTTGCTGGAAGTCTACTGTTCAATCTGTCGTGGCACTATCTACAACTGAAGCTGAATACATGGTAGCGGCTGAAGCTGCAAAAGAAGCTTTATGGCTTACTGGTTTAGTGAAGGAGTTGGGTGTTCAACAAGGTGGAGTTCAGTTGCTTTGTGATAATCAAAGTGCTATTCACTTGGCTAAGAATCAGGTGTATCGTGCTAGAACTAAACATATTGATGTAAGGTTCCACAAGATCAGAGAGTTGGTTGCATCTGGAGAGGTTTTGTTTCAGAAGGTACATACTGATGAGAATGCCGCTGATATGTTCACCAAGCCAGTTACGACAGACAAGTTCAAGTATTGCTTGGACTTGTTGAATGTTTCGAGTTGTTAAAGAAGCAAGGTAACCCAACCCACATTGAAGTTTCCAAGGGGCAGGATATTCGCCAAGGTGGAGATTTGTTATGTATGGCTCATAAAAAGTCTCGTTGTGGGGTTACGAATTATGTGGGTTGGGGGTGTGGGGGCGCAGCCCCCGCGGTACGGTACAGGGTTGATTTTGTAATTATGTACCAGGGTTTTCTATTATAAATAGAGATGTAACCTAGACCTAAAAGATCATTGAATAAAAACTTCTAGCGCCGCCTAGGCACCGAGGACGTAAGCACATTGCCGAACCTCGTAAAATTCTCGTGTTCTTTTGTTTTCTTTACCCGTTTTCGTCAACAATGCGAATAACAAGCCGTCGCCTACGAGTTCAGGGACGGAGTTGGCGGGATCGAAGAAGTTGAAGCTGTTGGTGTTGCCAAAGATGGGGACGAAGAAGATACCGGTGGAAATGAATGCTACGGATAATGTTGGGGAGCTAAGGAAGGAACTGCAAAAGTTGCACCAAAGGCTTCATTTTCATTTGCCACAAGATGGTTACTTTTTCATTTATAAACAGAATGTGATGGACGATGATCGGTCGTTTAGGTGGCATCAAGTTGCCCAAGGTGATACTATTGAGATCTTTAATGGCAGTGTTACTGGTGGATCATGAAATTTTCCTAGTTAGTTATAATTATAATGACTTTTGTGTCTATATAACAGTGAAGAAGCATTATCTATGGTTCTTATACCAGATAGCTTGTCTCTTGTAATTCTTTCAATATGCTCCTACAGTTCATGTATTTATCTATGACTTCTTTAAAAAAATTCTATTTCAATGCATATACAAATAGACATTCTAAATTAACTATTCTTGAACATCTAATCTAACAACTCTTCGTTCACATCAATTAAAATGAATTGCCGTGAATCATTGGTGGAGTTTATCCATTTTAATAAATATTTCTTTTTAACCGAATGAATACATTTTGATACAAAAAAAAATCAAATTTCTCACTTGATACCCTAATCCCAGGGGCTCAAGGAACACTCCCCAGGCAATTTAGGGTAGCGTTCAAAATCCTTGCAATAATCGTAAATGACAAGGTTTCTTTGGACCCAAGCAAAATCCTTCTTCTGATCATCAGTCAAATGCCAAGCATCGTACTGGTCCCACCAATACTTGGTGGTGGTCGATACGCATGCAGGGTAGGGGTCTTCCCATTGGCACCCATCGACACTGAAGTCCTTGTAAGATGAGACGAATGGTGCCCTTTTCCAGTTGGTTTTCTCGAGCCCGCCTCTCGTCGCCCAGTCATCGGCGTTCCATATGCTGGAGAACAAGTACATCGGCTTCTCGTTGGGGAAGAAGTCATTTCTCTTGTTGCCATTGTTTTTGTACACTCTGATGGGAACTCTATCCACAAAGAATCTGTTCCCAACGCAAGTCATTACGTTTGATTCTATCAAATGTCCTTAAACTATGACTTATTGAGTGTCAAAAAATATTTTTTAAAGAAAAATCCACATCGACAATCTAATCAAAATCGGAAAACAATGTTAATTATCTGAATCAACTAATGACTTTATAAAAGTAGAAAACCAAACTATATTAAATTAAAGTAGAATGACTGAATCTTAAATTCAAAGATAATAAAGGGATCAAGGTCACAAATTGGGGACTTACACAAGTTGGTAATTATTCCACAGAATGGAATATGTATGGAATTCTTCAGTGGGATCGAACCAAAGCATGTGCCTCATTTCACGCCCCCCAACCCCATTCTTGTACACGTTGGTCTGAATCAAATACGGCTGCCCGGTTCTATTCCCCAAGAATTCGAAATCCACTTCATCTCCCTCCGGCCCTGCCTCTTTCTCCGAACACATCTGCCATGGAAACTCAAACTTCAGCTATGGAAGAACACGACAACAACAATCAAAACATCTTATGTTAGAAGTAAGAGAAAAGAAACATACGTAGTAAGCTGTCACAACACCAGCTGAATCACCTCCGACCAACTTCAGTTTCATGCTAAACCACCCAAATCTGTATCTTTCCTTGGTCTGAAATCCACAGCCTGAAACAACAATGGCAATTAATCAACACTGCAATCTGATTCTACATACTCAGTGAACCAGATGATTGTCTGTCGTTACATACCTGTTTGTTTGTCCAAGGAGAGGAACCAGGTGTTGCCATCCTCGGATGTTTTGAAATGATCTTCAGAAAACATTATGCTGAAGTTGTCTTCGAAAGAAGTTTTTGGAGCAGCTGCTTGAGATGAAGTACAAAAGGAAGATATCAGAGCTGTAATGAGCAACAGAAACGCCATTGGAGAGACCATTTTCTTCTTTTTGTTGGATGAAGAGAAGATGGTGAGATAGATGGATATCTCTAGTGGATATCTGAGGAGGAAATGTGCATTGGATGATGAGTATTTGAAAATGGAGAGTGCATGTGTGGAAGGGGTAGAACAGTAAACCTAGTGTGTATTGTTTATTGATTATTTGAGAATGATTGAATGTACCAACTCACCCATGCAAGGATGTTCAGATCCTTGAAATTAATAATAATCTATCATGTAACAGCGTGGCTGTTTTAATTTTTTTTTAGAATATAATCAGAGTTACTGGATTCGACAACTGGATTTGGTGGCGGTTTGGACTCGGGACCGACAGGACACTGCCTTGTTTTCTGTTCACTGTCAGAGATTCACTGTGTCACCGCCTTCTAAAATTATCCAAACGCCAAAATTAACGACTTCAATTCACACACAAAGTATCAAGATATCACGATGAAGTCACTGCAGATCATAACTTGCAACTTGACAGAGTCAAAAACTCTCTCCTCACATGATGGGGATTTGACACATGCTCATAATGCACTCCCACATGCAGCATATATATAGATATATATAGGCCTTGGGGCTCACGTGCAATAATGTCTTACTGTCTTACATGGAAACATGGGTTGTCAAGTACTGTCAAGCATATCCATAGTCCATGACCGAATTTGTATATAAAAAAAGAGAGAGAGGTGTAATTCCCGACCCACATGAATGAGAGAAGAGCAAGACTAGAACTTGCTTGTATGTATTCAGCTAGACTGTATTGGTGCTTGTTGTCTGTATTCATTTGTTTGTTTCCAAGTGGACTAGCTAGCTACAGGAAACATGGTTTTCTCCCATTCTTTGTTATTTAAAGTACAATTTGAAGGATGAAAATCCAAATCCGACTACTCAATCATTACCATTAATCACTTACAAATATCAAATGATTGTGGAGATTTGGTCTACTGGCTAAGCGGAGACATGGTGTCTGAGGGTAATGGCACCAGTCTAAAAAAGTGGATTCAAAGCATTTGTGGATCATCAACATCTTTTCGATACCGATCGGCCGGCACTGTCGTACCTCTGCGGTTCGACCGATGCCGACAAGTGATCGGCACTACCGATTCAAAGCAAGCTTCGGTCACAGGTGGCATTGTTGTTTTCGTTAGTGGCAGCACACTATTGTCTGGAGAAAACCACCAGTGAAGTACTGGCACGGTGGATTTCATATTCGGTAATGCAGCTTTTACAACTGCAAACTCGTGGATCAGAGACCAGTGAAATCACATTTTTTAAGGGTCGCGGCCCGAGAAATAATAGATCCAAACTAAACTGGGACTTCGACCCAAAGCTCTAATATAACAGCAGCTGCTGATCTCGAGCATCAACTCATATTTGGACCGGCCCTAACGGAGTACTTAGCTCTAGTATAATAATTAGGGATGATCAAATTCTTAACTTGACCCAAAATTATTATTATAATTTTCTCTTTATATTAAAATATAATTATAATACACGTCTTTCTCTATATTTTATTTCTTTAGTCTTCTTATCTTATAGAATAAATAACAAAAAATATTTGAGTCTATTTAATTTTTCACTCAAATTAATGGCAGACGGAAGATTTTATGTTAGAAGTGAACTTAATGACCAACTATAATTTAGATCAAAATATAACAATCTCTTCCTTGATCCAAATTCATCAAAATTGGTCTTCAAGTTTTAAACAACTTTAATCTTTTTTCGTAAGTCACATATCTTTTGAAGCATCGTGTCAAGTATTCATCAACTTCAATTTTTACATAATATTCATTGAAACAAATTATCAATAGAAAATACAAATGAAATATTTAAAATATATGAGAATATGAAATTTCCAAGGGGAAGACTTCTCCCATTTGCCCCCTTCGATTCATCCCTACTAAAAAATAAATTCATTGAGTGATCTCAATGGTCAAAAAAATATTGATCTCCTTTGAAGATTCGGGTTCGAACAATTGCATCTGCAAAATATGTATTATCAATGATTAAAAAATATTGTTCTACCTTATATCATCTAAAACTATTAAGAAAATAAATTATCCAAAGTTCAAGATAAGTTTAAGACCATGTTTAAAAACTCATTGATTTTCATTTGGTTTACACCTATTGGAGTAGATTTAAATGTACTCAAGCGTAATTGGAATTTGATAGGATTATTAAAAAAATTATTTATTGTACCTAAAACTCATTATTTATATAGATGAAATCTTAGAGTCTGTTTGTTTGCCGTAAAATGAATTACGAAATTGGTTTTTCCCGGAATCCCGTGTTTGTTTCATGTAATTCGTTTTCCGGAAAATGTTTTCCCGTGTTTGTTTCACGTAATTCATTTTCCAGAAAATGTTTTCCAGTGTTTGGTTGGAGGAAAACTAGTTGGTCAACGTAATTCATTTTCCTGGTTAACAGAATTTCCTTTGTGTTTTCTGGAAAATGACTTACGGTCTTATTTTTCGTAAGTCATTTTCCGAACTTTTTACTTCAAAGAATAAATACTCAAAATAATTTTATTTTATGAATTTAATATTAATAAAATATTTTAATTTCATCAAAATATTAATTATTAAAATATTTAAAATATATTTATTAATATTTATAATAATATATTATATTTTTAATACTATAATAAACTAATCAATTATATTATAATATAAGATATTATATTTTTATTTTAATAAAATTTATATTATATTTTTTATATATTTAATAATGAATAATATTATTTATATATTTAATATTAATCTAATAATCTAATAATATTTTAATAAAGATATTTACTAATTAATATTTTTAAAATATAATATAACACTATTACTTTAATAAATAATTAATATAATTTATAATATTTTTATTTCACTAAAATATACCAATATTAATATTTTTATTAATAAAATTATAAAAATAATATTTAATAATAAATAAATTATTTTAATATTTTAAAATAATAATATTAAGTTTTATGATAAATAATATTATTTTTTGTATTTAATATTTGTAATAACAACAACAACAACAACAACAACAACAACAAAACCCTATTCCCATATACAATGGGGTAAGGGGGAGGTATGGTAGTAGGTTGCCCCAACGCCAGGTTGAAAGTAGCTTTCGTGGAAGACCTCTGGCAGTCAAAAAATTAAAAATAAAGATAGAATGCAATGCATGTATAATTAAATAAATAAATACATAGTTGAACAGTTTTAATAATGCAATCTTTAATAAGCGCGTCTGTAAATGGGAAGTAATCCCTGCAAATAAATAACTGCGTAAAAATCTCTGCGATAGACAGAAACGTAAGACCCGACAAAATTTAAAAAGAGGAAACATGAAGAGAATGATACACAGAAGTCAACGATAACAAGCTACGAGAATGAATAAATAAAATGGGTTAAAACCTAAACAAAGGTAACACTACTCCACTACCCTAGTTCTAAGCCTCCATAATTTCCATTGACAGAAACGTATAAAAAGTAAAAGTCATGTAAATTACTACAAAGACATTAAAAGAAGACAGAGATGATACACCCTACGGATTTGACCCGCACTACTCGGCTACCCTGGTCTTTAGTCTCCATAATTTCCTATCAGAGGTCATGTCCTCGGAAAGGGCTAAATCCTTCAAATCAGATCTCAAGCAGTCTTCCCACTTCCGCCTTGGTCGTCCTCTCCTTCTGGCACCGTCGACTGTAATCGACTCTACCCTCCTGACCGCATCTGACGGTTGTCACCTAAGGACATGTCCAAACCACCGTAGTCTTCCCTCCCTCAATTTTTCGGATACAAGCACCACCCCCAAGGACATCCTAATAGTAGAGTTTGGTGTCATGTCCCACAGAGTCCTACCACATGCCCATCGAAGCATTCTCATTTCTGCGGCCTCTATCCTCCTTACGTGATCCTTCTTGAATGCCCAACATTCTGATCCATACAGTAGCACTGGTCTTATTTCCATTCTATAAAATTTTCCCTTAAGTTTTAGAGGCACGTTCTTGTCACACAAAACTCCAATAGCAGCCCTCCACTTTAGCCATCACTCCTTAATACAGTGTGTAACGTCGTCATCCACACCCCCATCTTTATGTATCATAGACCCTAGGTACTTGAAACAATCATTTGATGGGAGAACGTGTCCTTCTATGCATACTTCTACATCTTCATTGTTTTGGTTCCCACTGAAGTTTGAACATAAATACTTTATCTTTTCAATATTGATCCTTAGACATTTTTCTTTCAAAGTAGTCTTCTAGGTAGCCAGTCTACTATTCAGCTCAGTTTTTGTTTCAGCAACTAGGACAATGTCGTCAGCGAAAAGCATACACCATGGAACCCCGACTGGTGTCGCACAAAAGATGTTATCCATAATCAAGGCGAAGATGTAAGGGCTAAGAGTCGACCCCTGGTGGAGTTCGATTTCCACCGGGAAAGCCTCGGTGTCGCCAACTGTAGTCCTGACGAATGTAGTAGATCTACAATACATATCACGAATCGCCCGGATATAAGCAGTTGGGATCCGTCTCGATTCCAAGGTCTTCCAGATCGTATCACGAGGAACTCTATCATACGCCTTCTCAAGGTCAATGAACGTCCTGTGAAGATCTCTATTTTTTCCCTATATTTCTCCATAAGCTGTCGGAGTAGATGAATTGCCTCCGTAGTAGACCTGCCTGACATAAATCCAAATTGGTTTTCCGAAACCCTAGTAAACTGTCTCAACCTAGCCTCTATCACCCTTTCCCATAGCCTCTATCAACTAGTGGAAAAAAAGTTTAAATAACATCTTTCAAACATCATAAAACATTTTCCAAATGTTTTTCAGAAAAATGTAATTCATTTTACGGAAAACATTTTTCGGAAAACGTTTTCCATAAATTTAATTCATTTTCCAGAATTCAAATTCCAGTAATTCAAATTTCAGTAATTCAAATTTCAGTAATTCATTTTTCCAGAAAATCAATTACAGCCAAACAGACAGACCCTTAATTTGATTAGTATTTCTTATGATTTTTGATAAATTAGTATTTATCTATTATCAATAGTTTAAATATATTCAAATAAAAACTTATACAACAAATAAGTATCTAAAGTATACCATCTTTTCTTAAAATATTTTTAATTAAAATAAGCATCTAAAGTTATCTTTTTGGTTAAAATAAGTACCTAAAATATTTTTTGATCAAAATAGATACCTAACGTATTCATTTTTTTCAGCTAAGTACTTAAAGTATTCTTTAATTAATGTTATCTATCAACATTTGTAGAATTTAGATAAACAAAGATTGAATAGTTTATGTATCTATTTTAACATAAAATATTATATGTACCTATTTTGACCAAAAAGATTACTTTAGGTAGTTATTTTGACAAAAAATATTTTAGGTACTTAAGTAAGAAAGAATATATACTTTAGATATTTACAATATAGTCCTTAAATATAAAATTACATTTGATTCAAGATTAGAATTTATAATGTTGAAATTCGATCAATTCGACTATAGATATAAAGATGGCAATTAGTTGGGTTAGGGTCGGGTTTTTGGCCAACCCGACCCGACCCGAAAATATGCACCATCCATTCGAACCCTAGCTGACCCAAAAATTTTATATTCTCCATCCAATCCGACCTAAAAAATAAATATCCTCCACCCGAGTCCGACCCGAATCTATAGAATATAAATCCTACCTGACCCTGTATAAAATAAGAACTTAATTTAAAAAATAAAAAAATTTAAAGAAATTATATTATTATCCTCGAGTCGGGCAAGGTTAAAGTTTTTTCACCCTCCACCCAAACCAGACCCGACCTCGCCCCACCCTTTAAATAATCCAACCCAATCCAACCCAAACTCGACTTTTTAAAAAATATATATGATCCTATAGAGTTGAGTTGGTCGGAATAAGTCGAATTCGGGTTAAATGTCTATCTTTAGATATAATTGATTTGGTTTCCAAAATGAAGAGAAAAAATAATACTGTGTTTAGTTCCAAGAGACAGCTGCCCCTTAACGTGGCTGCAACAATCAACAATTCTCAGAATAAACTAACCTACAAAAGAAAACATGACGGAAAAATTAGTTGGATTCGATTGCTAGACGATTTGGTCAGTAGCAGTTTAAGAACATTGATAGGGACGACATTTGTTAAAAGTCAGATTCCCAGAATTGGACGGCACGAAATCCCAAACTAATATTGCTTGACAGTTGATGAAAAAGACATGTTTAGGCTATAGCTTTGACTTTCGATTTTTCATTTCCCCTCATGGATCATCTCGAAGAATTAGCATAATCACGCATGGTAAAAAACCAAGGGACTAATTTTAGTTTCAGTCCCTTTAATATGTTAAAATACAAGATTTAATCCATATATTTTAATTTAACAAAGACATCTTCAAAACTGCAACAGACAACAGTTGTCTATGTCCTGCAGAAGTATAATATTTTTCTGTTCTCTCTATATCCAAACTCTTTTGAGTTTTTTTTCTCCAGCATTTAATGAGAACAGAAAACATTTGCATATTTCTCTCATAGTTGCCTTGAACGGACATAACAAAAGGCCGGTGTTCCCAGTTTTACTCTCTCTGATCAATAACAAGCCGCCTATACACATACAAAGATATCTCCTTCCACTCTCTGCAAGCCGCCATTGACATCCATTTGCTTGCATTTTCAGTCTAGAAGATACCCCAGGAAGATATGAAGATTGGATCCACATTGACCTAAGAGGGTTCTCTTCAACATTCAGCCATTCTTTGAATCGGCTGTGAGTACTCCACCATCATGGCTACCAAGTCCAAGATCAAAGGGATCTACAAAAGCTTCAAATGCATTTCCAAAATCTTTGGTAAAGTCCCTTTCCATGTACACTTTCTGTGGAAATGTAAGAAATATGAACATATTTGAGCATGTTTTCCTGGGATTACAAAAAGGGTTTTTTGCTGTTGCTACTGTTGTAGCTGTGAAGGAGAGAGAGATGGAAATTGGGTATCCAACAGATGTTAAACATGTTGCACATGTTGGCTGGGATGGCGCTTCTGGCACTGCACCGAGTTGGGTATGTTTCACCATCTTTTTTTTTTTTTGCATTAACACTGTTTGGATATTCAAATACTACTGTTTGTATAGGTCCAAGTGGTCATGTGTTTATATCTTAATCGTTGTATTTGGCATGGAACTTTATGCAGATGAATGAATTCAAGACGGGTCCTGATTTTGCAGCAGCATCAATCGGTAAGTTCCCTATAAGCATATCTTTTCACTCGATTTGCCTTATTTGCTTTGATATAATCCACGTTTCCCAAAATGATATATTGATAGAGTAATATATGCATGCACGTCTAGATTGTAAATAAACAATAGATAAGATTCAATAAAGAACCTTAATGTCGTTAATAAAGGTTTTACATTCGAATATTATAAAAGTAAAGAATAATAACTGATGAACTTACATCTTATATGAGAATTTAAACCTAGATCTTTTAGGGAGGACAACGTTCTCTTTTACAACAGGAATCGCTCAATAAATTTAATAAACCTCAAATTTAGATATAGTAAAGGGTGCAAACTATAATTTTACCCGATTTTCCCTACTCATCCTTAACTATGGTCTCATTGACCTTGTTAAAATTAATGTAATATTAAGGTCAATCAATTTGATAATGTTGTAAAACAGATTTTGGACAACCTATGGGATCCCAACCTGCAACAGAGATAATAAGGAACCTTTCTTCCAAGGACTTGTCCAATGTTCCCAAGAAACAAAACTGGAAAAAGAATCCAAAGTCTTCCTCAAAATCTTCAATCAACAAACTTTGATTTCAACTGATCATCAAGAATTTGCACAGGAAAAATGGTTGCTCAAGTTCCTTTTGAGTTCATCAATGTAATAAACAAGGGTAGGAACTTAAACAATGCTTGTGTAAGTTAGATATGTTAAATGATGAACATAAAATATTTAATACTGTCATTTGTTTTTTTTTCTTTGCTATTTTCATTTTTTAATAACACAAAATAATATCTTAAATTCGTTTTATGTTGGGTGACCATATTACGAACATCGAATTTAATTTTATTTGTTAAATTTATATGAACTGAATGTTGTTTGGTAAATAGATAAATAAATAAAGATTCTTTTCTCTTGGGGTTAGGGTGAAAAAGTAAAGTTTTAAACCCTAAATTGCATTTAACCATAAATTTTCATGTAATTTCCTTTTTGACGTAATGAAAATTTTCATCCTTTACTTGTATTTTTTTCTATTTAGAATTTTCATGTAATTATTAATGTTTTATTTTTATTTCTTTTACTCTATGATCATATTCATTAGTCATTGTTAATTTTTTTAAAAATTAAATTAGGCTGATTACAATGTCTAATATATTCTAAAGATTATAAATCATTTGACAATGAATGAGTTTAAATACGTTTATTTGCAAACGTTGATACTCAAACTTAAGACATCTAAAGACAATAATCATTCATTTAATCATTGAAATAATTTGATTAGTGATTGTCATTGTTAAATTCTCGTATTACATTGTTTTGTATGGTTGAAAATGAAAATTACATAATTATAAAATATAACAAATAAAATCTTAGTACATAATTGAAATGACATCTAGACAAGACAGTAAATTGGTCGAAATGATTTAAACATTCTGATTTTGTAAACCTAATGTGTATGCTACTAATATAAATGTGTTTCTATATACACGTGTTCTTTTGTACCTACTCCTAATATATGTATGTGTTTTCCTTTTACAAGCAAAACACAAACTTTATGTCATATTGTATAATTAATATATTATGTCTAATTTATGAAATAAATTATTATAATTAATCAGTTATTAATTTTTTTTCAACAATGAGTAATATTTATTGAAGAAGAAAAAGAGCGCATAAATGTGATCGTAGTTACAGAAGAGACCTTATAAAGACATATTCTCACAACACTTAGCAATAGCAAAACATGCACAATACATAATTTTAGCACCCTAGAAAGTAAAATAATCTTACAAAGGAACGTAAATATGGGCACACTATATTGCTTGCAGACACCCTTTGAGGACAACTCCACTAAATATTCAGAGTGCAACAATAATCTAACTTACGATATAATTTCTAACATTTGAACACGGCCATTTTCCAAGATGTTTAGCAGACTAGCAACCCCGAAAACTTGTCAATTTTGGCTTCAAGAAAGATTAACAACAGCCCAACAACACAACAAAATGAAACTCCAATTGATTCCTTCTCTATTTCTAAATTTTGAGTCTCTTATTCCCCAATCCACCGCTATTGATTAATAACGAATTATACATAATATTTTAATTCATCAACTCACCATGTACATATGAGACAGGTTCTTCTATAGCTACTAATTCAACAAAACCTTCATTTCATTGTCGAAACCAAAAGCTGCAACCATTTTTGGCTCACTGAAAGTCATCCAAACTTTATTCCAATGCCAAATGATTAGAAACAAAACTCCTTTAGAGCCGAAGTAGGTCAAATGGGTTGCTAGTTAACTTCAGCTGGGAGTAATTGAGGTAAAACATGTTATATTTTGACTTAAATTATAATTGATGATTAAGTTGAATTTTATTATAATTCTAGTGGTCCAAGATTACTTGGTAATAAGTTTATTTTATATTGTAAATATTTATTTTAGGGTAATGTGAGAGAGAATTATTTTAGAGATATGTAATTCTTTTTGTGATTTTTGTAACTTTTAGGGTTTATGTTGTAGAAACAGTTTTGTGGGGATGTTGAAAGAATGTTTTGGAATATACCGGAGTTTCATATATATACTAGGTTTTGTGATACATGTGATATTATGAATTTGTACTCTTCATGCTCTCTACGTTTATAGTGGACTTTTGTTTATCTCGACCGTAGAGGTAAGCAAGACCGAGTTAAATCTTGTCTATTGTGCATGTTTTATTTTATGTTGATATCGCTTTAGTTATTTTTCTGCACCTAAATTCCTAACAAGTGATATCAGAGCTATGGTTCGGGTTGAGACGTTTTGAAGGAATTTGTTGATGCAAATTTTGTTAGCGATTTTGGAGACATGTAAAATGAATTTGCAACAATAAATTTTCAATTGTAGAGGAGTAATTCTCGATTGATCTGGTGATACTTAAATGAATATTTTGTAAGAATTGAAATTGTTGAAGATTTGACAGCGGTGCTGCAATAGATATTCGACTTACGTAAATATTAAAGTTGTTGAAGACTTGAAGAACAATTTTTGATGAACTTTAGATCAATGGGGAGATTTAATTATATTTTGACCTAAATTATAATTGGTGATTAAGTTGAATTTTATTATAATTCTAGTGGTTAAAGATTACTTAGTAATTAGGTTATTTAATAAAGTAAATATTTATTTTAGGCTAAGAATTCTTGTGGTGACCAAGTATTTGACTCTATAAATGGAGATTATGTCTTAGCCTTAAGGGAAATGTGAGAAAGAATTATTTTTAGAGAGATGTAATCCTTTTTGGGATCTCTACAACTTTTGGAGTTTATGTTGCAGAGTTAGTTTTGTAAGTATATTGGAATAGTGTTCTGGGATATATCATATTCAATATCTATATTGAGTTTCGGGATACATGTGATATCATGTATTTGTACTCTTCATGTTCTCTACGTTTATAGTGGATTTTTATTCATCTCGCCCATAGAGGTAGGCAAGACTAAACCACATTAAACCATGTCTATTGTGTGTCTTATTTTATGTTAGTATCAATTTGATTATTTTTTCGCTCCCAAATTCCTAACAATGTCATATTTGAGGAGTCATTTGCAACTTACAGCATTTTACTGAGATTATTCCACCACGTAGCATCTAAAATCTGGAGATCATCATTAGAAACTTTAGTCCATGACAAAACACGAGCATCGAGAAAAAAATTGGCCTAAAAAAAGCATATTTGTCACACACAAAAAAATATTTTCATACCTAGCCAACCAAGAGCTCCGAATGGCAACAACGACCGCGATTAACCAAAGACCACGAGAAAGACACACTACAACTAATGTTTCATTCCACACCCCACCAAAGTATATTTGGACCAGAAACAATGCATGGAACTACAATCAATAAAAAAGAGATTTGAAATTGCTTGATCAATACAAGGAGTAGTGTTTATCTTTACCCCACGATTTATGAGAAAGACTTTCGTCAGGATTCAATAGCATTCAAAGGACGCTTTTTAGGTGGAATTTTTAGTTTCCAACCAAGGTTGAAATCATATGGAAGAATATCACAATCAGTGGCAACAAGCAATGTAAACAATCTTAAAGATCCCCTTATCCTATATAAAAATTATGCCAACTAATTTGACCACCACGGTTAATCAACGAGAATATTTCACAAGAAACCAACCTGTAACACCCTAAGCCCGATTGGGCCTAAAGTGTCATACTAGGTCACCGAGGCAACCCTTGAATTTCAAAACCTGTTCATTTTCTTTTCAAATGTACTGAATGATATCATAATAAAACAAAAATAACTATTATAAAAACATTTTTACAAAAATCGAAGCTCCGTTACACATAATTTAAAACAAAATAATGCATCTTAAAGATTACAACTCAAATACATAAATAAGGTTCTATGAATACATATTTCATTAAAGCTACAATACAGTATTGTGCCGGAGATGCTGGAAATCCTACTGCGACGGTGCTCCACGAACTGCTCAAGCTACAGACATGCCAATGGAAACATCCGAAGACTGAGCTTACAAAGCCCAACAGTATAAATCGCTAATCCAAAGCAACATAAGAGTTTCATAATCGCAAGCATGCTAAGGACGTGATACTAAGTAGTAGGTATATGCATGATCATAGTCAAGTACTACCTACTTAGGGTTCAACAATTCTATCGCTAGAGTTTGAGTCTTATGCTTCCCTTAGTCTTCTACTAAGAGCCTCACCTTGAGTATACAAATATTGGGCCTTTGATCGCAATACCAAACTATGACAGAATGTAATAAGCATGATACATATCCAAACACATAATATGTATATATATAATATTGCATTGCCATCAATTCACGGAAGTGCCTTAGCACTGGTACTAAAGTGCCTAAGCACTGACAACATATATCCGGATATTTCACATTCATATATTTTAGACAATAGTCTAAACAACTAGCTAGCCTGATACCCAACTCAGGTTCATTGCTGAGTACGATACTGTAGTCATTTTAGTCACCATGCCTGAAGAGTGGTCTATGCGTGTTTCGTGATTCAACGATGATTTCTGAGTTTGTTGATCAATGTCTAAACAGCTAGCTAGCCCGATACCCAACTCAGGTTCATTACTAAGTACGACACTCTAGTAATTTTTATCATACTTATTAAGTTCACTGATGTTCTCAAAGCTCACGCTTTTTGCTATTACTAAATTCGACTGATTCGTCGTACTGCTTATCGGATGTATCTTGAAATGCTCATCGATCCCAACTATCTGTATACATCTTCAATTGAAGATACTTCAGCGTATTACACTTAATATGGTTACACCTGATGTAACATGTTCTTACAAGTTTTTCTAGGTATGTTTGATCATTTGCGTCCCTCACGAACTAAGTCTTACTATTACAGATCGAACTTAGCTCTTACGGGCCTTAAAAGAGTCAAATTTGACCATCCAAAGTGAGTAGTATCGATACTCTACTTGTAGTATCGATACCATAGGGTCAAGTATCGATAATCTTATGAGTATCGGTACCAAAAATGCATTCTGTTGCAAAATTGGGGCCTCAGTATCGATATTGTCACCCTGAGTATCGATACTTCAGTATCGGTACTCCCAATCAAAATCCCTAATTTTTTACCCCAATTTAACCAATATTGATACTCGAAAACTTAAAGGCTTATTTTAGGCTCGAAAAACACTCAAATTTCATCCTAAAAGCCATAGTTTGATTCTAAATCATGTACCAATTTTATAGGTAGTTATTTAAGGTCTTAAGGAGTCATAAATCATATTTTAAACACCTAAAACATGATTTGTATAAGAAATCAAAGATGAACCCTAAAATACTCAAAACACCAAATCTTAGTAAAATCTCTAAATTTATGAAAGCTTAATACTCCAAATGATTAGAGATACACTAACTTGATGTTAGGATCTCGAAATGAACTCCTTTAGCTAGCAATCACTTCCTTTTTTGAACTTTGTTAATTTTCCACCATTTTTCCTCAATCAAAAATGAAGACAAAGATTCTTAGTATAATAATGAAATGAGGATGATTAAGAACGAATTTGAAGTTAAAGAATATAAAGAAGAAACCACAATCACTCACCTTGAGCTAATCACTTACAAAGGAGGAAGAAGATTGATACATGCATCACAAGGCTCACATCAAAGGAAAAAGTAATAACTCTTCCTAATGATCCACTCGTTCAAGCTTTGGAAAAGAAGATCAGAACAGAAGCAGACTTGCGACGACTTTTTGAATGGGATCCTGATTGTTTTTGGTCAAGATGTCTTCTGGAGAAACAACCGTATGTCTCTTATCTTTCCAACGGTTCTTGAATCGCATCAATCCGATATCGGTAACTCAAGATATGACCATTTTACTGAAGATGATACATGCAGTAAATCCTAAACGGGATTAATACGGGATTTTGTAAATATTACGAATTTTCAATATTTATATTGATTATTTGTGATATAATTTAATATAGGATGATGAATTATATTTTAGGATCGGATTTATTATTTTATTAGGAATTAAGGTTGGGTTGAAACAATAGTTTTAGTTATTATTATTTTATTAGGAATTAGAGTTAAGACATGTTTAGTTTATTATTATTTTATTAATTAGTTATTTAGGACCTTTAGAACTCAACCCCTATATAAAGGAGGCTTCATTCAACTTTGTAAATCAAGATTTCTTTGATTAATAATACAACGAGAGTTCGTTTTTGCAAGTGCTGATTGCCTTGTGCCTTCGAAGCTTCTTTTCCTGGAGTTCTTTCAAGTTCTTGTGAGGGAGATTAATCTTCACACTCCAATTTACCTTTTCATTGCAACTAGGAGGGTTGGTTAGAGCCATATTATCGTGTTTGTCTTTTCATTGCGACTAGGAGGGCTCGATAGGACATTATCCATCGATTTTCTGCATATCCATCCACGCCATCAATCATCTTTACCGTTCACCTTCATAAGGGAGATCTTTTGATTTCTTGGTTATCTTATTTTATTTGCAATTCCTTTATCTTGTTTTAATCCTGTTTCTTACCTTGTTTCCAGCACCTAAAGAAACTCTAAGAACCTTACTTACTGCCGCCACCTTCCCCTATTCATTCTCTATTGTTCTTCATCGAGTCTAGAGCTTTCTAGGTTTCATTCTTCAACAAGAGCAACATTAATCAATCCGCCACAGCTTCCCTATCAATTGGTATCATATTTAGGTCGATTCTTGGAAAGAAGCAAGCAATCTTGCTTGTTCTTGCACACAAAACCGTCAAGGTATCCTAACGGAGCTAGTCCAGAGAAGATTCATCGTTTCAGGTTCTTTTTATTATTTTTAATTTAGATTCAAATCCTTCTTGTTAGTTTGCTAATTTTTTTTTCAAAACAAAAAAGCCAAAAAACAAAAAAACAAAAAAGCCAAAATTTCAAAAACAATTTTAAACGAAGGTATTTAGGGATGATTTTCTCCAGATATCATATTCATCTTAAGTTTAATCTCCAGTCCAAAATTCACTTCAATCAGAGTTCATTAGAGCCTTCAAATACATCATTCAAGTTTTATCTGCAGATTCGGTCTAGAATATTGTCGAATTTCTTGAAAATTCTACAGAAGGAATTTTGTGTTGAAAATTTCCAGATTGAAACACCATATATTTTAGATCATTCACACAAAAAATCAGAATTTTTTGAGATCAAAAACAACTTCGAACAAAGCGATCAAGAAAAACAGATTGTTTGAGGACTCACCGTTCAACAGAGTCTACTGGATACTACTGAAGGTATTTGGTTCTGAAATTTTACAGGTGGTTGCTTAACGCATCGAAATATATTCAAGAAATTTTCCAGAATTTTTGGATATTGGTAACCCCCTCAAAAACGTTGCTCAAGTTGATCTAGTGTTTTCTAGGTTTTCTGGTTTGGTTCTTTTTTCTCTGACTCTTAGTGCTTTAGGTTCTTTTGTTTTTTCCCTGTTATTGTTCTTTTGCATTATCTAACACATTATCTTCCTTGTGTTAGTAGGACTAAAGAGTTTGCATATTTCTTCCTCCTTTGCATTCTCGTTCTCTTGGAGTCTAACCTTTGTTTGGCCTCTTAGAGCTTTTAGGTTTTTCTTATCACCTTTGCTAGTAATCAAACTCCGATACGAACTGTGAAAGACTACTTGGTAAAGTGAGTTTTAAAGAGTACAAGATCGGCTTACTTGCCTCTCATTGTGTTACTTTCTTGGAGTGACTTGTGAGGTTTCTTGCTTTGTTGAATTTTCTTCCTTTTATTTTTATTTTACTTTAAAATTTTCTTTTGAGTGTTATGATTTCAGGATGGGCGACAATAACAACAAGACACTTACGGCTATCTTAGCCACACTTACCCGACTCACGACTCAAGTTGAAAGATTTGATGAAATCGTGAGAGAATGACAAAACCACAACTGAATCTACCAAACCAGAATCCAAGACCAAACAATGTTGAACTTTTGGTACCCGGGCGAGAACAACCACATTTTCAAGCACCCGAACTCTTTGTAAAACCAAAGTTCACGATCCCGTCTTTCAAAGGAGACAATGATCTAGACAGGTACATTGAATGGGAAGGAAAAGTTGATCTCATGTTCGCATACCATGACTGCACCCAAGCTAAACAAGTTCACCTCATCACCACACAATTCGAAGGATATGCTCGAACTTGGTGGATGCAACCAAGGAAAAAGATCCAGAACTTCCAAATTCCAACAATCACTTCTTGGACCGACCTCAAACAAACCATGAGGAAGCGATTCCTACCGATACATTATACACGATAAGTTAAACTACGACTACACCGACTTCGACAAGGTAGAAGTTCAGTTGAAGATTACTACAAGGAGATGCAGTCCTTACTCAATAGGGCTAACATAACCGAAAAAGAGAAGTCACCGTGTCAAGATTCATCGTCGGCTTAAACTCAAACATCACAGATCTTCTTGATCTACAAGGGTACGAAAACCTTGAAGATACACTAAAGAAAGCAATGACAATCGAAGCACAAATCTAAAGGAGATCTCGATTCAGTGAACATTACCAAGGTACTTCATCCTCTTACCAAGGTAATCCTTTAAATCCTTCCTCATCTTCTACTCCATCTTCTCTGAAAAAGCCAAGAGATGAAAAACCTGACAAGGAAAAAGAACGACCAACAAAGAATGACACACTTCCAGACCCTAAAGATCAAATGATAATTTGTGAGGAGGTAGGGAAAGCAAAAAAAGAAAAAGTTGAGAAAGAGGCAAAAGCAAAAGAGGTCACCAGTTATAAAAGCCAAAAGAATAATGACACATGGGAGGTGAGTGAACCTAAATGTGAAAAGAAAAGAGTGACTCAAAATTTATGTGTGAGCACAAAAGAATTGAGAGAGAACCTTCTTTACAAACAACCTTGCATCTTTGTCGCTTTAGGGAATCAATTGTTTCGATTTCTAACATTAACAAGGATTTGCCTAGTGTGTTTTCATCTCTTTTACAGGATTTTCGAGAAGTGTTACGTGATCTACCTAACGAACTACCACTGAAAAGAGGAAAACAATGCCAAACCAATCTAATTCAAGGTTCCATCATACCTCGTCAAACATACAATCTCGAAGAAACCAAAGAGTTGGATTTGTTACAAAAAGGCTACATCCAGGAAAGCCTTAGTCGTGACACCATCTTAATGACGAAACATGATTTGAACAACTCTACATGCTTTATAGTTCATGCACAGGAAATCCATGTAAATGATGAAATAGTAAAAGCAACACGAGACTGGCCCACACCATCTTCCATAGCCAAGAGTTGTCGAATAATATTAGGTGACCCTCCTGACGGGTTACCACCTGAAAGCCCTAATCACTATGCCATATCAATGAAGAGTCACGATTTACGGGAGTCCAAAGGTAAGTATTTTATTACTCATTTTAATGACATTGTAACATACTTCTTCTCCTTCTTAGAAGGCAAGGCTCGTGAAGTTGTCATCCATACTAAACACAACTCCTTTAAGTGTGTAACAGACCGAGGTAAGCAAAACACATTAGACAATGCACTACCACGAAGGTATACTCTTAAGCATGCTACTATTCCAAGAATTGAACATATAAAAGATGTATATCACGATAACTCGGATATTTCTGATATTTCTACCCATACTTTTAAAAGTGCTTTTAATGAGTTTTATCTTGTATATGAGTTTCCTTGCCAACTAAACAGGTTCTACAATCCACAAATCTTCTGCCGAGAATTCTTAATTCATGAACCACACTTAGGAGACTTAAGGGATTACTTTAACAAACAGTTGACATGGTTTTTAAACACTCATTCTCACCACACACGAATAAAACCATGGAGAAATTATCTGAAGCAATCATACAGAAAGCAAACAGTGGTCGGCGCCATGTTGAATTTCAACCTAAACATCAGATTACAAGACTTGTATGCAAAAGAGGATTTCAAGACTACAAGAAATCAGTTCCTACAAAGAAGAAACCTCGACTGAAACGCATAAAGACACATCACATTGATCCTGATAAATGTTTCACAAGTTTTCCTTTCAATATATCTAATTCTCTTTGTCTTGGATTTTTAGATTCGAGGACGAATCCTTTTAAGGAGCGGGGGAATGATACATGCACCAGAGTCCATAATACATGCTTCTTTGGACTAATGTTTCTACTTGAACCTATTAGAAGAACAAAGTCTCGAAGATTCAAAGCATATCTACTCGGTAAGCATCATGTGAATGAATCATTAAACTATTCTAATGTTACTCGCTTTAATGTTTCAGATTCGAGGTCGAATCTTTTTGAAGAAAGGGAGGATGATACATGCATCACAAGGCTCACATCAAAGGAAAAAGTAATAACTCTTCCTAATGATCCACCCGTCCAAGCTTTGGAAAAGAAGATCAGAACAGAAGCAGACTTACGATGACTTTTTGAATGTGATCCTGATTGTTTTTGGTCAAGATGTCTTCTGTAGAAACGACCGTATGTCTCTTATATTTCCAATGGTTCTTGAATCGTATCAATCCGAGATCGGGAACTCAATATATGGCCATTTTACTGAAGACGATGCATGCAGTAAATCCTAAACGGGATTAATACGGGATTTTGTAAATATTACGAATTTTCAATATTTATATTGATTATTTGTGATATAATTTAATATAGGATGATGAATTATATTTTAGGATCGGATTTATTATTTTATTAGGAATTAAGGTTGGGTTGAAACAATAGTTTTAGTTATTATTATTTTATTAGGAATTAGAGTTAAGACATGTTTAGTTTATTATTATTTTATTAATTAGTTATTTAGGACCTTTAGAACTCAGCCCCTATATAAAGGAGGCTTCATTCAACTTTGTAAATCAAGATTTCTTTGATTAATAATACAACGAGAGTTCGTTTTTGCAAGTGCTGATTGCCTTGTGCCTTCGAAGCTTCTTCTCTTGGAGTTCTTTCAAGTTCTTGTGAGGGAGATTAATCTTCACACTCCAATTTGCCTTTTCATTGTGACTAGGAGGGTTGGTTAGAGCCATATTATCGTGTTTGCCTTTTCATTGCGACTAGGAGGGCTCGATAGGACATTATCCATCGATTTTCTGCATATCCATCCACGCCATCAATCATCTTTACCGTTCACCTTCATAAGGGAGATCTTTTGATTTCTTGGTTATCTTATTTTATTTGCAATTCCTTTATCTTGTTTTAATCCTGTTTCTTACCTTGTTTCCAGCACCTAAAGAAACTCTAAGAACCTTACTTGCTGCCGCCACCTTCCCCTATTCATTCCCCATTGTTCTTCATCGAGTCTAGAGCTTTCTAGGTTTCATTCTTCAACAAGAGCAACATTAATCAATCCGTCACCGCTTCCCTATCAAAGATGAAGAAAGGAGGAAGAAGATGGAGAAAGGAGGAAGAAAAGATGAAATGGGAGAACCCCACGTCCAACTTCAAATAAAACCCCAATACGTCTTAGTGTATATATTTGTAAGATACACGAAAAATGTCTTGAATTCAACGACACCAATACGTCTTTTTTATGTCACTTGTGTATCAATGCCAAAGATAACATAAGAAAAGCGTTTTATTATTTACTCCATGTGCCAAAATATCTCTTTTAGATCACATATACATCAATGAATAAATACATCTCTTTTATCTCTCTTTCACGATACCAATACGTTGAAAAATCTCTTATTATCCAATCCTTTATAGAGAGGAAAATTTTGATGAAGATGATAGAAAATTACCAAAAGCAAGTGTGTGGAATGAGTTTTCTAAGTGCGACCAAAACATCATATGATGCAGTGGAGTCCTGAAAGAATATTTGAATTAAACTCATAGAGGAATAAATCTCAATTTGAATCCATCAACTCTTAGAAAATTCAATTTAGTCTTTTATTTAATTCATATTTTAATTTTGGCAAAAAGGCACCCAAGGCCCTGAATTTTTTTTTATAAAAAATCAATATGACACTCAACCTGTTTTTTCTATCAATGTGACCATTTGACCAACAGAATCGTTATTTTCGGCTGACATGACATGTCAACTTGCCTGGCTAACCCGTTTAATGTTGTTAGAAATTGGGTAAATTACATAATTTATAATTCAACTATCTTCTCTTCCATTTTAGTCACCAAACTTAAAAAGTTTTCAATTTAATCACTCAACTTTCGAATTATTCTTCTTTTAATCCCCAAAACTTATTTTATTATTATTTATATATGATGTGACATTTATTATTATTTTATTAATATATAAGTAAAATAATATTAATTAAATTAATTGCATAAACTTTTTGAATCAAATGGGGATTTGAACTTTTCTATGAAAAGTTCATCTTGTTCATCATTCTTGGGAAAACCCAGTTCATCATTTGAAGGATTTGGTGAGTCCGAAGTTGGAAGGGTGAAGATGTCCCAAGCGTAATCTGATTGGCAAAATGTAGTAAAGGTGGGGTTGGGTTGTGATTTAGGGTTTTGAGAATATTTTTTATTTAAATAAAAAAATTAATTTCATTAAATAAAATTAAATTAATATTTTTAATTATATATTAATAAAATAATAATAATAAATATCACATCATACATAAATATTAATAAAATAAATTATGGTGATTAAAATAAGAGTAATTCAAAAGTTGAGTGATTAAATTAAAAAAATTTAGAGTTTAGTGACCAAAATAGAAGAGAGAAGATAATTAAGTAATGAATTGTATAATTTACCTGATTAATAACAGCAGAAATTAATGGAAGCGTTGGCCAATAATAAAAATATTAATTAAAGGATCACATTAAATTCTTTTTTCAAGTTGAAATGATACATTGATAAAAAATAAAATAAAATGAGGGTCACATTTAATTTTTTTCTAAAAGTTCAGGGGCTTTGGGTGTTTTTTGCCTTTAATTTTCATTCTAAAACCAAACTGAAATTTAATTTGATGTGAGAAAGGACGGCTGCATTTGACAATTTTTACATCAAACAAGTTGATGTAGGTATTCTGTCACATCGTTTCGTAGGCAGAGAAGCAGAGCCCATCTCATCCACTTTTTCACTCGTAACTTTAAATGTCTGCTTTTGGCAATGTCTATATCAGACACGTACATCAGCAAGATTTGTTCTGAATTAGGTAATCGCCATGGATGTCGCCTTGAAGCTTAACTTTGGTGTCTTTCTTTTACATATTCTCTTCTTGCCTTCTTCCATTCCATGCGATCTTTTAAATTTCAGACAGAGCAATGATAATTTGTCTGTGTTTCCTACAAATTTTCTCTTTGGAACAGCCTCTTCTGCATATCAGGTTTGCCTCACTGGTCTTTAATCTGTTAAAACCATTAAAAATACAGTTTTTTATCTTCTTTTGTTTAAAATAAAATCTGGGTTTTGGCAGTATGAGGGTGCTTACTTGAGTGATGGTAAAAGTTTGAACAATTGGGATGTTTATTCTCATAAACCAGGTAACTTCCATCACTCCCATCTTTAGAACCACCATTTGTCGTTGTTCCCTTGTGGTTGTTGGTTGTAGTTATGGTTAAATTTTATAAAAGATCCATGTGCTATTTGTTTTTTAGGATTTTGTCTCTTTACCTTATTTTGGTCCTTTCATGTTGTTGTACTTCTCGAAATGTGTATTTTTAGTCCTAATGTTAATTTTTTATATTAATTCCATAAAAAAAGTATAAATATGTACATGGACGTAGCTATGTGTATGGTGAGAGGGTCCTGCTGGTTTTAAAATTCGTAAGCTAGAAAATCTAAGTTTTCTACTTTTGGCTTGCCCTTTTTTCGGTTTAATACCAAAATAATAAGTGCTTCGACTATACCCAAAATCTCGAATTGGTGACTAAACTATTTTTTCACCTATCCAGATGCTTAGCATTTATAAACGTTGTCCTGCCTTCAACGACTTTAATTCTTTCGTTAAGGGACACGTGTCAATATAATGACCAACCTCATTTTCCCTCAGCGACCAAAACTCCCATAAAATTTTGACCGATTGATGACCGATCAAAGACGAACCAATGTTTTATACTCCGCGAAACTTTGGATGAAAATCGTGATTCCACGTAATCTCGATTGTCAATCGACGATAACTACGACGACATATGGCTAGGAGGATGGTAGGGATTACGTCGACGGTAGAGATGGGTATATGTGCTAAGGTCCGCGGGCTACCCGTTTAACCCGCGGTCCGTGCGGGTTTTGTACATCAAAAATTGAAGCTCGTTTAAATTGTGGGTTTTTTTAGCCCATACCGTTAAACCTGCTAGTTTAATGGGTATAACCGCGGGTAGCCCGCGAAACTCGCAATAGCCCGCTTAATTTAAAATTTATAAAATTTTAGAGAAAATAAACTTAAATAATTTTATAGAAAAAAAAATTACCTATAAATATGATGTTACTTATAACCATTGTAGTTCTTAAATTTATTAGGGCATTTGTCATAATTCTACCGTTGCTTGATATTTGTTTTTCATTTACAATGTATCAAATTATTCTTCATTTTAAAAAATAATAGTTAAAAGATTTATATAGTATTTTAGCCTTATAAAATTTACAATTGAAAACATACTTTTTCAACTTTTAAAGACTTTTACAAAAGAAAAATTGTTAGATTTGTATAATGTTTGACTTTGTTGAATTTTTCTGTTTGAATTTCTGCTTGCAGACACTTTTGTGTCTTCATATTATAGCCTTGAATAATCGTGTTTTATAAAAGTATAATGTGGTTATTTTTTTATTTGTTTTTTAATTTGGTGATACAAGTGAATATTATTTTTTTTAATTTGAGTTTAAGTAATTATATCGTTATATATATATATATATATATATATATATAATGATTAAAAAATTAAAAAATATATTATTTTATAATCATTTCCGGCTATTTCAAATAAAATTTAAATATTATTTATTATTTTGACGGTGCTACATTCCTTTTCAAGTTACTGAATCATTTTTAAAGGTATAGCAAGTTAGAACATTATTTTTTATTGCATTTAAAGCATTTAAAATTATTTTTATTTAATGGGCCGCGAGTAAACCCGTTTAACCCGCGGGTTAAACGGACGGGTCGCGGGCCTTAAAATTCAATACCGTTTATGATTGCGGGCTTTTTAAACCACTCCGTTTAAACCCGCACCGTCAAAACCCGCGGACTAAACGGGTGGGTAGCTCGTATACCCACCTCTAGTTGGCGGCGGTGGTCGTGGTGGGAAAATGCATCAACAGTTGGTTAAGGATAGGATTTTGGAATTTTAGATATTTTGAGGTTTGTTATAATTTTATAGAAATTAGAGTTTTTTATAAATACAATAATATTTAAAAAAATAATTTCAAATCCACTAGATTGTGACACATGTCACTTAACGAGAGAAATTAATGTCGTTGGCGGCCCGGGCACCTAAATGTGTAATGTTTGTAACGTTAGGTACTTGGGTGGGTCAAAAAATAATTTAGGCACCTATTCGAGATTTTGGGTATGGTTTGGGCACTTCTTTTGGTATTAAACTATTTTTTTCTTCTTTTCTGAACCTTTTGGCTGGCATTGTATGAATAACTTTGCAATCCCTTTTATTAAAATAAACAAAGAGAAAATCAACCCTTCAACATGATATATGATTGATATCACAGGAAATACAATTATTGATGGAAGCAATGCAGACATAGCTGTGAACCATTATCATCAGTATCAGGTATGACTAGCTACTTCCATACTCCACATGATTGTGTGTCAAAAACCGCTCCATTGGTCATGATCGTATAAATTGGAATTGTCTTCTTTGAATATTTATCTCGAGAATCAATCTCGAAACATAATACACAGAAGAAATGTATGCAAATTAAAGAACGATCCCCTTGTGCGTCAAGTTTGGAGTTCGAACTATAGGAACGCACACGAGAGTGATAAACGACTTGCGCTCAAGCGGTCTATTATCGTTTATTATGGTTCTGATATAGGAAGATATCGAGCTGATGCATTCGCTTGGTGTCAATAGCTACCGGTTCTCTATTTCTTGGGCCAGAATTTTACCTAGTAAGTCTTTTGAATGTGTCATTTATGATGTTACGTGAAGCTTAAGTTATGGTTAACTGAAATAAGATGTGTAATTCCAACAGAAGGGAGATTCGGGAAGATCAATGAAGCTGGTATCGGGTTCTACGACAACCTTATCGATGCTCTCCTAGTTAAAGGTTTGTTTTCCTTTCTTTGACAGGTTTTCTTAAGCTTTTTTTCGTAAATGTCACGGCCAGAGGGTCATTGCAACTCGGTTTCGACACATTCTGCAGGCATTCAACCGTTTGTAACATTGACACACATCGATCTTCCTCAAGAACTTGAGGACAGATATGGAAGTTGGCTGTCTCCTCAATCACAGTAACTATCTTGTTCAACTTTTAGTTCTTTCATGGGATGAAAATGGCATCCCACATTGGATCTTTAACTCTTGTTTCGATCGCAGGGAGGATTTTGCATATTTTGCTGATATCTGCTTTAAGTCCTTTGGAGACAGGGTGAAGTACTGGATCACCTTCAACGAACCTGATTACCAAGTCATGTATGGGTACCGTACCGGTGAATTCCCACCTTTGCGCTGCTCCTGGCCATACGGAAATTGTACCGATGGTGATTCGGAGAAGGAGCCGTTTATAGCAGCCCACAATATCATCCTAGCACATCTAGCCGCTGTTCGTATTTACAGAACCAAATACCAGGTACCATTACTGCACTAAGCATCCAATTCAATGTCATTAATGCAAAGTAAGCTTGATCAACAACATCAATTTTTTAAAACTCTAGGAATCGCAAGGAGGTAGCATCGGAATCGTCTTGCATTGTGATTGGTATGAACCGATCAGCAACTCTATAGCCGATAAGCTAGCAGCTGAAAGAGTTCAAGCCTTCACCATTAATTGGTAGGTAACTTCACCATTATCTTCTTCAATTTCATCATAAAAGGAAGCGGCAGCTCAAGGAATCGAGCACAAGAATGTAAATCGGATGTCGGGATTCAAACTGAACGCTACCTCATAAGGGTGGCTGCCCGATTAAGCATTTGCGAGTGCTTACAGCATTCTAAACTTGCATATAGGTTCCTAGAGCCAATCATATACGGAAGATATCCTCATGAAATGCAAAACATTCTGGGACCAACTTTACCTGAACTTTCAACCACCGAGAAGCTGAATAAAGGGCTCGACTTCATCGGAATCAACCACTACAGCGGATTCTATGTCCAGGATTGCATGTTCTCCGCATGTGAACCGGGACCAGGAACCTCAAGAACAGAAGGATTTTGGGGACGAAGCTCAACGAAAAATGGCATCCCCATAGGAGAACCTGTAAGTAACCTTAATTTATGAAATCGTGATTATAGTACCATATTGCATCTTGACTTAAGCTAACAACCGGAGCCTTTCGACTATACAGACCGACTTGGCTTGGCTGAATGTTTATCCCCAAGGAATGGAGAAAATCATAACCTATCTCAAGGAAAAATACCTGAACATACCTATGATCATTACTGAAAATGGTAGGATAAACCAAAAGGTATGATCTAAAGGAAAATGTTTCGTATATACTGATAATGTTTAGTGTTCCATGTAGGATATGGTGATATGAATAAAGCAGAATCCATCACAGAAGAACGTTTACGAGATGTTAAAAGAGTAGAGTACATGGCTGCATACTTGGATGCATTAGCAACAGCAATCAGGTATATATATATATATATACACACACACAGCCTTCAGGTTATTATGCGGTGTCAATGGAACTATGACTCAAACATAAGCGATTAATGTTATTCTCTTGAATGCTATTAGGAAAGGAGCAAACGTGAAGGGTTACTTTGCCTGGTCTTTGTTGGACAACTTTGAATGGAACAGCGGATTTACAGTCAAGTTCGGACTTCACCATGTCGACCATAAGACCTTAATGAGAAGACCGAAATTGTCGGCTACTTGGTACAAAAATTTCTTGACAGAGGTAAAGGAACACCAGCAAACCGGATATGCTAAGGATAGCCCTGTCTATTATTAGTCTGCTCCTGCATCTTTGCTCGAATATAGTTGTTCATTATAAGACTGAAGAGAAGACCAAAGTCGTCAATTTTTACTTGGCAGAACAGAACATTCTAAAGTCTGGGTCCAAATTGGATGTTTGGGTTAATTTGTTTGTATAAATTCTGGATTTTTTAGGTCCAATGCTATGTATATCTCCTTCGTCATGTTAATCATTAACCTGCCTTCGGGTAAAATTGGACCAATAATCTAAGCGGAATTTTTATTTGGTCCAATAGGTCAACTCCAACATGATTTTGCATTCT
This sequence comes from Hibiscus syriacus, assembly GCF_006381635.1. Taxonomy (NCBI): domain Eukaryota; kingdom Viridiplantae; phylum Streptophyta; class Magnoliopsida; order Malvales; family Malvaceae; genus Hibiscus; species Hibiscus syriacus. The sequence continues at coordinate 403,264 of NW_024063399.1, read as the reverse complement.
ATGGCATTTGCTATAGTGTATGATAAACTCGTCACACCTACATGATGAGTTTGACCGGGTAATATTTTTTAATAGACTGAGGCCTATGGGCACCATAGGATCAAAAATTTTAATATATTTCTTGAAACTCATCATGCTCACGTGACGAGTTCTATTTAAATACATTAATTTTTTTTTTAATTAAAATAATTTATTTTTTAAAAAATATTTAAAAAATCAGAGAAACTCGTCATGTGGATGACGAGTTTGTTTGAATTTAAATTTGTAGTTGTTATCTAACCATTGGACAACGAGTAGTGTAAGTAGAACTCGTCACATCGAGGTGATGAGTTTCAACGGACGTATTTAGAATTTTTAGTATAAATAGAAGTGAATTGATGGTGTTTATATGAGGAAAAAAAGTAAGTTTTGAGAATCAAAAAATGAATATGTAACATCAAGTTTGGTATTATTTGTCGAATTGTGACTATAGTTTTGATGACTCGAGCTTGATGATTGAGATTCAAGCTCATCTTCAGATGATGAGTTGATATATCAAGCATTTATGTTGATGGTTGAGGAAGATAAGTAAAAGAAAGAAGCTGAAGAATAGTGGAAAATCGATGAAAATCGAGAAGAATAAGAATAAAAAGATGAAAGATAAATATGAAGACTTACAAATTCGACATAGCAAACGACTTATAGAGGGGTAAAAAATAAAAATAATTGTAAAAAAAATGAAAAGAAGAAGAAGACGATAGACAAATACGAATACTTACCAATCTGACGTAGTAAACAAATTGCAGAGAGCTAAAAAAATAAAAGTGTTAAAAATATTAATTTATGAACAGTTTTTAATTATGTATGAATATGTCTTAAGTAATTAAGTAATTATTATATTAAGTGAAGTTATTTATGAATATTTTTTAATTATGTAAAAAATGATGTTTTATTTATCAGGTTTATATTATGTTTTATTTACCAACTTTATAATGCTAAACAATTTGATTTAAACAAACTTTACAAGCATTAAAACTTACATTACATTACAATATATTAGATGCATTAACTCGTCGCTCCCATATCTTAATCTTTATTGTCAGTTGACTCGTAAGATGTTAAGTTCAGTTCTTAAATCCTCCATTCTTTCTCTTATTTTTTTTATATATAAATAGTTTTAGTTGTTGAAGTTCAGCTTCTTTATTATCATATACGTCTTCCAATTTAATATGTGAAGTGGAAGGAGTAGTAGCTTGCTTATGATACTCGATAAATAGCACAACGTTACTCATTGAATTGGTAATGTATGTGTCAATCATTATTTGAACTGCAGAATCATCATTCAAATAGCCCATTAATAAATGTTGTGGAACCACAGAGGTAGAAAATCTTAAGTGTAGTGATAATAGTGTTGAATCTTGTTTGAAAATTTCGTCACCAAGTCGAAAAGTCGAATGTCTTCTTCGAAGGTGATGGTGAAAGATTTTGGCACAATAAATTGTTGTTGAAATTGTTGTCGTGACAAACTTAAAGTTAGAAACTTGAACAATAATGATATAATGGGTGAAGATGTAATTTGAGATGTTTTGCATCACTCATATAGACATAATGCTTATAAACTCGTAATGACGAAATGATGGGTTATATAATAATAATTGCTTATAACAATTTTGATTTTTAAAAATTTATATTAAATTACATTATACATTATACATTACACATTACATTACATTACATTACATTACATTACACATACAAATATTTAACTCCTACGATTTACAAAATCAATTATAATATTGTTTTCATTTTTCCAAAATCTATAAAAACAACCTTTAACATTTTAATTACACGTGAATATTCATCTGTCATGCTTAACGATGGTTGTAACTATGGGAATTTTGGATATTATTGTTATAGTGATTTTTTGATAATGTTCAAATTGGCTTTGGTTCTTTATATCATGCATTGGAGGGAGATTCTCTAACATTTATATCATTCTCGAAACCTCCCCTTTAAATACAACAATCATATTCTTAATACATATGTTGCCTCTATTTTACCCATCCTAGATGATTCTTTCAAAATCTCACACTCAAGATCAACATTGACATAATATCTTGGAAAACACTAGTATACATTCTCTATATAATGCATCTGGATTTTTCAAAAGAAAAGCTTTTCGTAAAATTAAGAATTCAAAACGAACTGGAGGTTTTAATAGATATGAATACAATTTAGATTTTGAAAATATTTCCATTGACTTTGTAACCAAACAAAAATTCCAACAAGTTAAGTGAAGATTTAAGAAATCCTTGATAATGTTCCTAACAACGCATCATAAAATCTTAGATAAGATTTCATTTGGAAGATCATATAAGCTAATAGTAGATGTCATATTGATAGTATGAGGTTCAGTAAAAATGAATAAAAAAGATTGATACTAAGTTAGGACAACAAATACAATCATATATATAGAAACTCTTATGGCCTTTAATCAACTTTTGTTTTGAGGTGATATATCACTGAAAAGAAAAGGACATGAATAGTTATGAAGTTTTAATTTGAAAATTTTATTATACCATGTAAGATTTTTCATTCAATATGAAAGAAGTTCTTACTTAAGGTGATATATCACTAGAAAAAAAAAGAACGTTAATAGTTATGATTCTATATCATTTGAAATTATTATTATACTAGATAAGATTTTCATTTAATATGAAAGAAGTTATGATTTAAGTTATGTATCACTGAAAAAAAGGATGTGAATAGTTAATGTTGAAAACATTTTGATGTTTCGATATAACAAATTAAGTTAAATGAATTTTAAGATTTTACAAAAGGTTTTCTAAAGTATATTCGATATAATTATTCGAATATCAAAATATTACTCCAAGTCTTTCAAAGTTCATTTTAATCCTTACTAAAGTGTAAAAATATGTTAAACAAATTTACAAAGTATTTCAAGCCTTAATCGAGTCAAAAATCATTTCTTAATTAAAATCAAACCAAAATGTGCAGATTGCCCAGAGGGAACCGATTCCCCCTAAGGGTGTACCGATTCCCCCTGAATGGTTTGGCTCCGAGAAATAACAGAATGCTTGGAGGGAACCGATTCCCCCTGTTCAACGGTCGAAATATTTGAATTTTACACTAAGGGAATCAATTCCCTATGAGGGGGTACCGATTCCCCCTATGCTCCAAGCAGTTTTATTAATTGTTTTCATACTTAAACGGCTCCATTGACTCCACTAATCATCCCCAACATTCAGAATCAATTGAATGAGTATTTAAACAAGCTTAGAATTCATTGATCAATAACAAGAAACAACAATCAACAAGAATCAAAAGAGAAACAAATAGAAAGTAGCAAACCTCAAGTTTGAGAATTTTCAAGCCTATTTTATTCAATATTCATTTTTTTCTTTCAAGAACACTTATTGTGCTCAATTGTATTATTCTTGAGTGTTCTTTCTTTGTTCTAGAATTGTGCAAACACATTTGCCTTGTGAAGTTTTTCATTAAGTTTGCGAATTTGTAATCTTCTCTTTGAGAAAGAGTGTTCTCAAGAATTTGAGTATATTCTTGAGGGAGTTGTAAGGTTATCTCTTTGTCCTCAAAAGAAAGAACAAATTAGTGAATTTGTTGGAAAATCCTTAGTGTGGATAGCTAAGGTAGTGGACGTAGACTTTGGTTGAGAAAGTCGAACCACTCTAAATTGATGTGCAAATTAATTTCAATTTTCTGCAAAAGCTTTCACCATATTTTTAATTGCCAATTCACCCCCTCTTGGTCGATTCCATCGATCGATTAACTCAACAGTTAAGATTCTTTGTCATTTGAAATTATTGTTGTACCATATAATATTTCTCATTCAATATGAAAATTCTGATTTGAGGTGATATATCATTGAAAGAAAAGAATATGAATAATTATGATTTTCTATCACTTGAAATTATTATTGTACCATATAATATTTTTCATTTAATATGAAAGTTCTTATTTGAGGTGATACATCACTGAAAACAAAAGGACGTGAATAGTTATGATTCTTTGTCATTTGAAATTATTATTGTACCTGATAAGATTTTTCATTTGAAAGAAGTTTTGATTCAGGGTGATGTATCATTGAAAAGAAAAAGAAGTGAATAGATAAGATTCTCTATCATTTAAAATTATTATTGTACAAGAAAATGATATGAATAATTAAAATTCTATGTGATTTTAAAATATTACAATAGGGTCTTATAAATTGACTTATGCTCCCTGAAAAACAACTTCTACTTTTTAAAGCTTTGTTGAATCTACAAAAAATTATTTCAAATATTGACAAAAAATCTTCATAATTGTCCATTATAATGGTGAAATTCTACAAACTGGTGTTGGTGTTGTGTTTAAGTCGTCCAAGCCTATAAATACAATGTTTCCTCTAGATGTATATCATCGCCAAATGAAGAACAAAATTAAAAGAAAACTTGGAGCTTATGTTTCATGTTTGAGTTATCGACAACTGGTCTCATCAAATCGAAACATTATTTGGAATAATCCAACTTGATGATGATGACAATGTTGTTGATATGGTTGGAGTATATCAAACAACAAATAATAATATGATCGATAATTAAGTTGAAATGACAAATGCATCATATGTTTCAACCTCACCAGTAGTTGCACAGACAACAGAAGATCCAAGAACATCTATACCATATAAAAGTGTTGCAGATGATAATCTTATTGGGTTATTCAGTGAAAGCCTTGTTGAGTTTAGTGAGGATGATGAAACTTTTGTTCCATTGAAAGAAAATATTGATGATACACCAATACTTGATGATTCTGATGTATTTGAGGCTGCTTTAAATGGGCAAGGATTGGATATTGAGGCTGATGTATGGGAGGCAATTGTTTCACAGGGTCATGGATTGTAGAATACTTCAAATATTTGGGCCTAAACATCAACACAACCTCAACCCTAAATGACTCAAAACGATATACCTTGGTGTCATCATCCAATTGCAATGCATGACATTAATTACGCTGCTATGAGGAGTACTGAAATCTATGATATATTGGAAATATGTGCCACCCACTGTGGTTATTCAAACGATGGATCAACAGAGTTGGTGATTGCTTTCCAATTTGAAACTAAAAATAATACGCAGTTGGTAATCAAGCAGTTGGTAATCAAGCAGTATTGCATCAAAGCTTATCTCCAATTCTATGTAGCGGAGTTTGATAAGAAAACATATTATGTAAGGTGTATACATCATAATGTCGGGTATAACTAGAGGATACGAGTTTCATACTTACAATGAAAGATATTGTGGGAAGTCATAAGCTTTAATGGCCAGTACGCATGTAAAATGAGCTCGTTGACTAAAGACCACATACATTTATATTCAGATGTCATATGCTCATATGTCATGTTTTTAGTCAAAAAAATCCAATGATACCTATTTTAGTGTTAGTGGCATCCATTTGAAATACATGTGATTCTATTTTGTCTTACTATAAGTCGTGGATGGCTAAAAACAAAGGAATGAGATTATGATATAGTGATTGGTATCATACATATAATGAGCTATCACTTTTGCTATAAGCAATGAAAATTTTCATCCCTCGAATCATTATAAGATCCTATACTCTTTCTATGACCACACTTCATGGAGAATGACAACATTATAAATGGAATAATTAACCACATCCTAAAAGTAATAAACCAAATTAAATATATTCATTACATTTCAAATTTAAATATAAAAAAGGACTAAAATCAGAATTTAGCTTTTTTCTTGCCTCTCTTTAACCTTCAGTTTCCAAAAAGCTAATGCAAAACAAAGATATCATCCTCATTTTAACACAATTTAATTGGGAAAATGGGTCGACGATTGAGATGGAAAAAAAGTTTGAAATATTGGTTGTCAAAGTTTATTTTCTTATATAGAATTTTATTTACAATATGTTTGAGAAGACACCGAAATTGAAAAACGCTTTCGGTGAAGATTTTAAAAATACATGATGTCTTTTACACTTATTTTACATGGAAGATGACATATCATATGGTCGTCTTCTAAACAAATGCCATGTTGTTCGGTTGTCTTTCGAGAAGACACTATGTCATTCAACCGTTTTCAAAACTACTATTATTTTTCTATTAATTAAAAAATTGATGAGAATACACTTAAATATCTTTTCTCACTTCCCTATTTGAGAATTTTTGGCCAATTTATTCTTTGTTAACACAAATAAACGTCACCATTTACCATTAATCGGTACGTGAATATTTTATTAAATATTTGATCGGATTTGATTTAAAATTTAATAAAAAAATTGTAAAATATACATCCTACATGATATGTTGAAAATTCAATATTAGCCTAAATAAGTTCACACCTAAATTAATTTGATGTCATTGCTTACATCAATTTAGTTTTGATGTCATTGCTTACATCAATTTAGTTAGGTGAAAATTAAGTATTTTTCTCATGTTTTAATTTCAATGGTTTAGTGATTATTTTAATGAGTGGTTTAGATTGTTTCTTGTAACCTATAAATACCCTACTTGTATTTGAGTTTTATCATCCAATAATAAAGTTTAATTATAAGCATTTGAAAGTTTTCTTAAGAGTTCTTCACTTTTGTAATTTTGTGAGATTATTCTAAAGAGAGTTTTTCTTCTTCTTGATCAGTTAGAGTTTTTACTCTATTTTGATTCAACAATTGGTATCCGAGCCACGTTTTTAAGGTCTCTTGAAATTCCAAGTATGCTCTGTGGCTGCAGTTTTTAACTGATCTTCCACATCAGAAAAGATTTCTTGAGATTATTGTCGGGGTTATTACAAACCTTGTGGAGCTTCTTTGTGTTTAGAGTAATTTAGTACTCTGCACGTTTGTTACTCAAGCTTGTTTGGTATAATCAAAGCCTTGCTGTTAAGATGGGTGATCTTCAAGTAGTTGGAGGAATCAAGAAGCTCAACAACAAAAACTACAACACGTGGGCAATATGTATGGAGTCATACTTACAAGGTTAAGACCTTTGGGAGGTTATCGGTGGTGGTGAAGTTACACAATCGACAGTAGAAGATGCTAATGGCATCTTGCGAAAGTGAAAAATTAAAGCAGACAAAGCAATGTTTGCTTTAAAGACCACAATTGAAGAAGAGATGTTGGAACACTCCGGGATGCTAAAACACCAAAGGAAGCATTAGACACTTTTGTTACACTCTTTTCGAAGAGGAACTATACAAAATTGCAACTCCTCGAGATTGAACTTCTATCAATGGTGTAACGCGACATGGCGGTTGCCCAATACTTTCACAAGGTGAAGTCGATATGTCGTGAAATTTCAGAATTAGATCCTACAGCTACTATTGGGAAGCCAGGATAAAAATAATAATTGTCCATGGTTTGAGACTTGAATATCGAGGGTTTGTTACCGTTGTACAGAAATAGCCGACTAAACCATCGCTTGTTGAGTTTGAAATTTTACTTGTACGTCATGAAGCCATGGCCAAGCAAATGGGAGGAGTCTCGTTGAAGAGTGAAGAGGAAGCGCTCTACACTAGCAAAAGTAGAGGTAATAGTAGAAAGTTTGATGGCAAGTGTTACAACTGCGGGAAGATGGGCCACATGGCAAATGACTGTTGGACCAAGAAAAAGCCTGTTGAAAGTAATATTGCTACTTCCAGTTCGAAGGAGAATAGTGAATATGGTTGGGATGCTGAAGTTTTATTTACTACGGAGGAAGAAGAATTAGCTCTCACAGTAACAACACCAGAACATATTGACTAGAAGAATGATTGGATCGTAGATTCGGGCTGCTCAAATCATATGACGGGTGACAAACAGAAGTTACAAAACCTGTCTGAGTACAATGGAGGTCGTGTGGTGGTGATAGCTGACAACTCAAGGTTACTAATAACTCACATCAGTAAGACGATAGTTGTGCCTCGATATAATTCTAACCAGGTGCAACTTCAAGATGTTTACCATATCCCAAGAATGAAGAAAAATTTGCTATCTGTGGCTCAACTAACATCACCAGGCTATTATGTCTTATTTGGTCCCCAAGACGTGAAGGTTTATCGTGACGTTAAAATCTCATAAACACCAACAATGGAGGGATGAAGTTTGAAGTCAATTTACGTGATGTCAGCAGAGTCTGCATATGTAGACATGACAAGAAAAAATGAGACATCAGATCTATGACACATGTGGTTAGGTCACGTTAGCTATTCCAAGCTAAGTGTGATGGTGAAGAAGTCGATGCTTAAGGGGTTTCCTCAACTATACGTGAGAACATACACGGTCTGTGTGGGATGCCAATATGGTAAAGCACACCAATTACCATATGACGAGTCAAAGTTTAAAGCAAAATAACCATTAGAGTTGGTTCACTCTGATGTATTCGGACCGGTTAAGCAACAGTCAATTAGCGATATGCAGTACATGGTAACATTCATTGATGACTTCTCCAGGTATGTGTGGGTTTTCTTTATGAAAGAAAAATCTGACACATTCTTAAAGTTTAAAGAGTTCAGAGACTCAGCTGAAGAAGAAGTAGGAAAGAATATATATTGCTTGCGCACAGATAACGGAGGAGAATATAGATCAAACGAGTTCTCTCAATACCTAAGGGAATGTCGAATACGTCATCAGTACACTTGTGCCAACACACCACAACAGAATGGTGTAGCGGAAAGAAAAAACTGGCATCTTGCAGAAATTTATTCGTGGAGAACTAGATTGAGATATCTACATGACCCATCCAATGGGTTTTCAGAGTCAATATCATCTTGAATATGTGTGTAAGCTGCGAAAAACATGCTACGTATTGAAACAAGCGCCTAGGGCGTGGTATGGTAAGATTGCTAAATTTCTAACGAAAAACAGCTATTCAGTAACACCTGCAGATTCTAGCTTGTTCATCAAAGTCAATGAAGGTAAGCTAGCTATCGTGCTAGTGTACGTGGATGACTTAATCTTAACCGGTGATGATGAGGCAGAAATTCTTCAGACGAATGAGAATTTATCAGTTCGTTTCCAGTTGAAAGAACTTGGACAACTTAAGCACTTCCTTGGTCTAGAGGTTGATCGCACACACGAAGGAATATTTCTGTGTCAACAGAAATATGCTAAAGATTTGTTGAAGAGGTTTGGACTGCTCGAATGCAAGTCAACTTTAACACCAATGGAACCAAATGTCAAAATGTGTGCACATGAAGGAAAAGATTTGGAAGATGCAACAATGTATCGACAATTGGTAGGTAGTATGATCTACTTAACCTTGACCCGACCTGACATTTCTTATGCAGTTGGTGTGATGAGTCGGTATATATAAAATCCAAAGAAGCCTCATTTGGAAGCAGTTCGACGAATATTGAGATATGTGAAGAGTACAATTGAATATGGTCTTTTTTACAATAAAGGTGAAGACTGCAAGTTAGTTGGTTATTGTGATGCTGATTATGCAGGAGATCAACAACTGGGAATGTGTTTAAGCTTGGCTCCGGAACAATTTCTTGGTGTAGCAAGAGACAACCAACGGTATCATTGTCAACGACTGAAGCTGAGTATCGAGCAATAACAATGGCAGCTCAAGAGAGTACATGGTTGATACAGTTGATGAATAATCTACATCAACCAGTAGATTATGCAATTATGTTGTATTGTGACAACCAATCGACAATTCGGCTAGCGGAGAATCCTGGTTTTCATGCAAGAACTAAACATGTGGAAGTACATTACCACTTTGTTAGGGAAAAAGTTTTGCAAGAAGAGATTGAGATGAGGCAAATCGAGACAGATGAGCAAATTGCTGACTTGTTTACAAAAAGCTTGAGTGTTGGAAAGTTTGAACATTTCCGTCGTTAGCATGACGTGATTCAAAGAATGGAGGCTTACATTGAGGGGGAGTGTTGAAAATTCAATATTAGCCTAAATAAGTTCACACCTAAATTAATTTGATGTCATTGTTTACATCAATTTAGTTTTGATGTCATTGCCTACATCTATTTAGTTTTGATGTCATTGCTTACATCAATTTAGTTAGGTGAAAATTAAGTATTTTTCTCATATTTTAGTTTCAATGGTTTAGATTATTTAGTGATTATTTTTATGAGTGGTTTAGATTGTTTCTTGTAACCTATAAATACCCTACTTGTATTTGAATTTTATCATTCAACAATCAAAGGTTAATAATAAGCATTTGAAGGCTTTCTTAAGAGTTCTTCCCTATTGCAATTTTGTGAGAAAGAGAGTTTTTCTTCTTCTCGATCAATTAGAATTTTTACTCTATTTTGATTCAACATGATACACGTACGACATTTGCAATCAAATGGGTGTAAAGTCTCTAGCAATAAATACACAACAAAACTGGAGCCATGGAAGTCGTGAATATCAACACAGGTCATAAATTTCCCTGCCAAAGGCATGGCATTGCCAACTCATTTTCCATTACAAAATTACGTATAGATGATGAAGTAGTAAATAAAAAAAACTGTTAGCAATGACCACAGCAATACCTCGTGTTTTTGTGTATAACATATTATTATGTGATTCATTGATTAAAAAAATAGTATATATTAGTGGCACGTTATATACTGTAATTGCGTTTTGCTTCATTAAAAGTTTTAGCTAAGCAGCTACCTAACTCAGTAATTTATGGTCATCGAGTTACCACGTTGAAAGGCACGACCTATGGGAACGTCACATGCAAATCCCGGCATTGCTGCAGCCTACACCCAATTATTTATATAAATTAGTTGCTTTGAGAAAAATATAAAAATTACTGTGATGATAATTAATGGTGAGAAAATAATTTTTTAATATAATGTTACAACGATCTTCATACTTTTATATATCATCTATTAGATCTAGTTAAAAAAAAGTAACGCATCATATAAAATTAAAGATTTTTTTAAATTAATTTTTTTGTTAAGTTTTATTTAATTGTTATCGTTGTCAACATAATATATAAGGATATATATGAGTTGGATCCAATTTTTAATATATTAGAATTTGATCCGAGTATAACACTTTTTTACTTATCACTCGATCCAATTCGGATTTAGAGAAATTTCATTAGACGATGTTGTAGATAAAAACTCGCATCATACTTGATATATATAATCATTTTTATTAGATAAAATAAAAACTCAATTGAAAAAATTATAGACAGAGAGATATTATAACAATTATCACTAAATATATAAAGTTCAATTATTTTATTATTTATAGGTAGGTCGAATATTTTTAATCCTAAATTTAAACCCAACAATTTAACACAATCTTATCTTTTAAAAAATCAACTTGACTTGAACATGAATTTAAGAAAAATATAATTATATAGAGTCAGGACGGAAGTTTTGAATTTTCGGTTAAATATTCATTCCCAACAATATATAAAGAACATAATATCAAATATACTAAGATGCTTAATCTTTTTTTCGGTTAAAGAATAATGAAAAATCTCGGTAATCTAGGAAATATATAAAAATAATATTATTTTTTAAAATTTTATTTAATTATAAGGATTATCCAGAAGTAAGTATTTATTTCAAAGGAGTAATTAAAGCTACGCGTTTTTTCACTTTAAAACCCATCGCTTCATTTACCCAAGAAAAATACTCTAAACGTTTTTCCTAAATAATTTCTTCTTGAAAAGAAAGAAACACACCAAGTGAAGAAAATTGCATATTTGGGACCCCATACTCTTTCATTTTAATGAAGTGATCCAAACATTGTTGCTACCACTGCTTTTATGATCTGTAAACATATAGTAAATGTATGAGATAAAGGTAATTAATATAAACGGATAGCTAGTGGACCAAATTCATTTAATTCACTCTTTTTCATGCTTTATAAATTATACCACAGAAATTTGCTCTACGCTTTGTAGTATTCTACTTCCTTTCTTCCCCCTAAAAATGGAGTTGATAGAGCTATTCATCTTTGGTTTGGCAATTATCTTCATCCGTCTATGGTGGAAGCACTCGTCCGTCATCGGAGGCCGACCAAAGAACCTCCCTCCAGGGCCACCAGGCTGGCCTTTTGTCGGAAACCTAATCCAAGTCATCCTCCAACGTCGACACTTCATCTTTATAATACGTGAGTTGCGTAAACTGTACGGTCCGATTTTCACCATGCAAATGGGGCAACGTACGATGGTGATCGTTACGGATTCCAAGCTCATCCATGAAGCCCTAGTACAAAGAGGCCCAGCCTTCGCTTCTAGACCGGCCGACTCGCCGATCCGGCTCGTGTTCAGCGTCGGGAAATGCGCGATCAACTCGGCCGAGTACGGACCGCTCTGGAGAACCCTAAGGAAGAACTTCGTGACGGAGCTGATAACGCCGACAAGAGTGAAGCAGTGTAGTTGGATCCGCAAATGGGCGATTGAAAACCATATGAAGAGGATCAAAAGAGAATCGTTTGAAAACGGATTTTTGGAGCTGATGAGCAACTGCAGGTTAACTATATGTAGCATCTTAATCTGTTTATGTTTCGGTGCAAAGATCTCCGAAGAACGGATCAAGAAAATCGAAAGCATACTTAAAGACGTAATGCTGATAACATCGCCGCAGCTACCGGATTTCTTGCCGATGCTCACACCGTTGTTCCGCCGGCAAATGAAAGAAGCTAAAGCTCTAAGGAAGAGGCAACTGGAGTGCTTTGTTCCATTGATAAAAAACAGGAGAGCTTTTGTGGAGAAAGGTGAAAACCCTAACCAAGAAATGGTGAGTCCAGTAGGTGCAGCCTATATAGACTCTCTCTTTGGACTCAAACCGGAGACCCGAGGTCCGTTAGGGGAAGAAGAGTACGTGACACTATGCTCCGAGGTGATCAGTGCTGGTACCGATACTAGCGCGACAACCGTCGAATGGACTATGCTTCACTTGGTGATGAACCAAGAAATCCAAAATAAGTTGTACCAAGAAATCGTTGGTGTTGTAGGCAAAAATGGGGATATTAAAGACGAAGACGTGGAGAAAATGCCTTATCTTGAAGCTGTAGTTAAAGAAACTTTCCGGCGACACCCTCCGGGTCATTTCCTTCTGTCTCATGCAGCTATAAAGGACACCGAGCTCGGTGGCTACACGATTCCGGCTGGCGCTTACGTCGAGTTTTACACTGCATGGATCACCGAGAATCCCGATATTTGGTCGAATCCGAACGAGTTCCGGCCCGAGAGGTTCTTGCAGGGTGACGGGGTCGATGTGGACGTTACCGGTACTCGAGCGGTGAAGATGCTGCCATTCGGAGCGGGGAGACGGATTTGTCCGGCTTGGAACCTAGGCGTTTTGCACATAAAATTGTTGACTGCAAAGATGATTCAAGCTTTCAAGTGGCTGCCGGTTCCGGATTGTCCGCCCGATCCCGCCGAGACTTATGCTTTCACTGTTGTGATGAAGAACCCTCTCAAGGCAGTCATCTTGCCCAGGTACTAAGAGTATGAACAAAACAAAAATGTTGGAAGCTTAGATGTAATACTATATAATATGTTCTATGTTCTATGTTCTATGTTCATGTCTGTTTAGTCTATGTATTTCAATCATTTAATTTGAAAGTCATTTTCAAATCACTTGATTTAATATAAAATACTAATGAAAATGAATATCCGATTGTCACACTAAACACATATAATTTAAATATTTGTTTATACTCTTCCAAACCTATGCTTTTTCATATTCTTTTTGTATTATTTGATGTATGCCATCAATGTTAACCACTTTAGCTTTATGAGATGCACTCTTTCATGGACTTTGAACGATATACGGATAAAACTTTCAAGCTTTTCTTAATTAGAATATTTAAGAGCCTTACCGATTGGGTCGATAAATCAATAATGTTGGTTATACAAATGTTGTTCGAACTAATAAAAAAATGGTTCAAATTACATAAAGTTTATGTCATTTAGATTTCGGATAAGGTAACATGAAACAGTTTATCCTTTGGGTTTGGGCAGTTCCATAACAGTAGGCACCATTTAGCCATTGGCTCACTGCTCCTGTTTGATGGGAAGTTTATGATTATAACACCACAATAATCTCACCATGTTTCTCTTACAGAGGAAAAATTAACAAACATCAATAAACAGAAGAAGAAGAAGAAAAGAGAACAATAGCAATTATGTTGTCTTGTCTGATTCTCTGATCATGTTGGAATTTTGCATAAATTAAAGACACAGCGCTCCACCGGTTTCATGGCCAATAAGAATTCTTACCAGGCAACTTCACTCGGTGTTTAATGCTGCAGTAAGTTTGCCCTAAAAGGGAACATTTACTGCACTGGCATTGGGCAAACTGGCAAACACTTATCATGGTTTTCAGAACCGATTAGCGAATCGATCATGCTATCGGTTCATTGGTTCAACCGATCGAACCGATTCGACCGGTCAGAAGAACCGGACGACCTCATAAAAATTTAAAAAATTAAATAAAAATACCAAAAATATTTAATAAAAAAATAATTTTTATATCACAAGTCATATTCAAAGCAAGTCATAACATATATAAGTTAAAAACCATAAAATCAAGTGAAACAAAATGATTCAAATTAACTACAACATAATATTTAAGGTAAAAAATATTAAATAATAAATATAATTATATAACTATAATTAAAAAATAAATTTGGGGTTAAAAAAATCATAACAAAATTATATAACTATAATTATATAACTATTTTTTCACTTCAATCAAGCTCGAATTTTAGGCTTCAATCGAGCTTCTAATTTTTTTTTTGAGTTCAAGCCTTTTTGAGTTCAAGTTTCAATATTATATTTCGAGTTTGAGTTGAACTTGATAATTTTTAGCTTGTGAGTTTGAGTTGAGTTGAGCTTACTTTTAAAGTTTTCAAGTTCGAGTCGAGCTCAGCAATACTCGAGTTCGACTTGGCTCGTTTAACAGACGACGTTGTTTGGTTTAATTTAAAAAAAAAACAAAAATCCCGATTTTTTCCGATTTTTCCCGAATTTTTCTGGTTTTCAGCCGATCCGGTTCGAACGGTTCAGCGGTTCTGACCGGTTCACTAATAACGGTTCAACCGATTTAGATTGAACCGAACTAAACAACGACTCCCGATTGAACCGACCGGTCCGGTCTGATTTTCAAAACAGAAACACTTATTGATTACAGAATCTAATGATGTAAATTATTAGGTGAGACTGGACGTTTTGTGTTCAAATTTTATGAACAAATAAAACGTTTTATAAGAACTCTATTTAAGAGCATTACAAAATTTAATTTTAAATATAATAGAGATTTAATATGATTATTAGATATCAAAAAGTCTAAATTGAAATAAAAAAAAGGACACCATGAACTATTATAATATTTTTTACTTGTATTTGTGTGTAATTTTTTTATATTTGAAAGTGTTGAGGGGTAGATGGAGACAGTAAATGTTGGCGCAGAATCCAAAGAGATAAAAACAAATGGCACCATTCGTCATGTCAATGAATGCTCTTTCGTAGCGTCAAACTCACAGCCAACTGCTAACTGACATTGGTGATAATGATCTGCTCTGCTCTATGAGAAAACCATCCACTAAACACACATCATTTTACTATGTGCAGATGCCATGTGGAGTAGGAATGAGCTCCATACTTCTTTTTTCATACATCAGTCTTCAACTCTTAATACCCCCAGCATATTTCTACTACGTGATATTAGATACTATTTTGGTATGGTTCTATATTATTTTAACGTGTAATATTTGAGAAAAACATAATTTGAGTTCACTATCATTTATTGAGTTATTTTTTTATTAATTCATGATAAGTATAAATAATATATATATATATATATATATAAAGACAATTTTCAAAAATTTGATATTAAAAAATAACAATAATTTTTTATTATCGAATTCGGTTTATTTGTGTTTTATTATAAAAATAAAGAACTTTTTATTATGAAAACTAATTAAAATAATAGTAAATTATAAATTAAATATAAATAAATTATATATTAGGATCCTAAGATAGGAAAAATATAAGCAAGAAAGAAGAAATTTATTATAATCGAAAACTATATAAATGATCGATTGTGGAATTTTTAGGTACACAATATGAATTGTATGATTTAATATGTACTATAAATTTTTAAAATCAAAACAAATAAAATTTGAATAACAACCTCTAATATTTTATTTTAAATGTTTTTATTTTTTATTTTGTATTATGAAATATATTCTACTATATTATATAAAGATTAATATTTAATATATTGACAGTGTATAAAATTTATATTAAACATCTAAGAGAATAAACATAAATGTCTAAATAACTTAAGATAAATACAAATAATCTATTTAGAGTTGAAAAGAGTTTTGAAAAGGTTTAAATTTAATTTATTAATGGGGTATGATATTTTGATTGGAAAAATTGACGATATAATGTTGTGGCAAAAAAATATTCACGAGATAATATGTTCCAACAATTAATTGATGTGATAGGGTGTTTGCTACAGTTTGAACGTAGGTCGCCAGGTGTTCCAGGCGACCAAGGAGGTCGCCATGCCGTCCCCGCTACCTATGGTGAGTTGCTGCAGCTTTGCATGCGCCATGCACGTAGGGGTAGGTCGCCAAGCACGTCCTGCGACCTGTAGGTCGCCATGCACGCTCGACGACATGTTAGGTTGCCATGCACGCCCGGCGACCAAGCCTTCACGCCTGCTCGCCTGTTCCCACTGCCCCTCGCATGCCACTGTCCCCTTATTGCTTATATAATAGTTGTATTATTGGGATAATAATTCACGACCGTGATTCCATGCTCCTTTGCATTTCAATAGCTATAACAACTATAATAGTATGCAGCAACAGCAGTTGATATGAACCAGAATGGAAGCAATAATTGTTGCATTTCAACGCCCGTGATTTGCTTCAATTATTGCAGCAACTGGGTTTTATATATTGGGGGGAGGTTTCGATTGTAAGAAGAAAGATAGGGAAAAGAAAGAAAGGGAGAAGAAAGGAAAGGAAAGGGAGAAGAAAAGAAGAAGAATAAGGGCCTTTAAGGTAATTTTTTAATTTTTAAATTAGTTTAAACGTATATTAAGTTGTTTATTGAAGTTGAAGTTATATTATAAAAAAAGTTAATTAGTGCTTAAATAGTTTGTTATTTTAACTACATTATATTATATTAAAGAAATAGTTTATTAGTTTAAGTTATATTATATGTAAAATATTATTTAATTAGTTTGTTAGTGAGTTTAAACGTATATTACGTTATTTGTTGAAGTTGAAGTTATATTATAAAAAAGTTAATTAGTACTTAATTAGTTTGTTAGTTTGTTATTTTAACTAAGTTTTATTATAATAAAGAAATAGTTTATTAGTTTAAGTTTAAGTTATATTATAATATATTAGATTATATAAAATTAATTTGTTTAATTTATTGTTGTTTAAAAAATATTTTGTTTACACCTACAGGGTATTATTCCACAACTTTTGTCCACGTACAAATTTATTAGAAGAAAGAAAAAGGAAAGGAAAATAAATGAAAGGAAGAATGCATAAATACGAGGGTAATTTGTTATTTATTGTTGTTGTGTATGTGTAAATTAGTTAGTTAGTTTATATTAGATTATATAAAATTAATTTGTTTAATTTATTCCCATTTAAAAAAATATTTTGTTTAATTTATATTAGATTATGTGTAAATTAGTAAGGAGTAAAAATTGAATCGAATATAATATTAAAATTTATAAAGATTAATTAACAAATTTATTTGATATTTAAAAAAAATATTATCAAACTAATCATTATTATTAGTATTCATTACTAAATGATTAGTATAAAATACAAATCATTAAATACTTATAATAAATAATTATTAGTAATCATTACCAAATCATATCATTACTAAATCATTAAATATCAAATCATTAGATTATTAATAATTATTAAATCATTATTAATAATATTAGTGATCAACCAATCATGTTAAATAACATGTTTTATTTTATTGTTAATATAATATAATAGTATAGTATATTTATTTATTTAATGATTTATGAAATTATTTTATCTAATTTTTTTAATTTAAATTTATATATTTTTTATTTGTAGAGAAAATGAGTAATAATATTTTCATGATTGTCCATTATAATGGACAGATTATGGAAAATGAGGTCGGAGTTATTTTTCAGTCTGAAAAACCAATAAATATGATGTTCAAAAGAGACATCACATTTGTAGAAATGAAGTAGAAGATAGAAAGAAAAATTCGAGTTGCAGTTGATGGTTTGAGGTACAGGTTTATGATATATCCCAACCCAGTCAGATATGTTGCAGTACCACTTGAAGAAGATGATAATATTGGAACCATGATTGGATTACATGAGTCAACTAATATAGTAGTTATTGAGTTATTTGTTGATATGCGTAACATATGTGATGTTCCTGGGTCATCAAGAGATGTTGCTCGAAATCCATCTGAAATGGCTTTCGATAGTGAGTTTGAGGACCCAACATACAGGTTCCCAAACAGTTTTATGGCACTATTGGAAAGTGGAAATGAAGTAGAAGGGACATCTGTAGCAGTAGAGTATAAGACGAGAAACATACACCATACAGATTTGACTGTTGATATTGATGTTGAAAATCGATGGGGATAAATTCATGATGATTCAAGCGAAGATGAATAAACCGAAGAACCTGTTTTGGGCGACGATGATAATTTTTTCGGTGGAGGTGCAATTCACTTGGCCATTGATGAAGTTCTAACACCGTATGAAGCTACTCCTCACATGTACGGGATAGATTATGATGCGATGAGGGCACCTGAATTCCCAGACATGCCACATTTACCTCCGTACCAAATGGCTGAATCATTCAAAAATTCTGGTGAAATTTCAGTTGGGGTGCAATTCAGAAGAAAAAATGAAGCTACGTTGGCGATTAAAGAGTAATGTATCAAATGTCATGTTGATGTCCATGTTGCGGAGTCCAACCAGAAAACCCTATACGCGAAGTGTGTTAAATATGGCCCAGAGTGCATGTGGAAGATCAGAGTGTCAAAAATTCAAAGGCACGATGCTTGGGTCATCACAAGGTACAATGGTCCTCACACATGTTTGTGAAACTTATTGAAAACATTTTTGTGTTTCGATATAACAAATTAGTTTAAATGAATTTTAAGATTTTACAAATAATTTTCTAAGTATATTCAATTCAATTAATCGAATATCAAATTATTACTCCAAGTCTTTTAAGACCAATTTCAAACCTTACTAAATGTGTAAAATTGTGTTTTATACTTAATATATTTTTGAAACAATTTTCACAAAGTATTTTGAACCAAAATCAAGCCTAAAATCAATTTTTCAGAGTGATGCACCAATGCACCAATCCATGCAACGATGCACCATGAATTAAATTGAACGTCGAATGCATTTCATGCATCGGTGCACATACCATGCACCGATGCACTGAGGATTTTATGAAAACATCGAATGTATTTGATGCATCGATGCACCAGCCATGCATCAATGCACTCTGGCTATTTTGAAACATTGAATGCACTTGATGCATCGATGCACTCTTAGTGCAACGATGCACTAAGGATCCAACGGTCAAAATATTTGAATTTTACACTTATGCACCGATACACCATGGGTATGCATCGATGCACTGACGCTCCCAACTGAATTTATTAATTGTTTTCACACTTAAACGACTCTATTGACTCCACTAACCATCCCCAACTTTCAAAATCTTTTAAATGAGTATTTAAACAAGTTCTGAAGCCATTGATCAACAATAAGAAAGAAGAAATCATAGAGAAACAAGAGAGAAAGCATCAAACATCAAGTTTGTGCAAATCAAGCCAAATTTCCTTTCAATATTCATTTTGCTTTCAAGAACACAATTTGTGCTCAATTGTAATTATCTTTGAGTGTTCTTATCTTGTTCTAGAATTGTGCAAACATATTGCCTTGTGAGGTTTTCCTTGTAAGTTTACGAATTTGTGTATTTCTCTTTGAAAAAAAGTGTGCTAAAAAATTGGGGTATAATTCTTGAGGGAGTTGTAAGGTTACTCTTTGTCCTCAAAAGAAAAAACAAATTAGTGAATGTTTTTGGAAAATCCTTAGTTTGGATAGCTAAGGTAGTGGACGTAGATTTTGGTTGAGAAAGTCGAACCACTCTAAATCGCTGTGCAAATCTTTTCAATTTTCTTCAAAAGCTTCCACCAAAATTTTAATTGCCAATTCACCCCCTCTTGGCCTATTCCATCAATCGATTAACTCAACAATTGGTAGCAGAGCCTCACTCATTTGAAGGTTTAACCACCTCTTGAGTCGATTCGGGAAGAGTTAATCGATAAGATGGAGGTTTATGATGATATTTATCCAAGCATTTGATATGGAAGCTTGGATGATAATCGAGAAAGGATATTCCTCTCCTACGAAGAAGGTAAAGAAGTAGAGTGATCAAAAATGGAAGAAAGCTCAACAAAACACAAAGGCTATGCACATGTTATGTTGTGCAATTGATCCTAATGTATATGAAGGAGTTTCTTCTTGTTCAAGTGCCAAGGAAATGTGGGATAAGCTTGAGGAGATATATAGAGACAAGGAAGAAGAAAAACCAATAAAGGTGATGTCTCTATTAGCTCTCACAGAGCCAAAGGTATATTCTAACTCAAATAAATTAAATTCAAAATCTTTTAATAAGTTACAAGATGCTTACGATGAATTATTTTTGGAGTTTGAGACCATGAACTCCAAATATAGGAATTTATTTTTAAACTTATAGCTAAAATGATCTTCTTTTGAAAGCTAAAACAGACTTGGAAAAACAAAATGAAATGTTGAAAAAAGAGTTAGAGCTTTCAAAACTAAAATCTGAAAACTTTGAAAAAGAAATTTCAAATTAAACAACTTCTTCTAGAAACGAAAAGGGATTTTGAAAATCAAATGAACCTTGAAGAAGGATTTAGAACTTTCAAAATGAAATTTAAAAATATTGAAAAAGAAAATTTTAATTTGAAAGTTAAGCTTGAATGCTTAACAAAAGAAAAAGAGATCATTTTAAATAATTCATCTAGTTCAATAATGACAATATGTTCACATTGTCAGTATCATGGTCATAAGGAACATACTTGTCCTTTAAAGAAAGGAAAAAGGTTTAAAATTAGACAAGTATGGGTTCCAAAAGGAACAAGGGGAATTGAAACTAACATTCACGGATCCAAAGCAATTTGGATACCAAAATCTACTTAAATGTCTCTTGTAGGTGTGTGAGAGCAATGGTGATGAAGATGATGATATTCAAGATGCTCTTGCCACACATGAAAAAGAAATTAGTAACCTCTAAACTTAATGTAATTATTCTATTTGGTTGCTCATTTAGTTTATGCATGCATGAGGTTTTAAATGTTGAATAATTATGTTTTATCTCATGTATGTTGAAAACTATTGTATGATGAACATAGTAATTTTTGACAATGTTTTATAAACTCTAATTCATCATATTATTTTTGGTCAAAATTGTTTTTAAAATATAATTGATATCTATTCTTCAAGAACTTTGGTTTTGCAAAATTTTGATCTTACATTTTTCTTAATGTTTATGCATAGATTTTTGTTTAAATATTATAAAGTTTTAATGCATAACATTTTCAAAAACTTTATGCATGTGCTCTTAATCTCAATAATCAACATTGCATAATGTTTTGTATGTGAATGGATTAAAGCATAATCCAAATAGGTGAATTTGACAAAAGATACAACGTCTTATTTTTGAATTAAGTGTTTGCAAAATTGATTGACATTGCATCTACTTTGCTTATGCTTGCTGGTCATAGAATAGGAAACATATACATGGTGCATTTAGACTCTATTGATATGACTAATTTATGCCTAGTTGCTAAGGATGAGCATGATAGTTGGTTATGGCATATAGAAGACTAGGACATGCTAGTATGAGTGTTTTGCAACAGCTAATTCAAGGAAATTAGTTCGAGGGTTGCCTAAGCTTAAATTTGATAATGATAAATGTGATGCTTGTGCTAAAGGAAAATAAAAGCGAATTTCTTTTAAATCCATAATGATATCAACTAGTAGAGTATTACAATTGATCCATATAGATATTTTTTTGGGCCAACTAGGACTACTAGCTTGGGTAGAAACAATATGCATTTGTATTGGTAAATGACTATTCTAGATATACTTGGGTTCTATTCTTAATTACTAAAGATGAAGCATTAGAAAAATTCATCACGTTTTCAAAAGTAATCCAAAACGAAAAAGGTTACTCTATAACTAGTGTTAGGAGTGATCATGGAACTGAATTTGAAAATCTTGGATTTACTGAATTTTGTAATTCTAATGGTATTAGTCATAATTTTTCAGCACCTAGAACCCCTCACAAAATGGAGTTGTTGAAAGGAAAGTCGAACTTTAGAAGAAATGCTAGAACCATGCTTTGTGAAAACAATTTGCCAAAATATTTTGGGCGAAAGCCACAAATACTGCTTGTTATGTTATTAATCGAGTAATGATTAGGCCTATTTTGAAGAAAACTCCATATGAACTTTTTAAAAATAAAAAGCCTAACATTAGTTATTTTCATCCTTTTTGGATGTAAATTTTTTGTTTTAACAATGGTAAAGACAATCTTGGCAAATTTGATGCTAAAGATGAAGGAATTTTCTGGGTTATTCCTTAAGTTCTAAAGCTTATCGAGTATTTAATAAAAGAACTTTAGTTGTAGAAGAGTCTATACATGTTGTTTTCGATGATAATCTCCTTCCGAGAAAGGATTCTTGTTTGAATGATGATGTAGGTATTATAAATATAAATGACGTTAGACATGATGTTGGAGAATCATCATCAAAGGAAGAAATGAAAGATGAGGAAACTCAAGATCCTCTCGAGAATCCAACCATTGAATAAAGGGAAATATCTTACCCAATAGAGTACAACTATGTCAAGGATGGTGAGATTATAGGTGATCTCAAAGGGGTAACAACTCGTCTTCTCTTAGAAATATTTGTAATTATGTTTCATTTATCTCATGCAGAGCCTAAGAATATTAAAGAAGCATTAAAAAGTGAACATTGGATTATGGCTATGCAATAAGAGTTAAATCAATTTGAGAGAATAAGTATGAACATTAGTTGAAAGGCCTAGTAATAAATCTACTGTAGTACTAAATGGGTGTTTAGGAATAGCTTGATGAAAGTGGTAATATAGTGAGAAACAAGGCTAGACTTGTTGCTCAAGGCTATACTCAAAGAGGTATAGATTATGAAAACATACGCTCCCATAGCTAGGATGGAAGCAATTAGAATGTTATTATCATTTGCATGTTTTCATGAATTTAAATTATATCAAATGGATGTTAAAAGTGCATTTTTAAATGGTTTTATAAAGGAAGAATTGTATGTGGAACAACCTCCAGGTTTTGAAGATTTAAAATTTCCAAATCATGTTCTTAAATTGACAAAAACACTTTATGGTTTAAAACAAGCTCCTAGAGCTTGGTATGAAAAATTGTCAAATTTTTTTAATTGAAAAAGGTTTTTCAAAAGGGAATGTTGACACTACATTGTTTTTAAAGCATAAAGGTAAAGATTTATTAGTAGTTCAAATTTATGTTGATGATATAATATTTGGTTCTACTAATGATGTTATTTGCCAAGAATTTTCTAATCTAATGCAAAGTGAATTCGAGATGAGCATGATGGGGGAGTTCTCATTTTTCTTGGGACTCCAAATCATGGAAGCCACATAACACTCCAATGAGCTCATCGACAAAGCTTGACATAGATGAAGGAGGTAAATATGGTGGATGTTAAATTATATAGTCAATGATTGGTTCTTTGCTTTATCTAACTGCAAGTAGACCTGACATTATGTTTAGTGTTTGCTTATGTGCTAGATTTCAATCATGCCCCAAGGAATCACATTTACTAGCTGTTAAGAAGATCTTTAGTTACCTTAAGGACACTCCTAGTTTAGGACATTGGTATCCTAGAGACTCTAGCTTTAGCTTGCATGCCTTCTCTGATCCAGATTATGGAGGATGCAAATTAGATAGGAAAAACACCTCCGGTACTTGCCAATTCCTTGGAAATATGCTGATTTCTTGGTTTTCAAAGAAACAAAATTGTGTAGCATTATCTACCACTGAAGCGGAATACATTTCAGCTGGTAGTTGTTGTGCACAAGTTTTATGGATGAAACAACAACTTTTCAACTATGGAATTGAAGTAAGTACCATTCCTATCAAGTGTGACAATTCTAGTGCTATTTGTCTCACTAAAAATCCCATCCAACACTCTAGAACTAAGCATATTGAAATTAGACATCACTTCATTAGAGACCATGTCGCTAAGGAAGATGTAGTTCTAAAATTTGTTGATACTTTACATCAATTAGCGGATATCTTTACTAAGCCTTTATACAAGGAACAGTTTTGGACACTTAGGAGAGAATTAGGTTTAACTGACCTATCTTCACTTAGTGTTTAAAATAATTGTAGCACTTTTAAGAATAAATAAAAAAAATATATGCTTATAATGGTAATTTTTTATTGCATTCATTGCTATTAGTTAGGGGGAGTTTATGTTGCTTAGTGAAAATTAATTTTATGTTCAAATGAAATTTAAGAATTAATTTGATTGATTGAACATGATTAATTTTCATTATATGAGTTGCCAATACCACTAGAGCTAATTAATTTAGCATTTTGAGTGTTTAAAACAGATTTTTGACATTTTTGTGCTTCATGCATCGATACACCTAACAGTGCATCGATGCATCCTTGAATGTGCATCGATACACCATGAAGGTGCACCGATGCACGCCTTGAATGTGCATCGATGCATCCATCGGTTTTTTGGATAAAAACCCTATTTCTTCCTCATTTTCTCAAAACTCTCTCTTGGCCGCCGCTCCTCTTTCTCTCTTCACTATCAAAATTGCTCCAAATCCTTGGTTTTTGATCGAAATCTTCAAGATTTTCAATTCCTTATCCTACTTCTATCATCAATTCGTGCAAAACAACATCTCATTCTCATAAATCTGAAATTTTCAAGGTAATATTTCAAAAACCTCTATTTCATTGATTTTTTAATCTTAGGACTAGTTTAGGTTAGTTCTAGGATGAACATTATATCGGGCATTGATGTTTGATAATTATAAACTAATTTTACAACCAATTTCATCAAAAACTCACAAATGTTCAATAAATTTTTGAATTTTCGAAATTAAAAAAAACGAAAATCTGAATTTAGTTTTTAATTTGATGTTTTTGATTTAATTATGTTGTCTTCATGAAAACTATACATATTATAATTTTCAAACGTTGTTTTCTAAATAGTTTTCCAAAAAAAAAAACTATGCCCATTAGAATTTGGTTTAGAGAACCTTGAATTATTGCGGACTTAATTGAGTTTTGGGATTGATTAATTGCATACAGTGTTTCAATTTGCAGGTTATATTTCTTATTCCGATTCCTAAACCTGTCTAATCCCAAACGCCCTAGAACTTTGTCGAGTCATTCTTATCAAACCAACCTCCTAATCCTGTTCCTAAAAGATTTTTACACTAATATATAGATCGGACCGTCCTAAGGACGGTTCCGGTGTTATTTCTTCCTAAAAGGCTCCCAATCGGAGCAAATCTACAAAAGTACCTTCGTTGTTTCGAAGGTTCCGGTGAGATCTGGTATTCGGAGCTTCCTCGGTAAGTCTCTTCTTCCTTTTTCCTTCTTTTTTTTTTGTTTCTGCTTATGGGATATTTGGCTGAGATCGTTGGTTAGTATTTTTTTCTTTTCTGTGTATTTGTTTTTTTTTCTTTTCCGTTCTCTGTTTTTTCTCTCTGTTTTTTTCTGTTTCCTCCTTTTTTTTTTCTTCGCAGGTGGGGTGGTGGCTTTATAGCCACCACCGTTGTAGCCGTCGGACCGGTCCGAAGAAGGGCTCTCGGTTAGTCACCGGACTACCAGTGGTGACTCACCGAGTAGCCATGGCGTGGACGGCTGCCATTTATCTTCTGGAGTCTTCGGTTGGGACGTGGCAGCGGCGTGGCGGCGAGAAGACTGTCGGCAGCCGCGTGGAAGCTGGGGCGGCGCGTGGCCCTAGGGTATCAAACCCTAGGGTTCCTCTCTGGAGCCATCTGGACCGTTGGATCTTGCCAGATCCAACGGCTATGAGCTGAGGCGGCTGGTTAGATTAGGGTTAGGAAACCCTAACTGGAAACCCAAATATTTAGGGTTTCTGGTTGGATCTGGACCGGTTATGGTTGGTTTGTAACTGGGCCGGTCCAAATGTAATGGGTCTGTAATTATTATTATGTATTAATATATTTAATATAATTAATAATAATAAATAATAATATAATAATAATAATATAATAATGATAATAATATTAATAATAATAAGGATAATAATAATATTTATAATAATAATATGGATAAAAAAAATTTAGTATCTTCAAAAACATTTTTGTGTTTCGATATAACAAATTAGTTTAAATGAATTTTAAGATTTTACAAATGATTTTCTAAGTATATTCGATTCAATTAATCAAATATCAAATGATTACTCCAAGTCTTTTAAGATCAATCTCAAACCTTACTAAATGTGTAAAATTGTGTTTTATACTTAATATATTTTTGAAACAATTTTCACAAAGTATTTTGAACCAAATCAAGCCTAAAATCAATTTTTTAGAGTGATGCACCGATGCACCAATCCATGCATCGATGCACCATGAATTAAATTGAAATCGAATGCATTTCATGCATCGATGCATATACCATGCACCGATGCACTGAGGATTTTATGAAAACATCGAATACATTTGATGCATCGATGCACCAGCCATGCATCGATGCACTCTGGCTATTTTGAAACATGAATGCACTTGATGCATCGATGCACTCTTAGTGCACCGATGCACTAAGGGTCCAACGGTCAAAATATTTGAATTTTACACTTATGCACCGATGCACCATGCTTATGCATCGATGCACCATGGGTATGCACCGATGCACCATGGGTATGCATCGATGCACTGACGCTCCCAACTGAATTTATTAATTATTTTCACACTTAAACGGCTCTATTGACTCCACTAACCATCCCCAACATTCAGAATCATTTGAAGGAGTATTTAAACAAGTTCTGAAGCCATTGATCAACAACAAGAAAGAAAAAATCATAGAGAAACAAGAGAGAAAGCATCAAACATCAAGTTTGTACAAATCAATCCAAATTTCCTTTCAATATTCATTTTGCTTTCAAGAACACAATTTGTGCTCAATTGTAATTATCTTTGAGTGTTCTTGTCTTGTTCTAGAATTGTGCAAACATATTGCCTTGTGAGGTTTTCCTTATAAGTTTGCGAATTTGTGTATTTCTCTTTGAAAAAGAGTGAGCTCAAGAATTGAGGTATAGTTCTTGAGGGAGTTGTAAGGTTACTCTTTGTCCTCAAAAGAAAGAACAAATTAGTGAATTTGTTGGAAAATCCTTAGTGTGGATAGCTAAGGTAGTAGACGTAGACTTTGGTTGAGAAAGTCGAACCACTCTAAATCGTTGTGCAAATCTTTTCAATTTTCTTCAAAAGCTTCCACCAAGATTTTAATTGCCAATTCACCCCCCTCTTGGCCTATTCCATCAATCGATTAACTCAACAAAACTCCATCGAACAAGACCACTGACTATTGGACTCCGATGTAATATGCGAATACATAAAGGCGATGGTTGAAAAGGATCCAATGATCTCTTGTTCGGTGTTAGCTGCATCTATTCGAAGCCAATTTGGATATCAAGTAAAATATGGCAAGGTGTGGAATGCGAAGATGAAGGTAATGAAGCTGACGTATGGAGATTGGGATACATCATACAATGAGCTACCGCATTTGCTACAAGTAATGAAGCGATTTATCCCAGGAACCATAGTGAAGTCTCAAACCATGCCCATATATGACGAACAAGATTAACTTGTGCCAGGGAAGAAAGTATTTCATAGACTTTTTTGGGCATTCAATGTATGTATTGAAGGATTTCCATTTTGTAAACGTGTGATCCAAGTATATGGTACGTGGTTGTATGGTCAATATAGGCATGTACTCTTGATGGCAGTTGCACAAGATGGTGAGTGAAATATCTTCCCAATTGCATTCTCTATTGTTGAGGGAGAGATGACAGAGGCTTGTGATTTCTTTCTAACCAATCTACGTTAATATGTCGATCGTGAAGATTGAGTTTACTTGATATCTGATAGAGGAACGAGTATTTTGACGGAAATTGAACGACCAGGAAGTCGTTGGATACCTCCGTATGCATATCCGACATTTTGTATCTGTCATATTGGTAAGAATAGTATCGACCAGTTTCATAACGCACACATTCATAGTTAGATAGTCAACATAGGTAATTTTTATTTTCAATATTTGTGCATTTTTTATGTGGTTTTTTCAATTGAGGTTTAACACAATATATTATGAAACAAGATATGAACTACGCCAACCAAATTTTAATAAAAGATTGGAGAATTTGAAGATATTTTATGATGATCAGCTTGTTTGGAAGTGGGCTTCAAAAATATCGCGGGAAAAATGGTCGCAAGCATACGATGAAGGTCGGTGATACAGACATATGACCACAAACCTTACTGAGGCCATTAATTCAGTACTAAAAGGTACACATCATCTCCCAATAGTAAGTGTGGTGAAAGAGACGTACTTTAGGTTGGCTAAGGTTTGGTCCGATAAAGGCAAGGAAATTGAGAGTCTCATAAATAGAGGTCAAACTTAAGCTCCTACAGTGGTGAAAGCAATGAAAGCAAATGAGTGATTGGCAATATCAATGGTTGTTCATAATTTTGACCGAATTGGTCATACTTTTGGTGTGTCATGCATACGCCGTAACACCGGAGGAGAAGACCAAACATTTAGAGTTAATTTATGACACAAATGATGTGATTGTGGTCGCTTTCAGGCATGGAAATATCCATGTGCTCATGCAGTCGCTGCATGTATGTATGCTGGTGTAAGCGCATACACTTATGTTGATGAATGCTTTCACCTACATATGATATTAAATGTCTACAACTATGCATTCAGGCAGATCCCAAATAAATCATATTGGCCCAAAAAGGATCATGACAAATGACTGCCAAATCCAATGCTTCGTAGAAGTCCAAAGGGTCGACCTGAGTCCAGTAATATTCATACCAGTATGGATTTCCATGCTAGAGAGAGAGGTCAACCAAAGAGATGCGGATTATGTAGGGGTGAAAGTCATTCAAAAAACAAATGCCCTAATTTACCAGGATATAGGCCTCCTCATTAGTAATCATATATGTATTTCTATGTAATTTAGCATTTTGCCCTAATTTGATTTTGTAATAATGAACCTATTTTTGCAAGGAAATTTATGTAATTTTTGTTCTTAAATTATTAAATCTTTGAATTTAAGTTGAATTTATGTTTTATAACTAATAATTATTAAATCGAATTTATGTTTTTTAATAATATTTAAGTTCATTTTTAATTGAATTATTTTTTATTTATCTCATTATTATTTATAAATAGTCAAATTATTTCAATTTAAATCGAATTTATAAAATATATGTATGAGCAAAATGGTCGGAATAATGCATGGGGGATTATTTTTTCCCAAAATAATACACAGAGAATTATTACTAATAATTATTTAATATGATTGATTGATTACTAATATTACTAATAATAATTATTATTAATCTAATGATTTGATATTTAATGATTTAGTAATGATATGATTTAGTAATGATTATTAACAAATAATTTTTTATTATAAATATTTAATGATTTGGAATTGATACTAATCATTTAGTAATGATCACTAATAATAATGATTAGTTTGATAATATTTAATGATTTGGAATTTTATGAATTTTCATTTCTAATTATTATTGAATAATGATAACGTTTCATTTATTTATAACTGTTATAAAATATTAAACCATGTTCGAACCCTTGTGAATACAGAAAACCTTCTTGGGAGAGGTCCCCACCTTTCGTGCCTGACAGTACCTTGGAGGATTAGTCTCAGGCGAAGCCTGGGGACACATTGGGATACCAAAAAAAATAAAATATGACGCCAGTATTTTTCTTCTAACAACAACATATGATCGAAACGAAACTAAAATATAATTTTATGTATGATTTTTAAAAAAATAATTAGTTGATCAAAATATTTAATTTTAAACAAATAACAAATGAGTTTATAATTGTTGTCGATGCCGGGGTGTTATTGAATGATAATGTCGGGGCGAACGTATGATGCGTTGTGGTCGTTGCAATTTCTCAGGAGTATGGTACCCATCCTCCTTATTCATTGGGGACATTTCAACTGGTGTTGTAAATATATTCCAACCACTATGATATGTCATTCCACCAGTTTGCTATTTCATCCCACTTGGAAACGTTGACTGACAAATACTGGTATTTGACATCATAGATGTCATTTGGTCAAAGTCATACGTCGACTTAATCATGAGAGAGTAGATGGGTTATTTGACAAATACTGGTATTTGACATCATAGATGGCTGCACAAACTCCGGTACGTATGCCGGGACAGTAGAGTCATCAAATGCGTGATGCAACGATCCTGCATCGTCGAACGATTGTGGTGCACTATTATCCACATGGGTTATTTTCGCTTCAGGTTGTTGAGATGAACTCTCATTCCTACTCGGTAGAGAGTATTCAGCTTTACCAAATCTTTTCTTAAACATAAAAAAAATGCCGCCTTTCTATCCTTGTTGTCAAAAATGACTTTCCATTATCCCAATAATAATCAAGGTAAGCCGAAGTCTCAAAATTAAAGTCATCGTCTTGAATGGGATCAAGAATTGACAAGAATGAAACCCTATTGCTCCAAGAATTAATGTTGTATGCTTCTCAACCCAATTCACCTTTTCTTTACGGCGACCATCAAATTTGTGAAGGTAGTCATGCGTCTCAACCCAATTCACCTAACGGAACCATCTAATTTTGTGTACAAAATGGAATAAGATTATCTCTTTTGCATGATATACCTGGAAATCCAAAGACATTACCTGCAACAACATTTCCGGCACCATTTACCTCCCCTCTCGTCACTGAAAGTTTCCCCTCAAGCCCTCCTATCTCCATTCCCAATGGCATGCAGAGGCTTGATCGAAATGGCACAGTCCCTCCTTTAAGCTTGGATGGATTACAATCTGGAAATACAGCTACATATAATCCAATGTCTCCTCCTGTATTCAGGCAGCTCTCTTTACCTGTATAGTCATTTCATGAAAAGCTACAGAATATACCACAAGTTGCATTTATACATTTTAGCCCTTCAAAATGATTCGGTTGGCTCAATATTAAGGTATAAAAGCTTCTCTATTTGAGGTGTTACTTTTAGTGTAGCTTTGCCCGGTCTGTACCTGCTAACTGTTGGGAAAATAAACGAGTAAACAAGTAATTTCCCTATAACCAGATTAGTGAGAATGCGAAATAAAAGCTGAAAAATAATATCCGAAATTGATAACGGAGTTCAGCCAATTGTGCTTACATCTTCGGACTGCTGCAGATCTTTTACTAAGAGAGAAAATTTACAGGTGTTTACAAAACACTCACTACTCACAAGAAAACTCTCTAGTATTGGGAGAAAGAAATGATTTTTGGGATGGTTTTGAAGCTAAATGAGCTAGGGTATTTATAGTTGAAACTTAAGGACTTAATCTTGTAAATACCCTAAAGCCTAGGGATTAATTGTGATTATCCCATTATCATTTTTCAACAAACATCTACCAAACTTTGAAAAACTATTTTTCAAAAAAAACATTTACCAAACTTTGAAAACCATTTTTTCAAAGTTGGTTACCAAACTTGAAAACCATTTTAATACTTTCAACAATCTCCCACTTGAAGACTGGTTTTAATCTGTCTGTCTGTAGTCACCGTCTTTGTCAACATGTCTGCCGGATTTTGAGCTCCACTGATCTTTTCAAGTTTCAAAATCCCATCTTCCAGAAGAGACCGGATAAAATGATATCGCAATTGTATGTGCTTTGTCCTGTAATGAAAAGACGGATTCTTTGCTAGATGTATAGCGCTTTGACTGTCGCAATACAAGACATTGTTTTCTTGTTTCTTGCCTAACTCTTCCAAGAAACTTTGGAGCCAAACCATCTCATTGCTGGCTTCCATAACAGCGACATATTCTGCTTCAGTTATGGAGAGAGCAACTATCTTCTGTAGTTGAGAAACCCAACTCACTGCGGTTCCTCCTAGAGTATAGACATACCCTGTAGTGCTCCTTCTGATGTCAACATTTCCGGCTAAGTCAACATCTACATAGCATGTCAGTATCGTATCTCCATCTTTGAAACAAAGTTCTTTGTTTGTGGTACCTCGCAGATATCTGAGGATCCATTTGACTGCTTCCCAGTGTACCTTGCCCGGATTATTCATGTACCTGCTAACAGCTCCCACTGCTTGAGCAATATCTGGTATGGTACAAACCATGGCATACATCAGACTTCCAATTGCTGAGGCATACGGCACATTCACCATGTGTGCACGTTCTTCCTCCGTCTTTGGTGACTGTTCTTTGGAGAATCTGAAATGAACACCTAAAGGTGTACTTACTGGTTTAGCATCTTGCATGTTAAACCTGGAGAGTACTTTGTTGATGTACTCAGCCTGTGATAATATCAAATTCCCCGACTTTGTGTCTCTCTTGATCCTCATCCCAAGAATCTGCTTTGCAGTGCCCAGATCCTTCATAACAAATTGCTTCGATAATATTTGCTTCAAGTTTATAATCTCTTGCATGTCTGAGCATGCAACGAGCATGCCATCAACGTACAACAATAAAATAATGAAGCTATTGTCGAACCTCTTGATGTAGCAACAATGATCTACTTGGCATCTGGTAAAACCATTGCTACCCATGAAGCTATCAAACTTCTTGTACCACTGTCTAGGAGCTTGTTTTAAACCATACAAGCTCTTCTTCAACCTGCATACCAGGTTTTTCTTGCCTGCCCCTATGAAGCATTCTGGCTGCCTCATATAGATTTCTTCCTCCAAATCACCATGAAGGAAAGTTGTCTTCACATCTATTTGCTCAAGATGTAAATTCTCTGCAACTACAATTTTTAACACCAGTCTAATTGTAGATAGTTTCACGACTGGAGAGAAAATTTCATTATAGTCAATACCTTCTTTTTGTTGAAAGCCTTTGACAACCAATCTTGCTTTGTAGCGTTTGCTCCCATCATGCTCTTCTTTGATCCTGTAAATCCACTTGTTATAGAGTGCTTTCTTGCCTGGTGGTAATTTAGCTAATTCTCACGTTTGATTTGACATAAGCGAGTCCATCTCATCTTTCATGGAAGACTCCCACTTGACTGAATCCTCCACTTGCATTGCTTCATCATAGCACTCTGGTTCACCATTGTCAGTCAACAACAAGTAGTGCAAAGAAAGAGAATACCGTTGGGTTGGTTTAGGAATTCTGGAGGAGCATCTTAGTTCTGGTGTGCCTGGTTCTTCTTGAACTGCTTTAGGACTGATCTGAACATCATTTCCAGAAATCTCCTCGAACTCAGTAAATTCCTTTGTTTCAGCTTAGATTTTTGAGCTACTTGATTCTATGGTTGATCTGTCTTTGTACATCACATTCTCATTGAAAATGACATCTCTGCTTCTGATGATCTTCCGATTTTCGTAGTCCCAAAACCGGTAACCGAACTCATCACCACCGTAACCAACAAAGGCACATTTGTTGGACTTAGCATCAAGTTTACTTCTTTCAGCAGAGTCTATGTGTACATAAGAAATACAACCAAACACTCTTAAGTGTGAAAGGTTTATTTCTTTCTTGCTCCAAACTTCCTCTGGTATTCTGCCATCCAAAGGAACTGAGGGCCCACAGTTGATCAGGTAAGCTGCAGTGTTGATAGCTTCAGCCCATAGAAATTTAAGCAATCCGGCATGTATCCTCATGCTTCTGGCACGTTGATTCAGAGTTCTGTTCATGCGCTCTGCTACGCCATTCTGCTGCGGTGTCATGGGAACTGTTGTCTCCATCTTGATCCCATTGTTTGCGCAGAAATCTCTAAATCTCCTATTTTTGTACTCTCCTCCATTGTCAGACCTCAACCGCTTGACTTTCAGACCAGTCTCATTTTCTACCATGGCCTTCCATTTTCTGAAGGTATCAAAGACTTCTGATTTCTTCTTCAGAAAATAAACTCACACCTTCCTTGTAGAATCATCGATGAAGGTGACATAATATAATGAGCCTGCAAGAAATAGAACTGGAGATGGTCCCCATACATCAGTATGAACCAACTCTAACTTTGCAGCCTTGGGTGTCTTACCAATCTTTGCAAAGCTGACTTTCTTTTGTTTGCCAAAGATGCAATCCTCGCATAGTCCGACATATATATTCTTTAGATCCGACAGCTTCCCCTTTGACAAAAGTGTCTTCATCCCTTTCTCGCTCATATGGCCAAGCCTTTGGTGCCATAGGTTTGATTTTCCATCAGCATCTGCTACTGTAATGATATTCTCTAAATTTGAGGTTATATAGAGAGTACCAATTTTCTTACCACGAGCAATGACGAGTGCTCCTTTGGTAATCTTCCATTCACAGCCTGAAAAGGTTGTGCTAAATCCTTCACCATCAAGCTGTCCTACAGAAATCAAATTTCTTTTGAGGCTAGGAATATGTCTCACTCCTTTCAGCGTCCAGGTGGTCTGGTTTGGCAACTTTAGTCGGATGTCTCATTTTCCGACGATCTTCAAGGTTTCATCATCAGCTAGATGAACCTTCCCAAAATCACCACTGACATAATTTTCCATGATTTCTCGGCATGGGGTGGAGTGGAAAGATGCCCCTGAATCCAAGATCCATGATTCAATCGGACTTTTAACGCTTAGAATCATGGCATCACCTGTCTCCTCTGTCACGTTGGCAGATTCCTGTGCGTCGGTATTTTTCTTCAGTGCTCGGCAATCTCTTTTAAAGTGACCCTTCTTGCCACAATTATAATAGATAAAATCTTTCTTTCCCGTTCTGGATTTTCCCCGTCTGGATTTCGATCTGCCATGATTTGAATTTCTTTCTGAAGTTCTTCCTCTGGACTCCGTGTGCAATGCTGAGGAGGTTGATGCTTCACCCGATTCTCTCCGTCGAATTTCTTCGCTCAGTACTAGATCCCGAACATCGTCGAATTTTAATTTACTATTTCCCGACGAGCTGCTAACTGCTGTAGCAGTAGCATTCCAACTGTCTGGTAGAGATGATAAGAGAATTAAAGCTCGAACTTCATCATCGAATTCAATTTCCACTGAACTCAACTGAGTTGTGATTGTGTTGAGTTCATTTAGGTGTTGTGCCATCGATGCCCCTTCCGTCATCCGCAAATTGAATAATCGCCTCATCAAGTTCACATTGTTTGAGGCTGATGGCTTCTCATACATACTGGAGAGAGTCATCATAAGACCCGTCGTGGTCTTTTCCTTTGCTATGTTGAAAGAAACATTACGGGATAACGTCAGTCGGATAACTCCGAGGGCTTGTCTGTTGAGAAGAACCCAGTCTTCATTCTTCATGCCCTCTGGTTGATTTCCTGAGAGAGGTTGATATAGATTTTTCTGGTACAGAAAATCTTCAATCTGCATCTTCCAAATGCCAAAGTCCGCACCATCGAACTTTTCAATTTTCACATTCCCTTCGTCTGCAACCATCGCTCCCACTCGAATCTAGTTTCGTTTGGATCGTTTCTGACAATTCTTGCTAGCCACTGTGTATTAGAACACCTCCGTCGACAAGCTCGTATCGCCGACAAATTTTTTTACTATTCAGGAAATTCAATATTCACGTGAATAGTAACCTCGCAAAAAATTGACAAAATTCACAACCAAAAGCTCTGATGCCAGTTGTTGGGGAAATAAACGAGTAAACAAGTAATTTCCCTATAACCAGATTAGTGAGAATGCGAAATAAAAGCGGAAAAATAATACCCGAAATTGATAACGGAGTTCAGCCAATTGTGCTTACGTCTCCGGACTGCTGCAGATCTTTTACTAAGAGAGAAAAATTACAGGTGTTTACAAAACACTCACTACTCACAAGAAAACTCTCTAGTATTGGGAGAAATAAATGATTTTTGGGATGGTTTTGAAGCTAAATGAGATAGGGTATTTATAGTTGAAACTTAAGGACTTAATCTTGTAAATACCCTAAAGCCTAGGGATTAATTGTAATTATCCCATTATCATTTTTCAACAAACATCTACCAAACTTTGAAAAACTATTTTTCAAAAAAACATTTACCAAACTTTGAAAACCATTTTTTCAAAGTTGGTTACCAAACTTGAAAACCATTTTAATACTTTCAACAATAACTGCTTATTTTTCTCTAGTTGCCAAAATGAGGTATTTGTGGTGGCTGAACCTGGAGAACTGGCTGATAGGTTTCTACAAAGTGTCAAGGTTCACATGTTGTCGATGATGCCGAGCCAGGGCCGTAAGGGTGCATCACCTTTTGCCAATATAACAACTATCGCTGATTTGATTCACTGTAGTCCATACTTCAAAGTTGGAAACATTGGTCATAAATATATTGGACGCCAAACCCACGTGTGCATGCTTTTCTGTTTTGCTTTCAAATGAGTTTTTCTTTAATTGTTGGTTTGATGTTATCAGAATTAATGAACTGTTGTGATTTTCATGACAACTCCTTAAGGTCATGGAAGATGATCAAGAAATCGGGGCATACATGTTTCGCCGCACTGTCCCTTCTTTGCACATAACACCTGAGATGTTCGTTGGATGGTATGCACATTGCACCAGAAGTATTTGTTTATATAATTTACATTATTTTATTTATTCTTGTTCTCCGTGGATCATGAAATTTGATTCCCTGACCGAATTTCATTTTTAGCATTATATGCTGATGATACTTGGTTGAATAATGCTAGGTTGGAGCGTGGAGGAATAGGATCATAATCTGCACTGGAACTTATGGTCCCCCTGCAAATTTAATTAAGGCCTTTCTAGATTCTGGCGCCAAAGCTGTCGTATGCCCTACAGCTGAGCCCCAAGATGTGTTAATGAATGAATTCGGAGAGTATAACGTTTCGGGAAAGGGAAGGTTCAAGATCGGTGGGGAAGATCTAGAAGATGAGGAGCCAGATTTTGAAACTGAACCTGAACCCCTCAGTGCCACCAGTGACTGGGATGATCATGACTTGGAGAAGACTGCGGACCACAGTACCTATTTTTGGTAAGAAGAAGTAGAGGAACTATCAAGGTTCGCCTGGAAATTTTTTGACTCGGTATTCCATGAAGGTGCAACCGTGGGTGTTGCCCTCAAAAGCTGTCTTGCTTCCCATAGGAAGCTGAGATATTCATGCCATCTTCCGTATGTCAACTAGCTTGTCAAAATAAATCCCTAAGGGAAAATAAGAATTATATTAAGTGCATGAAAAATTACAAAAAATAAGAGGCAGCATTTGATTTTTGTAGCTTATAAGTAAACATTTGTTGCCTATCATTCATTACATGAACAACGGTACCAATTTCTACGTATTTTTACAGGAAAGATACATAGATTTATACGTTGTTCTGCTTTTGCTGTGGAAGTTGCAGATAAGAATAGACTATAGAACAGATATATTCTGATATACCGAGTCTCAGATATAGTAATTTAGTTCTACTTTTCCTTGTGCTCTCATCTCTAACATGTATTCGAACACGTATACAGTGATGTGATCATCTAAATATACGAAGAACTTAAAAAAATTAAATATATCTATATTTAAACACACATTTGTATCCGACACTTACTTCATATCTAAGTAACAGAGGATTGCTACTTAAACAATTGCACACTAAAATAGCTCATAATTATCTACACAAACAACAATGCTAGCATTTAGCTCGACAACAATTAGGTTCTGGTTTTTGTTGGTTCAGTTGTGCAATTTCTTCGATCTTCAAGATCGTTCTCCCCAGCTACGATGGCTACAAGTCACAGTCTCTTTTGAAACTTCCTTCTCTCACGGACTTAACATGCAAGTCATTGTTTCTTTGTGATTCTGCAGCAATTTTGTCATCGTCTTTTCGCTTGGCAAGAAACTCGACGGCAGTTACAACATCACCGATCAATGGCCGGCTATCAGCATCCTCCTGAAGACACATTGCTGCAACTGCAAGAGCTTGATAAAGAGCCTTTACAGGGTAATTCTCTTGGAGCAGTGGATCCGCGATCATCTTGAACTTCTGCCTATCCTTAAGTAATGGCTCTACCTGTAAAATGTAGAGGAAGAATGGAAGATAAACTTAGATTTAAGAACTTAGTACTGTAAACAAGTGATTCTAGACGCGATGAACATACCCAAGCGACCAGATTCTGTTCCTCTTCCGGCCTTTCGATATCAATAGCCCTCCTCCCTGAGATGAGCTCCATAAACACTACGCCAAAACTGTAAACATCGGATTTTGTTGTGAGCTTTCCTGTCATTGCATACTCCGGAGCACAATAGCCATAGGTCCCCATGACCCTTGTCGATACATGGTCCTTCCCTCCTGTAGGGCCTAACTTTGCAAGTCCAAAATCAGAGAGTTTGGGTTTGAAGTTCTCATCTAGTAATATGTTTGACGCTTTAAAGTCACGATAAATTATAGGCGGATCGGCAAAATCATGCAGGTATTCTAGCCCTTTCGCCGCTTCTTCAGCTACTTTCATCCTGGTATTCCAATCCAATGGCTCCTTACCTGGAGGTAAATCTAAATAAACAGACGCAATAATCATAATCCACGACAGAATTCCATTAGTAGGCTTATAAATAAGTACCGAAGAAGTGAAAAGAGTGTCATTTTAACATACCAAGAAGATGATATTCCAAAGATCCATTAGCCATGTATTCATAAACTAAAATCCTTTGATCCCCATCTGCACAATAGCCGATCAGATTCACAAGGTTCGGATGGTTAACCAGACTTAACATTAGAACCTCTGATAAGAATTCTCTGCTTCCTTGCTTTCCGTTCTTATCGAGCTGCTTCACCGCCACAATCTAAGATAAGAAATTACAAGTACAAAAATTATGAACTGAAAAAAGATGTATGTATGTATGTATGTATGTATGTATGTATGTATGTATGTATGTATGTATGTATGTATGTATGTATGTATGTATGTATGTATGTATGTATGTATGTATGTATGTATGTATGTATGTATGTATGTATGTATGTATGTATGTATGTATGTATGTATGTATGTATGTATGTATGTATGTATGTATGTATGTATGTATGTATGTATGTATGTATGTATGTATGTATGTATGTATGTATGTATGTATGTATGTATGTATGTATGTATGTATGTATGTATGTATGTATGTATTACAAAAATTATGAACTGAAAAAAGATGTATGTATGCATGTATGCATGTATGCATGTATGCATGTATGCATGTATGCATGTATGTATACTCTATCAATGTTCTCAATGTATCCTTTGTAGACCCTGCCGAATCCACCTTCCCCTATCAGACAATCTGGATTGAAGTTGTCTGTAGCAACAGCTAGTTCTCTAAATGTGAAAATATGAGCTGAAACTTGAGCTTTTCCAACTTTTTGAATCTCTTCAGCTATTTTCTGCTTGCCACTACCTGCACGTCGATCAAAATGGCCAAACAAATGTTCCTATAATTAGTAATGTTGATAACAAAACATCACACAAATCAAGTATTGTTCCCCGGGGCGCCTCTTGAAGCCACTGGCATGAACAGAAATGCACTCTGCAACGACTTCAAGAGGCACCCCGAGGATGAAATCCGGAACGTGCATCGCCCTTCACCGGTCATTCCTTAAGGCTACGGTCTTCCATTCGCTCCAGTTTCGGACCGATGAGGCATTTTAACATAAACGAGCACTACAAGATTATCTGGGATTCATTTACATCCACAAACTAAACAAATATTACCTGTTTTGGCCGACAAATTATTGGCCAAAGACCTCAATGATTTCCCATTGCTATCATTGTCATTGCCACCGATGCCATAAGCAGTCTCCTTAAGGGAACCAGAACGGTGCTGCACTTCCACTCCACAACAACAGAAACAGCCCATTCTCCTTCCCATTTTACCACTCATCCTTCCAATGCCAGAATTACTGTACATTAAAAATGGTGGCAATGAAACCAAAGTGAAGAATGGTGTGTGTTCATATAAAGCGAGGGCTATAGATGTTGGTGTAATGTTCCATTTATCATCTTGGGGTCGGTATTATCAGTTTGCTACATACAGAGAAGAGATTAACAGGAAGAAACTAAAAAGAGTCAAAAGAAATTGTTTTGAATAGGTTTGGTAGAAACAGAAAGAGCTGACGCGTTCGCTTAAATTACATTTAAACAGATTTGAAGCAAACTACCAGCAACTTTTCCATTCCATGTGTTCGGGTATATTCAATAAATAGGAAGATGGTATACCGGTTTACTATGAAGTTATAATTGTTTTTTATACATATTGGCGGGTGCATTTGAATCATGCATGTACTACCTAGATAATTATGGAATAAATTTTTCAGTTAATATTGTCATAATGTTAGAATTAGGGATCAACATTTAACGTTATCCTAATGAGTTTCGATCCGATCCAATCTTATAGATCTTTTTTTATAAAGAAAATATGATTTCAGTCGTTTTTGAAGGATAAGATCAATGAGTTTATGGTGAAAAATATTTGATCCGTATGACCTGAGAATAATAGTATAGTTGGACTTTTTATATTTAGAAATAATTATTATAATACCCATCTCTTTATTTATATATATATATATATTTGTGTTAGGGCAGATGCGATTGCAATTTTTTACCTTAAAAATTAGGTTGACTGAAACTTTCTTAAACCCGGATTGGATTGAATGGAAGGGTATTATACTCGATTCAAGTCAAGTAGAACTTACTTGTAATGTATATGAAACAAGCTTCAACTTGAATTTGAATATGTAAATCATGTAAAAGAGTTTAATTATGCGAACTTGAATAGTTCGGTTTTAATTAAAACCGGATTTAAAGTTAAATAATAATATTATTTAAATTAAAAGTAAGATTTATTTTGAATGGAACTCAAACTCAACACAACTCAATCTTAGTCCTATTTATATGAGACTCTTTAATAATAAATTACATTGGATATTTAAGTTATTTTTCTTTATTTAGAAAAGAAAGTTGTTATCTTTCTCAAGTTGTAATAAAATAAATTGAATATGAAACTTACAATTCAACCAAAATGTTTGAAGTGACTTGAAGAGGGGGGGAAACTATTTCAGATCTATTTGTAAGTATCAAAATGGCCGGTTCAATAATTAATTGTACCGAATAATCATTAACCAAAATTTTAAAATGCTTATTTATTAATTGAACCAAACTAATTCTGATTAATAAGTAATTTTTATTTAATTAAACTATGAGGGCTAAAACTAGAATTACACCTGTTTCTTTCTCCTACGTTGACTCTGCATGGTTAAAATTGGAAGGAAAACTTGCACGTGACAAAAGTGGCCCATGGGATTCATCGTACGTCATATCATCAATCAACCTCAAGCATATAACTTACCAAAGAAAAACACTATTTTGTCTCTGGCGTGTCTTTCAATTCATAAACACAATAATTGCTTTTATCAGGGGGGGATTAATAATAAATCTCTAAATCCGCAACTCCACGCCGGGAACTATCGTCGCTTCGAGAAAAAGTCAAAGCTTAAGCATTGAATCTCGACCTGAACATCGATGACGGAGCTAAATTCCCGTCAAGCTACAATTCTGGTTGGTCCTATCAGGCCGGATAGTTTCGGGTCACGTGGAGACCGGTAAGGAAGCTGTTTTGGAGAGTTGTGAGAATTTGACTAATTTCAAGATGTTTTGCTTGCGTGTTAAGCTACCATTTCTTCTCTAGGTTCGAGTTTGTATTTTGTGCACCTCAGGGTCACAAATCTTATGGTGCCGAGGAGAATACGAAGAGAAAAGAATATCGATTTGTGCTCACAGTGCCAGTATGAGGCTGTCTAGGAAAATAGTAGTATCTTATCGGTCGAGGGATAGTGACAATAACAGAGCTTGCATTTCCTAGCCCTGAATGCCGCAGCTTCGAAGTGGTTAGTACTTCCTTATCTGAAAAAGACTTCAAACTTTTGCAGGTTAACATAGTTTTCCATATAGTTTTAGTTGTCCGGGCCGGCTCTCCTTCAACTAGAGTTTGGAATGCCGGAAACTCGATCATGTATCACGTACTTAAGGTAAAGTGACTGACTATCGGTCATTAAATCGCACACTCAAATAGATTATGTCAACAAAACTTAATTTTAATGGCATATCAACAGTCGGCTAGTGGCTGCAACAACGGTGGGTTCTTGTTAAAAAAATGCCTCGTATATATTATTACTCTGCTAAACTACAATATATAGTACTGTACAAGCAATAATACAGCTAAAAATAATTGCTCCTAACTAATTCTCTAACAGCCTATTAACCAACTTCTAACAAACTAACTGATTATTTGCTATCTTAACACTCCCCCTCAAGTTGGTGGGTAAAAAACATTTGAAACCCCCAACTTGGCTGTCAAATACTCATGCTGTTGTGTTCCGAGTGCCTTTGTCAAGACATCTGCAGGCTGCTCCCTTGAGGAAATGTGTTCTGCAGTGATGAACCCTTCTTGTATCTTGTCTCTAACAAAATGGCAATCAATTTCAATGTGCTTCGTTCTCTCATGGAAGACTGGATTAGAAGCAATCTGTAATGCAGCTTTACTGTCACAAAACAACTTGGCTGGTTGATCCTGTTTCACACCTAGTTTGCTTAACAGTCCACTTAGCCAAACTAATTCTGCTGTAGTCATAGCCATACTTCTATACTCAGCTTCGGCTGAAGAACGAGCTATTGTGTTATGCTTTTTTGATTTCCACGAAATCAGGGAATTGCCAAGTTTTATACAATATCCTGTTACAGAATTCCTTGACATTGAACAAGTTGCCCAATCAGAATCACAAAAGGCAATTAGATCACACGTACTTGAGGAGTCCAGCAAAACTCCCTACCCTGGATTCTTCTTAATATATCGTACAACTCTCAAGGTTGCTTCCATATGCTCTTTTCCAGGCTGATGCATGAACTGACTTAGATGTTGTACTGAATAAGCTATGCCAGGCCTGGTGTGAGTCAAGTATATAAGCCTACCTATGAGTCTCTGAAATTGTGTCTTGTCTATCATACTTTCTTCACTATGCTTCAAGTATTTTGTATCCAAAACAACAGAAAGATTATTATTTTGTTCCAATGGCGTTAAAGCAGGCCTTGCTCCCCCTGTCCCATTATCTTCTATTAATTCCAGTGCATATTTACGCTGGTTTAATATGATCCCCTTCTTTGACCTTAATACTTCAAGTCCAAGAAAATATCTCAATTCTCCCAAGTCTTTCATTTTGAACTTAGAACTCAGTATACACTTGAGCTCTTCTATCATATCAGTATTACTTCCAGTAATTAGCAAATCGTCTACATAAACCAGCACAACAATCAACTTGTCTTCTACTCGCCTTGTAAACAACGAGTAATCATGCTTGCTCTGTTGAAAACCCGCTGATATGAGGGCTTCAGACAGCTTCTTGTTCCATTGTCTAGAAGCCTGCTTGAGTCCATATAGAGACTTTTGCAGCCGACAAACCATATGCTCCCCCTGGCTGGAAAAACCTTCTGGCAACTGCATGTAGACTTCTTCTACCAAATTTCCTTGCAAAAAAGCATTGTGAACATCCATTTTCCATAACGGCCAGTCAAAGATGGAAGCAAGAGCCAAAATCAGTCTCATAGTGGTGAGTTTAGCAATAGGAGAAAATGTCTCCACATAGTCAACCCCCTCCTTTTGATTGTACCCTTTGGCCACCAACCGAGCCTTGAATCTTTCCACCTCACCCGAAGCATGGTACTTAATTTTATAAACCCATTTGCAGCCAATGGGAACTTTACCAGAAGGAAAAGGTACCACAGTCCAAGTATTATTTAATTCCAATGCATGAATCTCTTCTCTCATGGCCTGCTGCCATTGCGGATTTTGACAAGCTTCACGATAAGTGGTGGGTTCATGAAAATGAGAAACAGAGGCTAAAAAATGTTGAGTCGGTAAAGGTAAATGAGAGTAAGAAATGTACTTAGAAATGGGATAAGCAGTAGAGGATGAAGTGGATTCGCAAATGCAAACATAATCGTTTAACCAATTTGGAGGCTTGGAGACACGAGAGGAACGTCTAGACAGAACACAATCTTGTGCTAAAGAAGGAATACTAGCCTGAGGAGAACTTGTTGAAAAATTAGATGGACTACCAGATGCACCTATTGAGACATTAGAAGGAGAAATTGATGGAATAGGTGACACATCATGAAATTCTCGGGAAGAACTAGAAGGATTATCAACAGGAGACATATTAGTTGGTATTGAAGATTCAAGAACTAGAAAATCAGAATCAGGAATATGAGAATGTGCAGGAAAAAAATGAGAAGATT
This sequence comes from Hibiscus syriacus, assembly GCF_006381635.1. Lineage (NCBI taxonomy): Eukaryota > Viridiplantae > Streptophyta > Magnoliopsida > Malvales > Malvaceae > Hibiscus > Hibiscus syriacus. The sequence continues at coordinate 358,726 of NW_024063399.1, read as the reverse complement.
CTGAAATAGGAAAATGAAAGGGAAAGATAACTTCATGGAAGACAACATCTCTACTCACAAGAAACTGCTTCGATTGAAGACTAAACAGAAGGTACCCCTTTTGAGTTGAAGAATATCCCATGAAAACACAAGGAATAACCTTAGAAGAAAACTTGTCAGAATAGTTAAGCTTGGTAGCATAACATAGACACCCAAATACCCTTAAATGAGAAAGATCAGGAACTCTATGATGAAGGGCTTCAAAAGGAGTTTTGAAATTCAAAACTGAGGAAGGTAACCGGTTTATTATATAGCAAGTTGTAGTAACACACTCTCCCCAAAACTTAATAGGAACTTTTGAGTGAAAACGAAGTGCCCTTGCAACTTTGAGAATATGCCTATGTTTGCGTTCAATAACCTCGTTTTGTTGGGGGTCCGAACGCAGGAGCTTTGGTGAAGAATTCCAAGTGAACTAAAAAACTCAGAACAATGAGAATTAAAAAATTCAGTGCCATTGTCACTACGAATTATTTGAACAACGGCTGAAAATTGAGTCTTGACAAAGATGATGAATTTTTTAAGAGATATAATAGTGTCATTCTTCAATCTCAACAAGTGCACCCAAGTCATACGAGTAAAGTCATCAACTATAGTTAAAAAGTACCTATGACCACTATGTGTAGCAATTCGATGAGGACCCCATAAATCTATATGAATGAGACTAAAAGGAGCTAGTGAAGAAGTGAGACTAATAGGAAATGAGAGTCTAGTTTGTTTGGCTAAAGGACAGATGGGACAAGAGTGTAGTAATTTGGAATCCAAGTTAACAGAATGTAACAAAGGTAGTTAATTCATAGTTGAAAAAGCAGCATGTCCCAAATGAGAGTGCCAAAGACTCGTATTATTACCAGAAACAGCAGTCATACATTCAGATACAGGACTATAATCAACCAATTTTGAATCACAAGACAAACTAGAGGAAACACTATAAGACTGCACATTTGAGGAAGTATATGTAGATGACAAACCAGTAGATGAAGCTGATGACTGAAAAAAATAAAGCCCCCTAAACTCTTTACCAATCCCCTTCATCATTCCACTTGAGAGGTCCTGTAGAAGACAAAAGTCAGGATAAAAAAATAACAGAACAGTGCAGGTCACGGGTAAGCTTTGAAATGGAGATTAGATTGTGAGTACAATTTGGGATATATAACACATTAGACAATCTTGTGGTTGAATTTAGGAAGCAGGAACCAATATATTTAATCGGAACAGTTTTACCATTAGGCAATTGAATTGACCGGGAGGAACACAAGATAGGAGATTGCAAGCATTGTAAATCAGATAATATGTGATCTGTAGCACATGTATCTAAGACCCACGTTAGTGACTTGCTAGAGGCAGGTAAACAACTATCAACAATACCTGCAAGATTCACAGCAGAATCAACCGAAGCATGATATGACAGAAGATTAATAATCTGGTTATACTGCTCCTGAGTAAAGGTCGGTGCCAAGGGAACCAATGAATGTGACTTGGCAGAGACACCAGCAGGATCGGATGCAACAACAGGATCAGAGACAACTACTGCAGCCTGGGCGTTCTTGCGTTTAGAGAACTTGAAATCAGGTGGAAACCCTATAAGATGATAACAACTATCTCGTTTGTGACCTTTAACCTTGCAATAGTCACAAACACCTTGAAACCGGCGACGATAAGGAGTCCCAGAGCTTTTGGAGTAAAACACCGACGAATCGAGACTGGAAGGTACAACAGAGAGCTGAACTCGCTGAGACTCCTCTTGAGCAACCATGGAGTACGCCTGGTTCACCGAAGGAAGGGGCTGCATCAATAGAATTTGACTTCGAACCGACGAGTAAGTCTCATTTAAGCCCATCAGAAATTGAAGAAGTTGCTGCTGAGCAAGGTTCCTGGAGTACTGCTGCGAGCTTGCACATTCACATGATGGAATCGGCACAAGCGTAGCATATTCATCCCACAGTATCTTCAATTTAGTGAAGTAAGTCGAAACACTCAACTCACCTTGAGAAATGGTGGCTATTTCATGATGAAGGAAGAAAATCCTTGAACCGTGTACTTTATCAAAGCATTCCTTCAGGTCACTCCAAACTGAAGCCGCATTTGAGGCAAAGACTATGCCAGCCGAGAGCTCCCTACTCACGACGTTGAGAATCCAGGACAAGACAATGGCATTACACCTCTCCCACTGAGGATGTAAATCAAGATCATAGTGCTCCTTCTGGCAAGTGCCATCAATGAAGCCGAGTTTGTTCTTCGCCAACAGCACGATGCGCACCGATCTGCTCCAGACGTTGTAGTTCTCTAATCCAACGAGCTGATGAGAGATTAGCAGAGTACCTGGAGTATCTGATGGATGCAAGAAGAGAGGGTGATTGAAATCAACAGTAGCTGATTCTTTCATTGGAGGCATGGCAATGGAGATCGTCGAACAAAATCCCTAGTAGAGTGATTTGGGGAAAGACGAGAGAGAAGAGAATTGGTGTGGGAACGAAGCTAAACCACACTTACTTGGTTTAGAAATGGGCCAAGTAGAGTAACCCAATAGGAGAAAGCCTGGTAACTGATACCATGTTAAAAAAATGCCTCGTATATATTATTACGCTGCTAAACTACAATATATAGTACTGTACAAGCAATAATACAAGAGCTAAAAATAACTGCTCCTAACTAATTCTCTAACAGCCTATTAACCGACTTCTAACAAACTAATTAATTATTTGCTATCTTAACAGTTCTACCATGTGTATGGATCTCAACACACGAGAAAAAAGACCAGGATTGATCACAAGATTTAATATTTTAGTGCCACTATGAGACAATGACTCAATGAATACAGCATTGGAAAAACATGCGATTTAGTATAAAACTCTTAATGGCAAACTTTTCACCTAATTGTATAAAACATGAAATATCTAATCTCATTGCCTAATGGTAGATCCCACTGGAATCAAAGCACAATCTCCACATGCAAAATTTTCAGTTAGGACTTGGTACCACTGTAGACAAAACTATGTAGCACTCGGAATCAGATCATTTATCATCCTTCGAGGCTATGTACCAGTATGTACCACCATTTCACTTAACAGTAAGAGAATGTGAGATACTAAGATTCCTACTTTCAATTCTAGAACATGGTGTCTAGCTAATTCCATAAATACGCAGACTTGAATACGATCAACTTGTTATGTATGACACAAAGAATAAGAAAAACTTCAGTAGGCAGAAATCAATGCAAAGTTTTATCACTAAGTAGAGAGCCAAACCAACTTTAATTCTATTATAAGTATCAACTTGATAACAAGTGACCCGAGCAATGCAACAATTTAGTATTCAGAGAACATAAAATTTTCACTAATTAACCATAGTGCAGGGAAATGAAAACGTGAATACTCATGCAGCTGCAGCACATATCTCTTGATGGCAGACTTCGAGTCACATGATTCCCATGATAAATTAGAACCCTCGGATTCAAGTCTGGAGTAACTGATTAAAATTACATTACATACACTGGAGAAGCTTGTCTAGCTCTGTTTATGATATTAGTTGAATATTTATATAACCTTTGTCCTTCATATATGTAATTATCAGCTCCGTATTTCTTGAAAATGCAAACGATCCATCATGTTAAAGGATAATCGTCCAGTTCACTTCCATTTTCAACAAAATCAGCTAGGCCTCACTAACTCTAATACTCAGGGTTTCAAATCACGGTCACAATCGTGTTTTCGTTCATTTTGGGTTTACTATGATTGTGGCCGTCGTGGGCGATATTGCAGGTGTAGCGGGTAACTCGGACGGCGACGATATACAACAGCCTGTGACACCATGGTTATCTCCTCTACTAACGTCTAGCGCAACAAAACCTTCTCGATTTCATCCCACAAATCTGAATTTTTTGAGAACTTCTTAAATACTGGATAAGTTTCTTGGCCTCCTCAACCCTAGATATGCTAACAAGTCCATTCACAAGCAATTTCATAGTCGAAAATTTCGGAACCAAGTTTTTCTCCATACATTCCCTACAAATCCTCAAACCAGACTCATAATCCCCACCTTGATATGTGAAATGCACCAAATTAAAATAGCAATAACTATCTGGCTTCAAACCGCTGAAATGTTTATGAAGGAATTGGAATCTGTGAAGGAATTGGAATCTGTCAGGAATTGAAATCCAATTCCATATTTTGTTTAGTTGGCAGGAAATTGAATTGGAATCCAATTTCATATTATGTTTGGTTCGCAGACATGTCAGATGAATTTGATTTCAGTAATGTAAAATGACAGGATTGTCCTTCTTGTTTTTTTTTTGTTTAATTTTAGTTTGTTTTATAAATTACATGTAACAATATATTATAAAAATTTAAAAAATATTAAATTTTAATTTTATTGATTGATTATTCATTTCAATAAATTATAAAAATCATGCTAATAAACATCATAAGTTAAAATCAACTCAATTAGGGATGGCCATGGGTCGAGTTTTTGGTCCACCCGACCCGACCCGAGAACAAGAGAATCTCCATCCGAGACCCGACCTGACCAAAATAAAGTTTCACCCGACCCGAATATATGAATTAGAAATCCAACCCGACCCGAAATAATAATAAAATATTTTTATTCAATAAAAACAATGACTTAATCGGGGAAAAATTATATATATAGGGGTATTATTGTAATTATTCCTAAATATATAAGGTAAAATTATATATTTTTTCAGGTCGGATCGGGTATTTTCACCCTAAACCCGAACTCAACCAGACCCTACCAAAATAAAGTTTCACCCGACCCTACCTGAATATATGAATTAGAAATCTGACCCGAAATAATAAAAAAATATTTTTATTCAATATATGAATAAGTTATCAAAAGATTGATGAGGGTAGTATGGTTAAATTTCAATTCCATCCAACAAGATAATTGAATTCCATCCAACAAGATAATTGAATTCTATTATAGAATGGATGGAACTCACTTTTCCTCGTTTGATGGAAAGTTGAAGTCATGAGTGATTCTAATTACCTTTGAAAACTTGAACCAAACATGAAAAAGTGATGAAATTAGATTTCAATTCTTCTAATTCCAAGAGACTCCTGCAAACCATGTGCGAACCAAACGTCACCTTAGCTTCCTCCAAATTCCCTTCCTTACCGAACCCATGAATCAAATGGTTATAGGTAACCGAGTTCGGGTTTATCCCTTTCGACATCATCCCGAGAAGTAAAGCCTTAGCTTCATTAGACTTCTTCAACATACACAAGCTCTGAATCCTGATATTATAAGTACTAACCCCAACAGGAATCCCATATTCCTTCATCAAATTCAACACTTTCCCAACATCTTCATATTTTTCTTCCTCATAAAACCCAGTTAACAAAGTCCCAAACGTCGTCTCATTCGGTTTAACTCCTTTGTTTTTCATATCAACCAAAATGGAATAGACTGAACTCGAAGACCCAGATTGACAAAAGGCTTTAATTACATTATTATAAGTTTCTATATCAGGATCGATCCCATATCTTTGAGGAAATTCCGCAAATATTCTCTTCACTTCTTCATAATCCTTCGCTATCAACCCCGCCACGAGCAAAGCGTTCAATGATTTCGTTGAACGGCATAACCCCTTGTTGTAAAATTCATCAAAGGCCGTTACGGTGCGTTCTAGCATCTTGGCTTGACCATAGTGGATTAAAGAATGGGAAGCGAAACGCGTGTTTTGTAAGTCTGGGCGGGAACGGAGCTCGTTGAGGAAATTGTCGATCGATTCGAAATGGTTGCCTTCGGCGAGTTTGGAGATGGCGACCGAGAAAGTAATTCGGTGCAGATTTCGATGATGCGGTCGGGGTCTTGCTCGGATTTTAGGAGGGAGAGGGTGACGCCTGATTTTTTGTGGGAGGTGAGAGGGGTGGAATCTTGGGAGAGTATTGAGAAGTAGCGGAGGCGGAAAGCTACGGCGGACGGAGAACGGTTGCGGGCGAATAAGGCCATTTTTTAGGATCAAAGTTTAATTTTTTGTAAAGCTGAAGGCTTCGTAGTTGGAGATCAGTGTGACCCCTGAGAAAAGAGCAGTCTTTTCTTTTCACTGAGCCTAGAGAAGAAAGGGTAAACATACTCTTTTCATCAGTCGACGTATATTGAATTTCCTTTTTGTCACATACAATTTAAAATATTTCAATTTGATCACTTAACTTTTGAATTGTTTCATCTTCATCCCCTTTGGTTTGGTTCTTAAAATCATTACTTTTGTTTCATCTTCATCCCCTTTGGTTTGGTTCTTAAAATCATTACTTTGTATCTCTCTAAGTTGTTCCTTTGTTGTTTTTGCAACTTCGTTCTGTTTTTTTTCTGTTTGGTTCCGGGGGTTTCGACTTATCCCTTGAAAGGTTGGAAAAATAAGAGATACGGTTAGAATAACAAAAGTACCACTGAAAGGTTTCAGCTATGGTGTCCAGCTGGTGGGACGAAATCAATGAGTCTACTCACTATGAATTTCACTCTTTTTCAATTTTGATTTTTGAAGTCTTCATTCATTTTTATTTGATTCACTCAACTGTTCTTCAAATATTCACTTGATTTTTGTCTCAGCAATACTATGTTATTCGAATTGGAGTGTAAGTGTCTGATACGAGTATATATCCTTAGTTTTTTCTTTCATATATTTGAAGAATCCTTGAAGTTCATATCTCCATACAAATGTTCCAAATATAAATACTTTAAGAAAAATGAAGAGTTCAAGCAACATAGTTGGATTATGTTCATGAATACACTCGAGAACAAGGAAATCGACTGAGATATGTGTCGGTTTCAACATACTGTAAATTTTCCTACAAATAGGACTGCAATCTGCCACCCCTCCCTCAATCACTCTTCAATAATGGACCTTACAATCTGGTTCACTTTCTGTCTTCTACTTGTTTCTTCTCTTTATCTTGCCCTAAGAAGGAAAAACTCAAAAAACCATCCACCGAGTTCCTTGGGGTTTCCTTTCATAGGCCAAAGCCTTAGCTTTCTGCAGGCTATGCGAACCAACGAGATTGAATAATGGCTTCGAGAGGAAATATGGTCATGTTTCTAAACTCAACCTCCTTGGTACCCGACTGTCTTCCTACACGGGCAGAGCGCTAACAAATTCATCGTCACTTGTGATGCCAACATACTTTGAAACCAGCAACCAGCACCGTTTAGAAAGATCTGTGGGGAGAGAAATTTGACAGAGCTGACCGGTGACGATCACAAGCGTGTGAGGGGAGCCATTGTTTCGTTCTTAAAGCCTGAAATATTGAAGCAATATGTTGGGAAGATAGATGAAGAAATTAGAAATCATTTGGCGATGCATTAGCATGAGGCTCAAAAGGTCATGGTAAGCCGTCTATGCTGCTAGTATACAACATTTAAAACCTAGATCGATAAGTAAATCGGCAGAAGGATTTGATCGATACGATACCGATCTTGAGTTTTAGTTCGGGATTTTAGGTACAATTAGTCCTTCATAATTTTTAACTATGTTTCTTTATATACACAGGTAATGCCAGTGATGAAGACTCTCACTTTCAACATAATGAGCTCTCTCTCATTCAGCATATAACAAGGGGAAAGAAGAAATAAAATTGTCGAGCTTATTCAACGTATGATGAACGCCCTGTCATCGCTACCGATAAATCTTCCCTTCACACGGTTCAACCGCATCCTGAAAGCTAGTGCAAAGCTTCGAGCATTGATCAAGGATCTTATAAATGAAAGGAGGGTCGTATTGGAGAAACGGATCTCTGATCCTACCGAGGATCTCATCACTTGTTTAGTTGGTATCGGAAAGAACGACCATTCGATTTGTATGTCCGATGAAGAAATCGTGGACAACGTAATAGGTATAATGATAGCAGGGCAAGAAACATCCTCCATTCTTATTACCTTCTTGGTCAAGCTTTTGGGTACGGATTGGTCCCTCTATACAAAAATCGTGCAAGATAAGCGGACGATTCAGTTTTTGGAATGTATCAAACTCCCGGAATAAGTGAATAACTTGCAGTCTACTAATTAAGCTTTGAAATTATAGAACATGAAGAGATAGCCAAGACCAAAACTTTGGAGGAGCTTTTAACTTAGTATGACCTTGCCAAGATGAAATACACATGGAGTATAGCAATGAAGACTTTAAGAATGAACCCTCCACTGTTAAGTTCTTTCAGGAAAGTCCTAAAAGAGTTTGAATATGAAGGATACACTATCCCAAAAGGATGGCAAGTATGAATGTTGGGGAAATTGGGTTATTTCCCACACGAGCGTAGTTTCAAAATTGATCTAAAATGTTAAGATCAAAACCACCAAAGGTTGCACAACATGTAAACCTGTCAAACTATTGAATATTGAAACACAATGGAAAAACCGAATAAAAAAAATAAAGGAGAGAATACACAAAATTTACGAGGTTCAACGAGAATATCGTTTACACCTCGGGCACCACACCAAAGTGAGAGAATGAAGAAAACAAATGGAAAAGAGAACTTGTTTTGGGATGATTTCTAATGAAATACTTAGGCCTATTTATAGTTGAGTTTTAAAGACTAAACTTATAAATAACCTAATATTTAGGGATCAAACATGAAAAATAGGTTGGCCACCTACCAAAAAATTTTCCAATGTGTACAAGTTAGCCACCAAATATGAAATTCCCATGTTCAAAGTTTGGCCACCAACCAAGATGAAATTTCCAACTTGCCAACTTAATTTCAAGCCAAATCTAACAAATCTCCACCTTGGTTTGAAATTACCAAGCCTACTCAACTTCTTCAACTCCCCAAATTTGTAGTGCCTCTAATTGCGCTCACAAGTGCCACACACCCGAAGGTGTTCATATTTTCAGGATGTTAATCAAGTTCAAACAATGATTGAACTTGATTATTGTTACCACCTTGGTCATCATATCTGCAGGATTTTCTGATGTCACAATTTTCTGAAGTATAATCTTTTCTTCTTCAAAGATCTCCCGCACAAAGTGATACCTCACTTCGATATGCTTAGTCCTTGAATGGTAGACTTGATTTTTCGCTAAGTGAATAGTGCTCTGACTGTCACAATAGAGACTAATGTGAATTTGAACAACTCCCAAATCTTCCATCAACCAGTTAAGCCAAATTGCTTCCTTTACAGCCTCTGAAACTGCCATGTATTATGTCTCTGTAGTAGACAATGCCACCGTAGATTGCAAAGTAGACTTCTAACTTACTGGGGCTTTAGCAAGAGTAAACAAATACCCAGTAGTTGATCGACGCTTATCCAAATCACCGGCATAATCGGAATTAGCATATCCAACCACACACTGACCAAGTGCTTCATCTTGTTCAAAAACTAAACCAACATCCACGGTTTGTTGGAGATACCGTAGAATCCATTTCACAGCTCGCCAATGTCTTTCTCCAGGATCATGCATGTACCTGCTCACAAATCCAACTGCTTGTGAAATGTTAGGACGCGTACACACCATTGCATACATCAAGCTTCCAACTACATTAGCATATGGAACTTTTGCCATATACTCTCGTTCTTCGTTATTTTTAGTAGATAATTGAGAACTAAGTTTCAAATGAGAAGCCAGTGGGATACTTACATGTTTAGTATTTTCATTCATGCCAAAACATTGTAATACATTTCTCAGATACAGCTTCTGTGTTAAACAAAGCTTCCCTCTTTATCTATCTCTGCTTATCTCCATACCAAGAATCTTCTTGGCCTCACCTAGATCTTTCATCTCAAATTCTTGATTCAACTGAGCCTTTAATTTGTCTATCTCCTTTTGACTCTTCGAAGCGATCAACATATCGTCAACGTACAAGAGAAGATAAATGAAAGATCCATCTTTGAGCTTTTGCAAATACATACAATGATCATATTTGCTTCTAATGCACTTTTTCCACCTCATAAAGCTATCAAATTACTTATACCACTGCCTCGGAGATTGCTTCAATCCATATAGCGATTTGTTCAGCTTACAAACACATTTCTCATAACCACCATCTTTGTATCCTTATGGCTGAGTCATATAGATCTCCTCTTCTAAATCACCGTGCAAGAAAGCCGTCTTTGCATCAAGTTGAGCTAGCTCCAAATTCAACTGTGCTACCATGGCCAACAATATTCTAACGGAGGAATGTTTCACAACAGGGGAAAATACTTCATTGTAGTTGATTCCCTCCTTTTGAGCGTAGCCTTTAGCTATCAACCATGCCTTGTAGCGAACATCTTTCTTGCTATGAGATCCATCTGTCTTTACAAATACCCATTTGCATCCAATTGCTCTTTTACCTTTTGGTAATTGTGTCAGTTTCCAAGTGTTGTTCTTTTGGAGAGATTACATTTCTTCATCCATGGCACTTTTCCACTTATCACTTTCCAAGCTTTGTATTGATTCTTGGTAAGTGATAGGGATATCATCATCAACAACTGGAAGAGCATAGGCCACCATATCAACAAATCGAGCAGGTCTACGAATTTCTCTCCTTGGCCTTATAACTGCAAGTAGTTTTGGTGTCTCCAATGATTCTTGGGTTTGAACCTCTTCATCTTCTGATTCTTCTATTGGAGTTGAAGAATCAGTTGCATCAACTTCTGGGATAATCGTCTGCTGAAACTCCACCTGTTTTGGAATATGCTCTACCTGCTGCGGAGTACTACTTGTCTGGACAGCTTCATTTGTTACCTTCTTTACTAGGGCAAATTCATCAAAGGTAACATCTCTACTACAAATTATCTTATTGGTGTCTAAACACCAAAGGTGGAATCCCTTCACTCCATGGGTGATTCCCATAAAGAGAGCATTCTTTGCTCTCGGATCAAGCTTGAATTCCTTCACATGATAATAAGCAGTGAATCCAAATACATGTAAGGAATCATAATCAGTAGCAGGTTTTCCAGACCATACCTCCAATGGTGTTTTTCCTCCTATCACCGATGACGGCAGATGATTGATGAGATGGCCAATATATGTCACAACCTCAGCCCAAAATGCCTTGCCTAACCCAGCATTAGACAACATACATCGAACTTTCTCCAATAATGTTCGATTCATACGCTCTGCCACCCCATTCTGTTGTGGTGTATTTCTAACAGTGAAGTGTCGAACAATACCATACTCATGGAAAACGTCAAAGAATGGGTCACTTTTATATTCCCCTCCATTGTCCGTCCTAAGGCGTTTGATCTTTCTACCAGTCTGGTTCTCGATCATATTTTTCCATTTAAGGAAAATTTGAAGTACTTCATATTTAGACTTCATCGGATACACCCAAACTCTTATGGAAAAGTCATCTACAAAAGTTACAAAATAATGGTTTCCTCCCAAAGACGATGTCTTTGAAGGACCCCATACATCTGAGTGTATATAATCCACAATATCTTTTTGTATTATGTATAGTGGTGCCAAACTTTAATCTCTTCTGCTTTCCCAGCACACAATGCTCGCAAAAGTTCAATTTGCAAGTCTTTGCACCTTTCAACAATCATTTCTTTGCTAGAATTTTAAAAGGATTTCTCTCCAGCATATCCCAACCGCATATGCCACAACTGGGTTGCGTCCAAATCATCACCTCAAGAAGCTGCTGCCACTGCTCCAATAATTGTACTACCTTGGTAGTAATACAAATTATTTTTCGTGATGCCCTTCATCATCACAAGTGCACCATATGTGACTTTTAAAACTCCATCTCTCATAGTGACTAATGAGCCTTTGGATTCCAAGGCTCCCAACGAGATGAGATTTTTCTTCAAACTGGGTACGTATCGGACATCCGTCAGAACTCTGGTTGATCCATCTTGATTCTTCAATCGAATTGAACCTATCCCAACAGTTTTACAGGCATTGTCATTGCCCATATAAACAACTCATGCATTTAGTTCTACTAAATCGGAGAACCACTCCCGATTAGGGGACATATGATAGGTGCAACCCGAATCTAATATCCATTCATCTGAATGGAATGTTGTTTATGAAGCAACCAATGATATGTCAGAGTCATTTGCATCATGCTCTGCAACACATGCATCTGGAGCAGCTTTTCCTTTCTTCTTCAACTTCGGACAATCTTTCTTCCAATGGCCTTTCTCATGACAAAAGGCACATTCATCTTTTCCCAGTTTGGACTTCAACTTTGATCTCTCTCTCCACTTTAACTTTTGACTTTTCGAGCGACCTCTTGCCATCATGGCCTCCGCTACTTCGTACTTGCTCTCCTTCTTGGTTTTCTTCCTGAGCTCATAACTATACAATGCAGCAGTTACATCTTTAAGGGTAACATTATCCTTACCATGAAGTAACATTGTCTCAAGGTGTTCAAATTCATCTGGAAGAGATGACAACAACATCAAGGCTAAATCTTCATCTTTGAAGGTTTTATCCATGCCCAATAAGTATGCCACTAGCTCATTGAATGCAGTGATGTGTTCATTCATTCTGGTGCCTGGTTGATAATCAAATCTGAACAATCTTTTCTTCATGTAGAGAGAATTTTGAGAGCTTTTCTTTAGGAATTTTTTCTCCAATGCTTTCCATATCTTACTTGTAGAAGTCTCGTTCTTGTAGCCATACTTCTGCTCCTTGGAAAGACAAGATCGAATCGTGTTGCACGCCAAATGATTGTTTGTTCCCCATTCTTTCTCCTCCATATATTCGGGTTTTTCTTCCTCAATGGCGATGTCTAGACCTTGTTGGAATAAAACGTCTAACATCTCGCCTTATCACATGCCAAAATGACCGGATCCATCAAACAACTCCACCGAGAAATTTGCATTTGACATCACCCTCCTCACCGGTCTAGATGAAGAGCTTGATGTCTGAACTGATCCGTATTTTGGCATTTTAATTCTAACGAGCAATATTTAATATCACAAACTTTATCTTTTCAATAACAGAACCACCAGGATAACCTCAACAGAAGCTCTGATGCCAATTATTGGGGAAACTGGGTTATTTCCCACACGAATGTAGTTTCAAAATTGACCTAAAATATCAAGATCAAAACCACCAAAGGTTGCACAACGGATAAACCTGTCAAACTATTGAATATTGAAACACAATGGAAAAATCGAATAAAAAACAATAAAGGAGAGAACACACCAAATTTACGAGGTTCAACGAGATTATCGTTTACTCCTCGGGCACCACACCGGATGATAACTTCACTATCAACAAAATATTACAACAAATGGAATTCTTTAGAATTCTCAAAGTGAGAGAATGAAGAAAACAAATGGAAGAGAGAACTTGTTTTGGGATGATTTCTAATGAAATACTTAGGCCTATTTATAGTTGAGTTTTAAGGACTAAACTTATAAATAACCTAATATTTTAGAGATCAAACATGAAAAATAAGTTGGCCACCTACCAAAGAATTTTCCAATGTGTACAAGTTAGTCACCAAATATGAAATTCCCATGTTCAAAGTTTGGCCACCAACCAAGATGAAATTTCCAACTTGCCAACTTAATTTCAAGTCAAATCTAACAATGAAATATATCTTTAAGATTAAATATGGCTATTAGTCCTTGTATTATGCATAAATTATGTATTTAGCATATCTATATATATTCTAATTTAGTAAAATTTAATCTCTATACTTTTCGAGATTTGAAATTCCAGTACTGAACTAAATGGTAGAATTCGTCCTATCTTTAACCAAGAGTATTCTTTTATGCATATGGGAAATATCTCTAATCATATATGCATGAAATTTTAGGTGATTTGGGATACAAACATGACACACATGGACGAGCGACTTTTCTCGGACCCGTCAAAGTTTGATCCATCGCGTTTTGAGAAACAAGAGTCGATCCCGCCTTCTTGCTTTGTGGCGTTCAGAGGAGGAGCACAGATTTGTCCCGAGAATAAGTTCGCACGAATCGAAACATTGGTTACAACTCATTACATGGTGACTTGGTTTAGATGAGTGCTTTGTTACTCGGAAAATCCCTTCTCGAGAATGTCATTTCCAGTTTTCAATAACGGGATGTTGATCGAAATTGAGACTAAGAACTCTGTTAGAATCCATTAAAACATAAAGCACTCTTTAGCATTTCAATGTAATTGTGCTCCTTTATACTCAATTAAACCGTCAATTTGACGATTTACAACATTTAATGCACTTGTTTATACAAAATAGACAGAGATTAAAGAATAACTAGCATCCCACTAATACAACAAGGTATTTCAAGCTTAGGGACGGAGCTCCCTAGGGCCCAAGAGGCCTCGGCCCCTGTTAAAATTTATATATTCGTTATAATTTTGGTTTAATAGTATTTTAGTTCATGTATAAATAAATATTTAAATTTAAAAATATACAAATTTATTAAATATTTAATCAAGTAGGGGTCGAACTAAAGAATGATAAGTTTATGTTCTCAAATTTTTGGTCTAATTACAATTTAAGTCATTGTAAGTTTAAATATTAGACAAATTAGAAGTTGTCTTTTGAGTTTTGAGTTTTTTTTTTGTAATTTAAGGTGAATACAAGGTAATATATGTACAAAGACTTTCAACTATTTGACAATGAACGTTCATACCCCTACATACGTGCTTGACCTCGTGACCTCAACGATAACAATATTCCCTTAATCACTAGGGTCGCTTGGTTCATACTGAATTTTGAGTTTAAATACCTAATAAGTCTTTATTTTTCTTAAATAATATAATATTTCGGCCTATGCCAATATTTAATTCTGGCTTCGTCCCTGTTTAAGCTGGAACCACCACCAACACGAGTAGTAATTGTAAGGAAGATACCACAACCTATAGTTACAATGCTTCCTTTCCAGAATTCATCATACATAAAAAGGGATAGCAACAAGCCTTGAATCACACCAACAAATACTTCATCATTGGAAACGAGTAACAAAATCAAAAGGGATATTCGATATCCCACAATCGACACACTGAATTTCGACACCCGATATGCAATACACATGAACACCATTAAAATGAAAATGACCGACGAAAATATATTAATAACTCTATATTCTACTGAGCTTGGGGCTATGATGCATATTGATTGGTCGAAGCTTATTGCAACAAATGCAAGTAGTACTTCAAGTGTTGTCCTAAAACCATGGGGATATGGCTTAATCAACGCTAGTGTTAGGAAAAAGGATACGATGAAGACAACTAATGTTGGAATATAGAAAAGAAGAAAATTCGATGGATCCAAGACCGATGTCCCCAGTAACAATGATTGGTACGATCCTTTGGAGTTTGAGTTGATTTTACCTTGCCAAACACCACCAGGAGGGCTAAGAGTGGCTTGGTATGTTGTAGCTAGAAGCAATCCTAGAATTACTAGTAAGGCATTCCGATCATCACTTGATATGTTATCCAAATCGTGAAAAACTAGTAATGATGCTTTTGATACGTAATTGATGATTTTCTTATCCAGCTTGCATTTAAACTTTGAAACTACTGGATCAAAACAACCAAGGAAAATGATAATGTTTTCGATGTTATTTTGTTGTCGAGCAACATCAAGTGTCGTCGAACCAACTTGATTGGTGGCATGCTTATCAGCCTTGCAGTTTAATAGCAGTTTGATCATTTGTTTAAGATATATAAAAGGAGGCAACAATTAGTTAATCATGTTTGCAAAGTACAAAAGAATCTATGTAACATTAACAAAGCCGATTAGTCGAACCTCGGGTTGATTATGGATGGTAGCTATGTGCAGTGCAGTGTTTCCATCTTCATCTTTCCGATTCACCACTTCCCCATACTCTTTCTTCGTATGCGTTCGAATTAGAACTCGACAAACATCGAGTCTGTTCTTTTCCACGGCGATATGCAAAGCAGTTCTATTCTTAATCGTAACATCTCTGATACATTCGGGACAAATCTCCAGAAAACTATCCAACATGCCATTGGGGTTTTCAACTTTACATATGAAGTTCAAAGGAGTCTCACTGTTCTTTCTTTGGAAACGAGCAAGATCTTTATTGATCTCCAGGAAGCGCAGAGCCATCTCTTTATGCCCGTTTTTAACGAGATGAAGTGGACACATTGGGGGTTTAGCTTCCGAGCAAACGATGGCTTTAAGTTCATAACCTCTATTGCGAACGCGATGCACCCTTCATCTGCACCTATGTATAAAGGAGTGTCGACAAACTCGACCTTGGCGAAGCACTTCAAAACATTTCCATCTCTATGAATCAAAGAGTACAAATCACTGATATCTACTGCACGAGCAGCTGTTCTTAAACTTTGATCCATGTGGGGAGGAATCAGGGCAAATTGTCGAAACACAAAGCAAAATTTGATGGGCTTGAAAGACTTACAACATTTTTTTAATAAGAATTGGAGGTCTCATTAAAAAAAACCCTTCATAATCATCAACATACTAAACTGTATGTCAACGAAAATTGGAAGGAGGACAAGAATACCTCATGATTTATTAAATAATCAAACCAGTACACCATAGAGGAAAGAACACACTAATCAGATACATATACTAAATCAAGAAAAACCAAAAAACCTCTAAGAAACCCCCCTCAAACAGCCAAATAAAACAAGGACAACCCTTTCTGATACCAACTCACACCTATCCCGAGACTTACATCACTAAAAACCAAAATAACCGAAAGCAACACTCAAATCCATTAATGTGAAAAACACATAACCGACTCCAAGAGACAAACCATCTACATATTTGGAGAAGCAACACAATCCAATCAATTAAAATTCCTTCAAAAACCGGTAACAGACCAAAGTATGAGCTTCCTCCGAGACACTTAAGCAACCTCAACCTTTTGCTTGCTCTTTTTAGATTCGCGAGGTTTTTTTTCTTCTTCCCGAGCTTTGAGCCCTTCCCAAGACCCTCTCCCTGCAACCAGATTGAATCACCTTTTGCCCCATTAGAAACCAATAAACCCATACTGATACCGTCTTCCAGGGCATGAGAGCAGATTGAATCACCTTTTGCCCCATTAGAAACCAATAAACCCATACTGATACCGTCTTCCAGGGCATGAGACTCCACAACGCTTTGATCTGATCGATCGAGGGCACCAGGTAAAGAAGACTCCAAAACTGAACATGACCTTGAAGCTAAACCAATCTCACCACCAGTGTTTCCATCGCCAGGTACAACTTTTTTCCCAAGCTGATTTGACAAATTTTCCAGCGATCTAAGTGGAAAGGAAACCGGTATAGCCTCAGGGGAACATCGACCAGGAGGAGGAGCTTCAATTAGAATATTAGAGTGGGCCAATGCAACCATGCTCGACTTGGTATTTAATAACAAACATTTAATATGGCTATGATTCTCTTGGAGCCTTTCGTTTCCACATGCTTGATATGTTAAAGAGTGCTTACATTTGGGTCAAATTTCCATTTAATTTAAAGAATGTTGCTTGATATGTTAAAGAATGTTTACTTTAGCACTTGTTGTTGCTTTAATCCAGGTACAACTAAGAAGCCACTAATAGAAACATTCTTTAAATTAAATGGAAATTTGACCCAAATGTAAACATTCTTTAACATATAAAGCATGTGGAAACGAAATGCTCCAAGAGAATCATGGTCATATTTTACCAACCTGGAAACAGAAGTGCATTATGAAGGTTCTTAATTGACCAATCATGCAGCAGTAACCAGGAGGAGGAGCTTCAATTAGAATATTAGAGTGGGCCAATGCAACCATGCTCGACTTGTGATTTAATAGCAAACATTTAATATGGCTATGATTCTCTTGGAGCCTTTCGTTTCCACGTGCTTGATATGTTAAAGAGTACTTACATTTGGGTCAAATTTCCATTTAATTTAAAGAATGTTGCTTGATATGTTAAAGAATGTTTAATTTAGCACTTGTTGTTGCTTTAATCCAGGTACAACTAAGAAGCCACTAAGAGAAACATTTTTAAAATTAAATGGAAATTTGACCCAAATGTAAACATTCTTTACATATCAAGCATGTGGAAACGAAATGCTCCAAGAGAATCATGGTCATATTTTACCAACCTGGAAACAAAAGTGCATTATGAAGGTTCCTAATTAACCAATCATGCAGCAGCAAAGTCTTGACTCTTGACCCATGTTTGCTGTAAGTCGCCTCAAGTCCTTCAAACATTGCTTTGAGTTCTAATTCGAATTCTTACGAAAAAAGACTATTTTCAGGAAGTGGTGAATCGGAAAGATGAAGATAGAAACACTGCACTGCACATAGCTGCCATCCATAGTCAACCTGAGGTTCGACTAATCGGCTTTGTTAATGTTACATAGATTCTTTTGTACTCTGCAGACATGATTAATTGATTGTTCCCTTCTTTTATATATCTTAAACAGATGATCAAATTGCTATTAAATTGCAAGGCTGATAAGCTGGTTCGACGGCACTCGAAGTTGCTTGACAACATAATAACATCGAAAGCGTTATCATTTTGCGTGGTTGTTTTAGTCCGGTAGTTTCAAAGTTTAAATGCAAGTTGGAGAAACAAATCATCAATTACATATCAAAAGCATCATTACTAGTTTTTCACGATTTGGATAACATATCAACCGATGATCGGAATGCCTTACCAGTAATTCTAGGATTGCTTCTAGCTACAACATACCAAGCCACTCTTAGCCCTCCTGGTGGTGTTTGGCAAGGTGAAATCAACTCGACGTCCAATTCAGCGGTACAGGGGACATCGGTCTTGGATGCACCAAATTTTCTTCTTTTCTATATTCCAACATTGGTCGTCTTTAACGTAAGGCTTAAATATACAAAAGGTGTCCAATGCATGCCTTTTATTACAGTTTAATGCCTAATATTTATTTCGTTCCAGTTTGGTGCCTAACGTTTCATTCCGTAACTCAAATTGGGTCAGGCCGTGACGGACCGTTAAGTGACACGTGACACAACTTGGTAATTTTTTAAAAAAAATTAAAAAATTAAAAAATATATATATATTAAAAAGAAAACACAAATTTTGAAATAAACCCAAAACTTTGAAAACCTTCATTTCAACTCCTACACCCACGTCGGTTGTCGTCTTTTGCCATCGACGAAGCTCCACCCGACCTCCCCTCGGCGACCAAAATCCCCATGAAATTGTGACCGATCGATGGTTGATCGACCGTCGGAATCGCGTGGGATCGCGATTTTCATCCTAGGGTTCGCATGGTATAAAACATTGATTCGTCGTCGATCAATCACGATTTTATGGGGTTTTTGGTCGCCGAGGGGAGGTGAGGTCGGGTAGAGCTTCGTCGATGGCAAAAGGCGGCGGTCGACTTGAGTTTAGGGGTTGAAATAAAGGTTTTCATAGTTTTGGGTTTATTTCAAATTTGAGTTTTTTTTTAAAAAAAAAATTATTTCAAATTTGTGTTTTCTTTTTAAAAATTTTATTTCAAAAGGCGGCGGTCGACTTGAGTTTAGGGGTTGAAAACACATGTCACTTAACAACCAAACTTAACGGTCCATCACGGTCCGAGTCAAATTGAGTTACGGAATGAAACATTAGGCCAGTGTTTTGAAAATCGGACTGGACCGGCCGGTTCAACCGGGAACCGCTGCCTAGTCCGATTTATTCTACACCGGTTAAACCGCTACTAGTGAACCGGAAGGAACCGCTGAACCGGCTGTGAACCGTTCGAACCAAACCGGACCGTGAACCGGTTGAAAATCGGTATTCTGTTTTTTTCTAAAAAAATTAAATCAAACGACGTCGTTTGTTAAACGAGCCGAGTCGAACTCGAGTATTGCTGAGCTCGACTCGAACTCGAGTATTGCTGAGCTCAACTCGAACTCGAGTATTGCTGAGCTCGACTCGAACTCAAAAACTTTAAAAGTAAGCTCAACTCAACTAAAAAACTCACGAACTAAAAATTATCAAGTTCAACTCGAACTCGAAATATAATATTGAAACTTGAACTCAAAAATGCTCGAACTAAAAAAATTAGAAACTCGATTGAAGCCTAAAATTCGAGCTCAATTGAAGCGAAAGAATAATTCGCTCTGTGCCCACCAAAAGGCTCCATGATTTTGAATGTCAAATTACCTCTATTATTTATAGAAGTCAGTTGGGATGCTCTTCTATGTTTCTTAGCTATGTGGGATTGTTTTGTTTTCATATTTTTACTCTTTAGACTTTTGTGATGCTCTTCTATGTTTCTTAGCCATGTGAGATTTTTTTAAAAAAATGTATACCAAACGACATCGTTTGTTATGATTTTTTTAGCCCCAAATTTATTTTTTGATTATAATTATATAATTATAGTTATTATTTAATATGTTTTACCTTAAATATTATGTTGTAGTTGATTTGAATCATTTTGTTTCACTTGATTTTATGGTTTTTAACTTATATATGTTATGACTTGCTTTGAATATGACTTGTGATATAAAAAACTGTTTTTTATTAAATGTTTTTGGTATTTTTATTTAATTTTTTAAATAATTAATTAATTATGACATCGTCCGGTTCTTTCGACCGGTCTGACCAGTTAAACCAGTGAACCGGTAGCACGGCCAATTCGCTGACCGGTCCGGTTCTAAAAACCATGCATTAGGCACAAAACTGAAATGAAATAAACGTTATACACTAAACTGAAACAAAAAACATATATTGGACACCTTTTTTATATTTAATCCTTATCGTAACCTTTTTCTCACCACTAGCATTGATTAAGCCGTATCCCTGTGGTTTCAGGACAACACCTGAGGTACTACTTGCATTTTTTGCAATAATCTTCGACCAATCAGTATTCATCGCAGCCGCCAGCTATGTAAAATATATAGTTATTTATATCTTCGTCAATCGTTTTCGTTCTAATGGTGTTCATGTGCATCGCATATCGGGTGTCGAAACTTAGTGTGTCTATAATGGGATGTCGGATATCCCTTTTTATTTTGTCGCCTTGTTTCCAACGATGACATATATGTAGGTGTGACTCAAGCCTTGTTGTTATCCCTTTTCCTGTATGATGAATTCTGGAAAGGAAGCATATTAACTATAGGTTATAGTCTCTAACTTACAATTCCTACTGTTGTTGGTAGTGGTGATTCTAGCTTGAGATACCTTGTTGTGCTAGTGGGATGTTGGTTATTCTTTTTTTAAATTGAAGAGAGACCTTTAAATTACATCAGTTCTTTAGATATGGAGGACCATAAACGTCCCTTTTAACAAGGTCATCTATATCTGGAGGTAAATTGTCGAGTAAGATAAGCCCCGATGTGCTTGAGAGAGCTTTCTTTGCTAAGCTATCTGCAACTGTATTAGCCCTCTCGGAATCCACTCGATGTGTGTTGCCCATGCACGCCTCCGAAGTCTCCAAATTGCTCGGATCAGTGAGCAAGGAGATTTGTGTCTTCGCCTTCATTGATCAATCTCACCGCTGATGAACAATCAGATTGGATAATAAATTTCTCATATCCCTGGTTCCAAGTAATGTTTAAGCCAGTTAGAATCCCCCATAGTTCGTATTGGAGAAGAGAGCAATAGTCGATAGCATGTATAAATCCCATTAACCGGTTTCCATCACTATCACGGACAAAACCCCCAGCAGCATTATTCATAGCATCATTCGCAACAGCCCAGTCAGTATTAACGCAAATCCATTCTGGTTGCGACTTCTTCCATTGAATTGCTTCATCAACATGGGAGAGAACTTCATTATTAGTGTGGAAACAGGATTCAAAGTTCCTTGCCCAAGCCAAAGCAATATGAAAAATGGATTCAACATTCGAACAATCATGGGAGAAAACTAGGTCACATCGACGCTTACATATCTGCCAAAGTAAAGAGACAATGAGTTTATTCTATGAGTAGCTGCCATTGCTGTGTATAAAAGTAACATAAAGATTTTCAAGGATCCAGTTCCACAAGTCGAGAGAGAAAAAAGCTTCAGGCCAGCTTAGAGGTATAATTTTTGTCATAAATGCTTAATTTCAATCTCTAATGGAATGCATTTGGTGTAAGGCGATCCAAATAAAGACATGGATCCGCTAAGGTACCTGCAATTTCCAAACTGACTTCCAATTTGCATCAGAAGTATTCTAGTTGTGGATTAAAGAGTTTTATAAGTAGAAGACACTGAGAGATGTACAAATTGACCTTTCAATTGAAGTAGGAAAGAGCTCATGAATTTTATATTTCTGTCATACCAATTTTATCCAGTAAACGTTCGGTTGGTTGACCAGATTATACCAAATCTTCATTAGCAACACTTGGTTTTGATCACGAATACGCTTGAATTCCAAGCCACCACAATGGATAGGTTGACAGATGGATTCCCAATTAATAAGGGAAATTGGCGAATCAGCTTCTCAATCTCATTACAAACACCAATTGGTAACATGGTTGTTTGCATAAAGTAGGTTGGTATTGAGGAGAGCACCGACTTTGCTAAAGTAATACGACCAGCTTGAGATAGAGTACGCGAAGCCCAACCCTCTAAGAGACTGTGCATTCTTTCCAAAATAAACTCATAATCAACTCGGGAGGTTCGACTATGCCGAACAAGGACCCCCAAATATTTGCCAAGTTAATCAACCTGGCGAAATCCCAAGCGATTGTTTTCCTTCTATTGACTTGTGTTGGGCAAGAAGTAAATGATTGTTTTCCTTCTATTGACTTTGTGCCCGGAGTAATGGCCAAAACAAGTTAAAACCGAATTGATAACATCAACATTGGCAATATCCATTCTGGCATATAGAATCAAGTCATCTGCAAAGAACAGGTGCGAGAGAGGAAGACCATTACGGGAGAATTTGAAGGCTTCCAACTATGTTTATTGACTGAATCGGTAATGGCATGCCCTAAGCGCTCCATAGCCAAAACAAAGAGGTGTGGGGAGAGTGGGTCTCCCTGACGGATACCTCGCTCTGGTTTGAAAGACTTCGTCAGCTCGTCATTCCATTGAATCTGAATGGTGGAAGAGGAGACACAATGCATGATGATACGAATTACATTTTCCGATGAGCCAAAATCATATAAAGTGTCCTAAATAAAATCCCTGAAAAGTCTATTAAAAGCCTTTTCAAGATCGACCATGATCGCCATCCATCCATTTTCACCTTTGAATTGTCGTATTGAGTGCACAACTTCATGATTAAGGATAATATTTTCTGTGATAGAGCGACCTGATATGAAGCTCGTTTTCTGGGGAGATATCAGAGAGGGCATGATGGGTTTCAAGTGTCGAACAATTATCTTTGTAAGGAGCTTCTATATGACAGTACAGAGACTGATTGACGGAAATCCAAAAAACAACTCAGGGTTGTCGACTTTAGGGACGAGAACTAGGATAGTTCTAACAAGATCAGGTTCCAGATTCCCTCCATTGAAGATGGCTTGAATACAATTACATATTGAATAACTGACAATTGACCATTTTTTTTTGGAAAAATTCTGCATGTAAATCGTCATGGCCTGGCGCCTTGAGAGGGGCCATATCCAGCAAGGGTTTGTAAATCTCATCGGAAGATGGAATAATGTCAAGGGATCACCAGGTTTCATATGATACTGTTGGAAAATAGCCGCCAGGGATAATTGTCGCACACATGAGTATCATTTATGAACAAAGATTGAAAATGCTTCACTGCTTCGACTTTTAAAATATCTTGATCGTGGAACCAATCATTTTCAACCTTGAGAGCCAATATGCGATTGCGTTGTTTGCGCACTTTAGCTTTTCGAAGGAAATATCTCATATTACGATCTCCAAAAGCTATCCAATCTGCTCTGGACCTTTGATGCCAAAGGAGTTCTTCTTGATCAAGAATAGACTCAAGCTAGGAGAGGAGTTGCAATTCAAGATCACTTAAGAAAATAGAATTACGGACTTGCAAAGCCTTTTGAATTTCCCGCAATCTGGCCATGACAAATATTTTTTTTAGCCTATATAACCAAAAATGGATTTGTTCCACATATCTGCCGCCTTTGTAAATTGAGAGATAGACTCAGACAGACAACCTTTTGTGTTCCAGTTTTCTTGAACCATGCGATGAAAGTCACCGTGAGAGTTCCATCCCAAAAAGTATTGAAATTGTTTAAAATTAGGATTCCTCGGTTTGACACCAAGTTGCAGCAAAATGAGTCGATGATCGGAATGAATACAAAGGAGATGATGGATAACAACAGTAGGACAAAATTCATCCGGATAGATATTACAAAGCGCACGATCAAGGCGAGCATGGATTAATCCCCATGACCAGGTATAAGGAACCATGGTTGACGAATACTGTGAACAAGATGTCGTAAGCGAGCCCAAAGCAATTTCCGTTTAGTAGCATTTGGGCTAGCATAAATTACAGTAGCGAGCGTTTTGAACTTATATTTTTTGTGAGTGATGTTGGAAATCGAGTAATTTCCCACACAAACGTAGTTTCAAAATTGACCTAAAATATCAAGATCAAAACCACCAAAGGTTGCATAGCGGATAAACCTGTCAAACTATTTAATATTGAAACACAATGGAAAAATCAAATAAAAAATAATAAAAGAGAGAACACACCAAATTTATGAGGTTCGACGAGAATATCGTCTGCTCCTCGGGCACCACACCAGATGATAACTTCACTATCAACAAATGGAATACTTTAAAATTCCCAAATTGAGAGAATGAAGAAAACAAGAGGAAGAGAGAACTTGTTTTTGGGATGATTTCTAATAGAAATACTTAGGCTTATTTATAGTTGAGTTTTAAGGACTAAACTTATAAATAACCTAATATTTTAGGGATCAAATATGGAATTCCCATGTTCAAAGTTTGGCCACCTACCAAAGTTCCAATGTGTACAAGTTAGCCATCAAATATGAAATTCCCATGTTCAAAGTTTGGCCACCAACCAAGATGAAATTTCCAACTTGCCAACTTAATTTCAAGCCAAATCTAACAAATCTCCACCTTGGCTTGAAATTACCAAGCCTACTCAACTTCTTCAACTCCCCAAATTTGTAGTGCCTCTAATTGCGCTCACAATCGCCACACACCCGAAGGTGTTCATACTTTTAGGATGTTAATCAAGTTCAAACAATGATTGAACTTGATTACTGTTACCACCTTGGTCATCATATCTGTAGGATTTTCTTATGTCGCATTTTCACAAGTAGAATCTTTCCTTCTTCAAAGATCTCCCACACAAAGTGATACCTCACATCGATATGCTTAGTCCTTGAATGGTAGACTTGATTTTTCGCTAAGTGAATAACGCTCTGACTGTCACAATAGAGACTAATGTGACTTTGAACAACTCCCAAGTCTTCCATCAACCAGTTAAGCCAAATTGCTTCCTTTACAGCCTTTGAAACTGCTATGTATTCTGCCTCTGTAGTAGACAAGGCCACCGTAGATTGCAATGTAGACTTATAACTTATTGGGGCTTTAGCAAGAGTAAACAAATACCCAGTAGTTGATAGACGCTTATCCAAATCACCAGCATAATCGGAATCAACATATCCAACCACACACTGACCAAGTGCTTCATCATGTTCAAAAACTAAACCAACATCCACGGTTTGTTGGAGATACCGTAGAATCTATTTCACAGTTTACCAATGTCATTCTCCAGGATCATGCATGTACCTGCTCACAACTCCAGCTGCTTGTGAAATGTTAGGACGCGTACACATCATTGCATACATCAAGCTCCCAACTACATTAACATATGGAACTTTTGTTGCCATATACTCTCGTTCTTCGTTAGTTTTAGGAGATAATTGAGAACTAAGTTTCAAATGAGAAGCCAGTGGTATACTTACATGTTTGGTATTTTCATTCATGCCAAAACATTGTAATACCTTTCTCGGATACTGCTTATGTGTTAAACAAAGCTTCCCTATCTGTCTATCTCTTTTTATCTCCATACCAAGAATCTTCTTGGCCTCACCTAGATCTTTCATCTCAAATTCTTGATTCAACTGAGCCTTTAATTTGTCTATCTCCTTTTGACTCTTCGAATCGATCAACATATCGTCAACGTACAAGAGAAGATAAATGAAAGATCCATCTTTGGGCTTTTGCAAATATACACAATGATCATATTTGCTTCTAGTGTACTTTTGCCTCCTCATAAAGCTATCAAATAGACTGCACCACTGCCTCGGAGATTTTTCAATCCATATAGTGATTTGTTCAGCTTATAAGCCCATTTCTTACAACCACAATCTTTGTATCCTTCTGGATGAGTCATATAGATCTCCTCTTCTAAATCACCGTTCAAGAAAGCCGTCTTTACATCAATTTGATCTAGCTCCAAATTCAACTGTGCTACCAAGGCCAACAATATTCTAATGGAGGAATGCTTTACAACAGGTGAAATACTTCATTGTAGTCGATTCCCTCCTTTTGAGCGTAGCCTTTAGCTACCAACTGTGCCTTGTAGCGAACATTTTTCTTGTTATGAGATCCATCTTTCTTTGCAAATACCCACTTGCATCCAATTGATCTTTTACCTTTCGGTAATTGTGTCAGTTTCCAAGTGTTGTTCTTTTGGAGAGATTGCATTTCTTCATCCATGACACTTTTCCACTTATCACTTTCCAAACTTTGTATTGCTTCTTGGTAAGTGATAGGGATATCATCATCAACAACTGGAAGAGCATAGGTGTAACACACTCAACCCGTATCCGACCCGAATACGAGTCTGAGGTGTCACATTGACTTTTCAAACTTTGACTCTTGACAAAATTCAAAGAAAATTTAAAACTTTCATTAAAATAAAAGCTGTTTATTTACACAAATTGACCAAAATAACCAAGATCGATCAGAGCATATTCAACTCAATCAATTAGTACATGCCAACTATATTCAGATTAACCAAACACATTTAAATCATCTATTTTCTGATCTGAAACTTTGTAAGGAAAATGCTGACTTGTCTTGCTCTTCTTAGCTTCTCACTTTGCTTTCCAGAACCTACGTGTGAAACACTCACACGCTAAGTCTATGACTTAGTGAGGCATTAAACTTATAAGAGAAACTCTAACTTCTTAACCATGCATGAACATATCATACTATGCTATCACACAAAACAATATCACATTACGTATAATCAAATATACACAGAAACATACACTCATCGTTTACTTCATTAATCTTATTTCACTATCCATATTATTATCATTTATATGTGTTGATCATATCCTCTTGAACCTAACCTTTTTAACCAACATATTCTTCGTGTAACCAAATAATACACATATCATCATATGATTCGAGCAATACACATATCAACATATATCACAAAAGCATATTCTTCACATGTAATATATTTATTGTTATATCTTTGTGTAGCCCATGTACATTTCTGAGAACTGTAGATATATGAGTCTATGGAGGTTGTGCACTATGCTGTCACCACAGCTCGTATGGGGTCCCACTAAGGGCTATGAAATTTGTCCCGAAGGACCTATGTACTGTATTTGTCCCGAAAGACCACTCCTTAATAACCATATACATATTCCAGTGGATCAAATCTGTCTCAAAAGACCCTATAAATGTTCCAAAGGATACATATATGTCCCGAAGGACAACGTAGACCCTCAACTATTGGCATGCCAACTATACCTCTAGTTCTCTTTACACATAACATGGACATTAATAATATATATCATGTCACATATTCATATAATCACATAGTTCACTTTCACTTGTCTCTTATCTCTTGTGACCATATAATCACATCACTTTGTATCATATTTCACATATTCATATCACATAGTTCATATCACTTGCATGGTTTCTCATAAACATATATATCATATCTTATTCTTATATAATCATGCATATCATCTATGTTCATTCACTTAATCTCTTATATTCATATATCATATATGTATATTATTCATTATATAAACATATATTCATACAAGTCATATCATACCTACAACAACATATAATTCATAACAAACACCTGTTAATATTCATGACTTTATGCATAACACTATAGGAAATAGACTTGTCGCAAGTCTTATTTCCATTTTATATCATATACGATCTAATATGCACTCACCTTGGCCTCACTTGCTATCAATTACTCCTATGGCTTTCTTTATCTTCTGGATCAATTCTAATCTTTCAATCATTCCGGAACTTTCTCTCGGTCGATATCTACACAATCATATATTTATACTATCAGCATCCAATCGATATACTATAATCTATCACTGCTTAGACTAAGGGAAAAGCTAATTTCATCTTTTAATGAAGGCATACATCGATGCACTCTACAGTGTATCGATGCATTCCTTAACGGGTGCATCGATACACAAATACCATTCGATATTTGTATTTTAAACGGGTGCATCGATGCAATGTCACGCCCCCAGAACTTCGACGCCTCACACCGTCGGAATATCAGAGTCAAGGTCTGACGGGTCGTGCGGCCTTAGACGCTTTAGACGCTCCTCGGTCTTCTCGGCGACTAAGTAAGCCTTACCCAAGCTAAGTGAGTGTGCAAACTCACAAAGGTTGGAACCAAGCCCTCAAGGCTTCAGATTGCGGAAGCTTTAGAATGCCGACAAGGTCGGACTATCGTGTGGAAGTGCTAACACGAAGGTGGCTACTCCTGGCCACCGAGATAGGCAACAAGAACAAAGAAACTAAAGAACTCAGAAAGATAGAGCAAATGCCTCAGAGCTTTATTACTCTCTCACAAAGAGAAGAATGGAATTGGGTGATTACAAATGAGGAGGAGAGCTCTCTATTTATAGTTGAGCTCCCTCTCAATCAATGGCCTAGATCGTTTTACATCAACGGCTATGATTTGCCCAATTAATGACAAATCCCCTAAATCAAGGAATTACAACCAAATCCTTCCTAATTACATCCATTAGTAGGATTCTTTCCTTGGATAGGTGTTCACATTGGATATGGTAAGACTTTCCCACAATATCTTCCTGATTTTGTTGCCTCTTGCCATATTTACCGAGCTTCTGTGATCATCTTCAGATATGATGCCACTTTCCTTTTCTGCACGGCCAATGTGAACGGGCTCCATAGAATTCTCCAAGCGATGGGCCAAGTCTGGTGGCTTTGGCAAGCCCGATAACTATCTTGAGATTCCCTTTCGGACTCTTGCACCAATGTCTTAGCAAGCCCGATCCTCTGTCTTGAACCTCTTTGTCGGACACTTGCACCAGTGTCTCGGACCCAAGTTCCTAGCCCGTGACACTCTCCCCCACTGAACTTAGCGACGCCCTCGTCGCTGCACTCAACGATCCTGGGCAACACCACTTTGGATACTTTTCCTTGCCTTGGCTTGTTGCGGTCCTCCCATACGAACTGCTTGCCTTGGCTTCTGCCGCATGTAACTTCACGATCCCTCGCGCCATACTTCACATCAACATGGTTGCCTTTCGACGCCTCTGCTTGCTCATGTCCCCCCATAAGGACTCAGCCTCCCATAATGGCTGTGCTTGCTTCGGCTCTTGCCGCCAAGTAATGAAATGGGCTAACACGCCCACAAGTGCATCTCTTCTGTAGGAACTCCTTCCTACAAGCCTTGATTTGCCTCGACTTGGACCTCCTTGTCCCTTGCGGCAAAGTCTTGGATCCCATCCAAACTTTGTTCCATCCGCGTTAAGAGTTAGGTCTTGCCCGACCTACACTCACTTGAAATTGCAAATCAAGCTCACAAAAACACAAGAATAGTGTTGAGATGTACCTTCCCCTCTGATTTAGTTGGCATTTGCTCAAATTTTTGCGTCAGCCCTTCTTGCTCAATGAAGTCTGACACTCCCCGCATTGAACCCTTGTCATTGGAGTTCTTTGCGCCATCCTGCATCGGCACTTTCTCGCGGCAAAGTCCGATGCCCTTCCTCGCATCCTCCCTTCTAACACGAAGGGTGGAGCTCGCTTCCCACCTTTGAAATGGGTGGTGTCTCCACGGTTGCCTTGTCCCTCAACGTCTTGGCCTCCTTCGACTCTTGTCTACGAGTCTTTGAAGGATTGTTCCTCTCTTGAACATCCTTGGCAAGCCCTTGCTTCGACTCCTTGGACATGGACAACTTGGTCTGCCCTTGGCCTCTACTTGCTTTGGCAGAAATGAACCGTATTGAGCCAAGTCGCAACGCCCCTTCGATCCTTGGTTCGTCCTCTTCATTGGACAACACGATCCTGGGCTCATCCATTACCTTGGATGACTCGACTTCCCTCGGGTAATATTGCAACACTGTTGGCACCTCAAGTTTGCGCCCCTTCGGTTGCTCGACTCTTACCCTCGGCTTAGCATCTGTGTCACTTGAACTAGTGCACACATCATTACTAGATCCACCGTCTGGTTCATCATTGAGTGGACTTTCCCTACCACTCGAGGAACAACATTCCTCATCCTTCGACTTGCCTTCATTGCGGGATCGCTTGCCGCTACCTTCGGCTCTCGGCTTTGGTTTGGAAGTCTTGTTCTTCTTGACTCCAAACTCTTTGATGGACTCCGCAGTTGTCAAGGCTTCAGATAGCTCATTGACTTCCCTTCGCTCCAACGCCCTCTTTGCCCACGGCTTCAACCCGAACATGAAGGTGAAGAATCCCTCTTCTTCAGTCAAACTTGGGACCTTGAGCATGAGTCTTCTGAATCGGCTCACATACTCCTTCAGTGTCCCCTTATGCCTGAGGCGCCTCAACTTGGACCACGCCTCCATCTTGGCATACTGTGAGCGAACCTGCTCACTTTGCACCCTTGGCTTGACAACTTTATCATTCGCTATCGCACCGGGTCCTTTCCTGTGCTCGACTGCTTTGACACCCGCAGTCTCGGCACGTCTCGATCCTGGCTTGACTACTTGAGAACTTGTAGTCGCACCATGCTTGCCCCTTGATTCGGCTACTTTGGAACATGTAGCCTCGTCAAGTCTTGCCCTTGACTTGATTGCTTGATCATTCGCAATCGCATCTGGCTTCCTTCTCGGCTTGACCGCCTCATCTTCGACAGTCTTGCCTCATCTTGATCCTTTCTTTGGCCGCATTGATCTCATCAATCGGACCAAGTCTTTCCCTTGACTTGGCAGCTTGAACTCTTCTGCCTCCGCCAATGCTTGCTACTCCTCCTTCTCCCATCCTCTCCATGATGGTTGTAAGGCGACGCTTCTCGGGACATCCTCTAATCAAGTGAGGACCATCACAGAAGTAGCACTTGAGCTTTTCCTTGCTCGCCTTCTTCTTTTCCCTGGACTTGGCCTTGCCATTCTTACCCGATGGCTTTCCTTGGCCGCGAACAGTCGATGGCTCAACTTGGCCACTCGAAGAGCTTTCTATACCATCTCCCCGCTGCACCATTTCCCGGTCTCCCCCATTGTTGCCACTATCCCTGGGCATGGGCCTGGACGACACATTGCTACTTGGCTTGACATCAGCAAGCTCAGTTAGCGTTCCGGCTACAGCTATGGCTCCCGAAAGTCTCTGGGCATCACCTTGCTCTCCCCCGAGCATCGCCCCTGGTCTAAGTCCTTCCAAGAAGGTCTTGAGCGCACCCCATTCACTCATTGCTCCCTTGCATATGAGCAGCTCCCTCTTGAGCTCATCCACCTCGCTTCTCAAAGCCGCTACTTCGGCTTCTTGGGCATTTCTCCCTCGAACCATCTCCAACTCGTCAAGAACTCGTTGCGTCTCGACCTTGAATCTGCCCTCCATGGACTCTAATCGATCAAGGCGGGATTCAACAACACCTTGGGTCTGCTTGGCCTCATCTTCGGCTTGTTCAAGTCTCCGGACCCTTTGTTCCCACGAAGTTGAGATATGCTCTAGATTAATGAGCTTCTCGGTATGGTCAGCAATAACTTCCATCCAATAAACCCACTTCTCGTCGATCGTCAGTTCTTCTTGTTCCTCGTGAAGACTCTCCTCGTCTTCATGAGAGAACGTGTCTCGCTCGGACATGCCTTCGGCGTCACCCTTGAGCCTCTCTACCTCGAGAACCGGCTCCTCTTGGTGTGCTATCGTTGCCTCGAGCATTCCTTGCGAACTCATCACGGCATCCTCATGCTTGGACACCGACGATGCTCTCGAGCCCAACGGACTCTCTTCCCGTTTCCCACCATGGCACTCCTTGCCTTTGCGTGCGGAAACTCCTCTTTTCTTGTGCCCCATTCAATTATCAAAGTAAATTGATTGAAAGTAAGTAAAACAAACTTACCCGACTCGCACCTTCCACCAAACACGGTTGAAACGATCGTTGCTTGCCCACAACGACTCGCTCTGATACCACTTGTCACGCCCCCAGAACTTCGACGCCTCACACCGTCGGAATATCAGAGTCAAGGTCTGACGGGTCGTGCGGCCTTAGACGCTTTAGACGCTCCTCGGTCTTCTCGGCGACTAAGTAAGCCTTACCCAAGCTAAGTGAGTGTGCAAACTCACAAAGGTTGGAACCAAGCCCTCAAGGCTTCAGATTGCGGAAGCTTTAGAATGCCGACAAGGTCGGACTATCGTGTGGAAGTGCTAACACGAAGGTGGCTACTCCTGGCCACCGAGATAGGCAACAAGAACAAAGAAACTAAAGAACTCAGAAAGAATAGAGCAAATGCCTCATACCTACAACAACATATAATTCATAACAAACACCTGTTAATATTCATGACTTTATGCATAACACTATAGGAAATAGACTTGTCGCAAGTCTTATTTCCATTTTATATCATATACGATCTAATATGCACTCACCTTGGCCTCACTTGCTATCAATTACTCCTATGGCTTTCTTTATCTTCTGGATCAATTCTAATCTTTCAATCATTCCGGAACTTTCTCTCGGTCGATATCTACACAATCATATATTTATACTATCAGCATCCAATCGATATACTATAATCTATCACTGCTTAGACTAAGGGAAAAGCTAATTTCATCTTTTAATGAAGGCATACATCGATGCACTCTACAGTGTATCGATGCATTCCTTAACGGGTGCATCGATACACAAATACCATTCGATATTTGTATTTTAAACGGGTGCATCGATGCATATCATCTATGTTCATTCACTTAATCTCTTATATTCATATATCATATATGTATATTATTCATTATATAAACATATATTCATACAAGTCATATCATACCTACAACAACATATAATTCATAACAAACACCTGTTAATATTCATGACTTTATGCATAACACTATAGGAAATAGACTTGTCGCAAGTCTTATTTCCATTTTATATCATATACGATCTAATATGCACTCACCTTGGCCTCACTTGCTATCAATTACTCCTATGGCTTTCTTTATCTTCTGGATCAATTCTAATCTTTCAATCATTCCGGAACTTTCTCTCGGTCGATATCTACACAATCATATATTTATACTATCAGCATCCAATCGATATACTATAATCTATCACTGCTTAGACTAAGGGAAAAGCTAATTTCATCTTTTAATGAAGGCATACATCGATGCACTCTACAGTGTATCGATGCATTCCTTAACGGGTGCATCGATACACAAATACCATTCGATATTTGTATTTTAAACGGGTGCATCGATGCACTCCTTATGCATCGATGCACTATTGGCATTTGATGTTCAATATTTGAGAGTGCATCGATACACATTCAAGATGCATCGATGCACACAACCAGAATTTACATTTTAAGCACGAATTCACTCTCTTTCAGCTTAACTCTTCATCTTTCACCTCCTTTAATATTCTTAACTTCCATATACATACTTAAACTCATTTCTACTCCATAATCAATTCTTTAAACTCAACATTCTATCTTCCATATGAAATCCAAGAATCATACTAAATTTTCTACTTGTTCTAAATTCAATTACATCACTTCATATCCCTTAATTAAGTTGATGACAAGTCAAATTTATCTTCCAATATGAGTAATGAACTCTATTCCAAGATTTCATTCAAGAACTCAAAATATTTAATCTCTCATATATCTTTCATCTTGTTGTTTAAGAACAAATTAAGCTTTCCTTAAGCTTAATTATCATCTAGTGATCATAACCCAACCTTTAAATCAACAAATAATCAAGAAATTAGAAACTTACCTTTGAGCTTGGAGATACGGGAGAAAGAAGAAGAAGAAGAAGAGAGTTTCCAGATAACTCTTTCTTTTCCTAACTCTTTCTTTTCCCCACGTGATTCATTCTTATAAAATGGGAAAAATATTTTTTTATCAAATGACCAATTTGCCCTTTAATTCATTTAATAATTACCAAACAACCTTCAACTATATTTCCAATAAGTCATTAAACTATTTAACTATTTTACTTTTATCACCAAATTTCAAAAATTCTCATTTTAGTTACTGACCCGAATTTCGGGATGTTACAAATCTCCCCTCCTTTAAAGAAAATTCGTCCTCGAATTTTCACTGAACATATCCATAAGAACATATCTTCTAATGTTCTCATGTTGCCTCCTGTACTTAACCTTTCATTCATTTAGTTCTTTAACTTCTTTTTTCCTTTATACATTTATTTACTATCACTTATTATATACACAGTAACCAATAACCTCAATCCATTCATGTTTTTTCTCTCATTCGATGCTGTATTTTCCTCTGACCTTTCTAAAATTCCATATAATGTAACTCATCACGTAGACAGTAACATCCATCTCTAATTACCTTATAACCATAACCAAACTCTTTCTCCATCATCATTTAACCAAGAACACGACTTTAAATCTTCTTTAAATATGATTTAACATACACTTTAAAGAATCTTTTCACATCATCTTGCACACTTTTCTTACTTCTATATCAAAATTATCATCGACACTTCCATATAACCTTTATCGTATATGATCCTTTAAACTCAATCCTTTTCATTTTTTTATTCCATTTAATTTCCTTATCCCTTTACTCCGTTATAAATCAAAATATCCTTGTAACATATATCATATCTTTTCTTCAAACTCTCATACTCTTTTCGTATCGCTTATATTTATCAATTTCACCTCTATTCCCATACATCCTGTAAATTTCAGTGTTCAAACTCAGCATTATGACTTCGTTTGTCTTATAAACTGATCATCGATATACACATTCTCAAACTCTTCTTATCAATCCTCAGCTTTACTCAAATATACAAATCCTTATTTCCTTTGCTATACCACATTACCATGATCCAAATATATAACTGTATACAGATCCATTTCATATTTGGTTATCATATCCTGACAATATCCTATAATCTTATACTTCCAGCATATTCCCATCACATATTCTTGTTAGCCAACGCTAACTTTTTCCTTCTAAAATGAAATCTCTTATCATATCCACACTTTTGCTTATGTACAACACTATTATTTGTTTCAACTCGTAAACTCTGGCTTTCTATATCTTATACGCTTGTCACTGATGCACTTATTCTTGAGCTCTTCTATAAGTACTCACCACGTCATTTGATCTTTTTAACTTTCTTATGGTGAAATTTGTTCACCATATTCTATCTTATCCACAAACTAACAAAACTAATCCATATCATTTTTCTGATTCAAAACAATGAAGATCTTCTATCACTATTCTAATATGATTTCAATCTTCTAAAATCAACTTTTAATCTTATAGACACTTTATGAGGTTTCCGCTCTTCATCCTACCTAGCTAGGGCAGGTGAATTGCTATCACCATCAGATTTGTCAACTATCGATTCACTTCGACAATTTCTATAATCAATTTCTACTATATCATACAAATCTTATTCTATTAGCAAGACAAGATACTCCTTACACCATCAGATCAGAAATTTTCACTTTGAGTTGGCATGTACACATTTTTAAACCTCATTTGACTTCGGTTTAAGCCTAGAATAGGCTAAACCTTAGCTCTGATACCATTAAATGTAACACTCTCAACCCGTATCCGAACCGAATACGAGTCTGAGGTGTCACATTGACTTTTCAAAATTTGACTCTTGACAAAATTCAAAGAAAATTTAAAACTTTCATTAAAATAAAAGTTGTTTATTTACACAAATTGAACAAAATAACCAAGATCGATAAGGGCATATTCAACTCAATCAATTAGTACATGACAACTATATTCAGATTAAGCAAACACATTTAAATCATCTATTTTCTGATCTGAAACTTTGTAAGGAAAATGTTGACCTGTCTTGCTCTTCTTAGCTTCTCACTTTGCTTTCCAGAACCTACGTGTGAAACACTCACATGCTAAGTTTATGACTTAGTGAGGCATTAAACTTATAAGAGAAACTCTAACTTCTTAATCATGCATGATCATATCATACTATGCTATCACACAAAACAATATCACATTACGTATAATCAAATATACACAGAAACATACACTCATCATTTACTTCATTAATCTTATTTCACTATCCATATTATTATCATTTATATGTGTTGATCATATCCTCTTGAACCTAACCTTTTTAACCAACATATTCTTCGTGTAACCAAATAATACACATATCATCATATGATTCGTGCAATACACATATCAACATATATCACAAAAGCATATTCTTCACATGTAATATATTTATTGTTATATATTTGTCTAGCCCATGTACATTTCTGAGAACTGTAGATATGTGAGTCTATGGAGGTTGTACACTATGTTGTCACCATAACTCGTATGGGGTCCCACTAGGGGCTATGAAATTTGTTCCGAAAGACCTATGTACTATATTTGTCCCGAATGACCACTCCTTAAGAACTATATACATATTCCAGTGGATCAAATCTGTCTCAAAAGACCCTGTAAATATTCCAAAGGATACATATATGTCCGAAAGACCACGTAGACCCTCAACTCTTGGCATGCAAACTATACCTCTAGTTCTCTTTACACATAACATGGGCATTAACAATATATATCATGTCACATATTTATATAATCACATAGTTCACTTTCACCTGTCTCTTATCTCTTGTGACCATATAATCACATCACTTTGTATCATATTTCACATATTCATTATATATCATATCTTATTCTTATATAATCATGCATATCATCTATGTTCATTCACTTAATCTCTTATATTCATATCATATATGCATATTATTCATTATATAAACATATTCATACAAGTCATATCATACCTACAACAACATATAATTCATAACAAACACCTGTTAATATTCATGAATTTATGCATAACACTATAGGAAATATACTTGTTGCAAGTCTTATTTCCATTTTATATCATATACGATCTAATATGCACTCACCTTGGCCTCACTTGCTATCAATTACTCCTATGGATTTCTTTCTCTTATGGATCAATTCTAATCTTTCAATCATTCCGGAACTTTCTCTCGATCGATATCTACACAATCATATATTTATACTATCAACATCCAATCGATATACTATAATCTATCACTGCTTAGACTAAGGGAAAAGCTAATTTCATCTTTTAATGAAGTCATGCATCGATGCATTCCTTAACGGGTGCATCGATGCACTACTTGTGCATCGGTACACAAATCCCATTCGATGTTTGTATTTTAAACGAGTGCATCGATGCACTCCTTATGCATTGATGCACTATCGGCATTTGATGTTCAATATTTGAGAGTGCATCGATACACATTCAAGATGCATCGATGCACACAACCCAAAATTTACATTTTAAGCACGAATTCACTCTCTTTCAGCTTAACTCTTCATCTTTCACCTCCTTTAATATTCCTAACTTCCATATACATACTTAAACTCATTTCTACTCCATAATCACTTCTTTAAACTCAACATTCTATCTTCCATATGAAATCCAAGAATCATACTAAATTTTATACTTGTTCTAAATTCAATTTCATCACTTCATATCCCTTAATTAAGTTGATGACAAGTCAAATTTATCTTCCAATATGAGTAATAAACTCTATTCCAAGATTTCATTCAAAAACTCAAAATCTTTAATCTCTCATATATCTTTCATCTTGTTGTTTAAGAACAAATTAAGTTTTCCTTAAGCTTAATTATCATCTAGTGATCATAACCCAACCTTTAAATCAACAAATAATCAAGAAATCAGAAAGTTACCTTTGAGCTTGGAGATACGGGAGAAAGAATAAGAAGAAGAAGAGAGTTTCCAGATAACTCTTTCTTTTCCCCCACGTGATTCATTCTTATAAAAGGGGAAAATATCTTTTTTTATCAAATGACCAATTTGCCCTTTAATTCATTCAATAATTATCAAACAACCTTCAACTATATTTCCAATAAGTCATTAAATTATTTAACTATTTTACTTTTATCACCAAATTTCAAAAATTCTCATTTTAGTCACTGACCCGGATTTCGGGATGTTATAATAGGCCACCATATCAACAAATCGAGCAGGTCTACAAATTTCTCTCCTTGGCCTTGTAACTGCAAGTGGTTCTGGTGTCTCCAATGGTTCTTGGGTTTGAACCTCTTCATCTTCTGATTCTTCTATTGGAGTTGAAGAATCAGCTGCATCAACTTCTGGATCATCGTCTGCTAAAACTCCACCTGTTTTGGAGTATGCTCCACCTGCTACGGAGTACTACTTGTCTGGACAGCTTCATTTGTTACCTTCTTTACTAGGGCAGATTCATCAAAGGTAACATCTCTGCTACAAATTATCTTCTTGGTGTCTAAACACCAAAGGCGGAATCTCTTTACTCCATGGGTGATTCCCATAAAGAGAGTCTTATTTGCTCTCGGATCAAGCTTGGATTCCTTCACATGATAATAAGCAGTGGATCCAAATACATGTAAGGAATCATAATCAGTAGCAGGTTTTCCAGACCATACATCCAATGGTATTTTTCCACCCATCGCTGATGATGGCAGACGATTGATGAGATGGCTAGCATATGTAATAGCCTTAGCCCAAAATGCCTTGCCTAACCTAGCATTAGACAACATACATCGAACTTTCTCCAATAATGTTCGATTCATATGCTCTGCCACCCCATTATGTTGTGGTATATTTCTAACGGTGAATTGTCGAACAATACCATACTCTTGGCAAACGTCAAAGAATAGGTCACTTTTATATTCCCCTCCATTGTCCGTCCTAAGACGTTTGATCTTTCTACCAGTCTGGTTCTCGATCATATTTTTCCATTTCAGGAAAATTCGAAGCATTTCATCTTTAGACTTCATCAGATACACCCAAACTCTTCTGGAAAAGTCATCTAGAAAAGTTACAAAATAATGGTTTCCTACCAAAGACGATGTCTTTGAAGGACCCCATACATCTGAGTGAATATAATCCACAATACCTTTTGTATTATTTATAGTGGTGCCAAACTTCACTCTCTTCTACTTTCCCAGAACACAATGTTCGCAAAAGTTCAATTTGCAAGCCTTTGCACCTTTCAGCAATCCTTTCTTTGCTAGAATTTGCAAGGATTTTTCTCCAGCATGTCTCAACCGCATATGCCACAACTGGGTTGCTTCCGAATCATCACCTCCAGTAGCTGCTGCAACTACTCCAATAATTTTACTACCATGGTAGTAATACAAATTATTTTTCCTGGTGCCCTTCATCATCACAAGTGCGCCATATGTGACTTTTAAAACTCCATCTCTGATAGTAACTACTGAGCCTTTGGATTCCAAGGCTCCCAACGAGATGAGATTTTTCTTCAAACTGGGCACGTATCGGACATCTGTCAGAACTCTGGTTGATCCATCTTGATTCTTCAATCTAATTTAACCTATCCCAATAGTTTTACATGCATTGTCATTGCCCATATAAACAACTCTTGCATTTAGTTCTACTAAATCGGAGAACCACTCCTGATTAGGGGCCATATGATAGGTGCAACCCGAATCTAATATACATTCATCTGAATGGAATGTTGTTGATGAAGCAAACTATGATATGTCAGAGTCATTTGCATCATGCTCTGTAACACATGTATCTGGAGTAACTTTTCCTTTCTTCTTCAGTTTCGGACAATCTTTCTTCCAATGGCCTTTCTCATGACAAAAAGCACATTCATCTTTTCCCAGTCTGGACTTCGACTTTGATCTCCCTCTCCACTTTGGTTTTTGACTTTTCGAGCGACCTCTTTCCACCATGGCCTCCGCTGCTTCGTACTTGCTCTCCTTCTTGGTTTTCTTCCTGAGCTTATAACTATACAAAGTAACAGTTATATCTTTAAGGGTAACATTATCCTTACCATGAAGTAACGTTGTCTCAAGGTGCTCAAATTCATCTGGAAGCAATGACAATAACATCAAGGCCAAATCTTCATCTTTGAAGGTTTCATCCATGCCCAATAAGTCTGCCACTAGCTCATTAAACGCGGTGATGTGTTCATTCATACTGGTGCCTGGATGATAATCAAATCTGAACAATCTTTCTTCATGTGGAGACGATTTTGAGAGTTTTTCTTTATGAATTTTTCCTCCAATGCTTTCCACATCTTACTTGCAGAAGTGTCGTTCTTATAGCCATACTTCTGCTCCCTGGAAAGACAAGATCGAATCGTGTTGCACGCCAAACGATTGATTGTTCCCCATTATTTATCCTCCATATATTCGGGATTTTCTTCCTCAATGACGATGTCTAGACCTTGTTAGAATAAAGCGTCTAACACATTGCCTTGACACATGCCGAAATGACCGGATCCATCGAACAACTCCACCGAGAAATTTACATTTGACATCACCCTCCTCATCGGTCCAGATGAAGAGCTTGATGTCTCAACTGATCCGTATTTTTTCATTTTAATTCTAACGAACAATATTCAATATCACGAACTGTATCTTTGCAGCAACGGAACCACCAGGATAAAATTGATCCGTATTTTGGTATTTTAATTCTAACGAACAATATTCAATATCACGAACTATATCTTTTCAGCAACGGAACCACCAGGATAACCTCAACGAAGCTCTGATGCCAATTGTTGGAAAATCGGGTTATTTCCCACACGAACGTAGTTTCAAAATTGACTTAAAATGTCAAGATCTAAACTACCAAAGGTTGCACAGCGGATAAACCTGTCAAACTATTGAATATTGAAACACAATGGAAAATTCGAATAAAAAACAATAAAGGAGAGAACACACCAAATTTACAAGGTTCGATGAGAATATCGTCTACTCCTCAGGCACCACACCGGATGATAACTTCACTATCAACAAATATTACAACAAATGGAATTCTTTAGAATTCCCAAATTGAGAGAATGAAGAAAACAAGAGGAAGAGAGAACTTGTTTTTGGGATGATTTCTAATGAAAATACTTATGTCTATTTATAGTTGAGTTTTAAGGACTAAACTTATAAATAACCTAATATTTTAGGGATCAAATATGGAATTCTCATGTTCAAAGTTTGGCCACCAACCAAGATGAAATTTCCAATAAGTTGGCCACCAACCAAGATGAAATTTCCAACTTGCCTAACTTAATTTCAAGCCAAATCTAACAACTGATGCAACAATGGATGAATTAAAATTGGTTCTCAAGAATTTCCACATAAGCAGTGTCATAACAACATAGTCATATACCTCCAGAGAAGCCTATCGCTTTCACACAATGAGAATTAGGGAATCCTAGGGCAGCAATAACAACATCAACTTTGGAGCCACTAACCCGAGGCTCAACAAAACCAATAACATCCGGATTGTGGTCCTTGATATATTGACGCATAACAGACAAGAAACGAGTGTGTCCACAGCCTTGGATATTCCAACAGAAAACTTTTAGATTCATGACAAAGAGGAAAGAAAAAGAGCTAACAGTTTGACATGAGAGGAACTTGCACCGTGTTTCAGAATAAAAATACTACGATGACTAGCCGAGGTCGAGGATTGCAATGATGGAACCTTGGGAGTATTGACTGGTTTTTTTAGGTTATGGGTGCTCTTTGTTTACCAGTTTTAGAGGAACCCTGCACCTTTTCCTTGTCGTTGTTTTTCCAAGTAGCATTTTCACCCGAGGCAGCGTGGGTATTTGCATCGGTCTGCAAACTATCTTGAGGAATCTGCTCGTTATCATTGGATTCATTCTCATCTAAGACATCAATAGGATTGAAGCGGGACTTGAAAGATGTGTCAGCCTTACTGTTTGTGGATTGAGGTTTATTCGAACGATGCTGTCATTTTTCTACCAACATCCAAGGACTATAATTATAATTATCATTCGTCGTCTCTAAGTGACTAGGTTCACCAGTATTACTTTGAGCTGCATCAGATTCAGTTTTGGATTGAGGGCAAGAGGCTGAAGAGTGACCGTAGGTGCCGCAATTAAAGCATACTACTGGTAGAGATTCATACTCTATTATCTGAATATTACCATTAAATATTAGTTTCGAAACCAACGGCTTCTTTAGATTAACTCTAATCGCCATTCGCGCAAAGCAACCTTGCCAGCCACTATTAATTTGATAGTCAATTTTAATCACTGGTCCAATACATTCGCCAATTTCCGTGATCATGCTTCGTTTGTAGAGTGACAGGGAGTCCAGGGAGGTGAACCCAGGCGATCACCTTACTCGGATG
This sequence comes from Hibiscus syriacus, assembly GCF_006381635.1. NCBI lineage: Eukaryota > Viridiplantae > Streptophyta > Magnoliopsida > Malvales > Malvaceae > Hibiscus > Hibiscus syriacus. The sequence continues at coordinate 316,332 of NW_024063399.1, read as the reverse complement.
TGGTTGAGTGGGTGAGAAATCCTCAGTCCAAGGTTCAATTGTCAGATAGTGCTCATAGACGAGCCAAGGGCCTTCCGCTAGAACCTTCAGATAATTCGTTCGGCTTCTGAAAGTGAAGAAAATAATCATTCTCTATGTCCATGATACGAAGGGCTTGGGTTGGCTTCCAGAGATCATATATTCGATTGCTTAAAGCAATGTATCCAATACGGTGGACAAGGAGTTTGACAACAACAGTTTGACTCAGGCTTCTGACGGCGAGGTTATGGACTCGATCGAAAAAATCGATTGAGATCAATCCATCGATCATGTTCCTTGTAACGTCCCCATCAAGGATCTCAATATCATATTCTTCAAAATCCATGTTGGTGTCTTGCATGGGAGAAGTGAATCCGGTCAAAAGTTTATCTCTATAAAAACTACTTCCGATTACTATAGCATCGACGTTCATAGCAGGATTTTCCTTTTCCATATGAGGGTTCGGTGGCTTATCGAGGAGGTGGCTGGGTTTTTTATTGGCCTGGTTCTCAGCAGCGACATTAGGATTTCCAGCCATGGTTATTCTTTAATCTCTGTCTCTCTTGTATAAAGAGGTGCATTAAATGCTGTAAATCATCAAATTGGCCCTTAAATTGAGTATAAGGCTCCGTTTGATTCCAATCACATTAATAATTGTGTTTTGTATCAATTTATAGTACGTTGATGTAACATATTTTAATTTATTTTCTCATGTGTAATACTTCCTATGAGTTTGTTGTTACGGTAAAAACACTTTTTACGCCCCCCTCATATTTTATTTTGTATCCATATTACATACGTTAATGCATCTATTTGGGCAAATTTATATGAATAATACATTTTCGATAAAGTCGTGCAACATAGGATGCGCTTTTAAGAAATCTTGTTTTTAGGATGTAATTTTATTGATACGGTAGGAAATTCGGGTGATGTTTTTATGTTTGTATTAATCGTGACCAAAATAAATGAAAACGAAAGGACAACAACTGTTACGAAATTTGTTCTAAAAAAGGATGTGTAATACGTGTTGATAATAACACGTTGACTATGTTTTCAATCACTCAATAATTATATATTTAAAAAAGTATATTTTAATATTTAAAAATTGTTATTTAATCAATGTAAGATTTGAGAATTAAATTGATAAATTTGTTGAGTTTGAATTGTTAAAGACAAATCATGAATACATTTAAAATTCGGGATGATCATAGATTGAGTTGAATTAAATTTTTATCCGTTTTAACCTTGACTTGACATAATAAAACCATAATCTGACATCGATTTTGATACTATTTAAATTATTTCTAATCTAACAAAAAAATAATGGTATATTCGATCTCGACCAGACCGACTTATATTATTTAAAATCCTGACAATTTCTCCTAAACTTTATTGGGCCATGTTTTGACTATTCAATTAAAATACCTTTGTCTTCTCTTATGCATCTCAACAATTTCTCGTTTATCACAATAAGTGTTTGAAATTAGAGATTTGAAGCGTTTGGGTTTTTTTAATTTTGAAATTTTAAATAAAACTTTTAAAAAAATTATAAATATCATACATATCACATTTTGAGTGGTTGACAAAATTTTTTAACTATTGTAATAGACTAGATACTTAAAATGGTAACATAAAAAACATTAGACACTTATCGTGACAAAATAAAACTTTAGGTGCCTAAAATAGAAAAGATGTATAGTTTGAACATTTATATTTTTAACGGTTAACTACATGATTGATCATATTTGTTTGTGTTTGTCCACTTTTCCTCACTAATTTAAAACAACATAATATATGATTACTTTCGTTTTTATTTAATTAAAATATAGTTATCACGAGTTAATTGTCCTTAAATATTTTGGTATAATCAAACATGTGGTACTTGTTATTTACACATTCTCTTAATTCAGTCATACTTTTAATAAATTAAAATAAATTTAGTCCTCCAATCGAATGATGCCATGTGTCACTAGTATCACTATTGTGCCACATGTCATCACTCGGTTGGATGATTACTTTTATTTTAGTTTATTTTAATTTAACATATTTATTTTTAAATTAAAATATATTAAATTAAAATAAATTAATCCTTGAATCTCACAATGTCTTTTTTTAAAAAATTAATTTGTGATAAGTATAAGACGATATTTATTTAAAAATAACTCTCAATCATTTGATATTGAATGTTTACGTCTTATTATTTATGATACTCGAAATAATACTTTAAGAAATAACAACAATTTCTTTAGATTCTTGCCAATATTAGCGTGCTTTTACCATAAAAGACTTGTAAACACGTGCGAAATCTTTAGCGGGATCCGTCTGGCGCTCTCGATTTCAAATTCAAACTGGAAAGGTACGGCATTATGCTCACTCTCTTGATCTCATCATTCACTTTCTTCTCTAAATTTGCACCAGAAAATGAAAATCCCCACACCATAGATCCTATGCAGAAGCTGAACTGTAAGTCACTGCTCAAAATTAAATCAAAGAAGAAAAATGGAGGAAGAAGAGCCATTTCCTTCGTCTTTGTCTTCTTCTTTCATTCTCAAAGACATCTCCAATTTCAAAACCCCAAAACGCCCTTCCAAGCCGTGCACTCAGTTCTTCACTGCTTCCACTGAAACTCGGAGGCCATCTTCGTCGTTTTGCTACCGCTCCCGGCCTTCCCTTGTCCCTTCCTCTTCCCGATCCAAAGCCAAATCAGTCGCTAAGCTCAAAGCTTACCAGCTGGAGCAATCTCAGTCCGCTTGCAAAGAGCAACTAAAGAAAGACCAATCGCTTAGGTCCCTTTCTAAAGCCCTCACCGTTTGGCTCAATTTCCTCTTTCGGAACCCGGAGGCTTGTGGTTGTGATCTCTCCATTAATGGCTGCGGTGAGAGTAATATTGTGCAAGTGGACAGTGCCTGGAGAAGCCCGAAAAGGATGAGAGAGTTGTCGTGGAGAGGGGAGGGATCTGAAAATGTCGCTGCGGATATTTTGACCTCAAAGTATTTAAATTTGAGGGCTTCGTTGAAGGATGTTTGTAGCTTTGATGATTTGAAGCAGCGGATGCAGATGTATTTGAGTTTGGCGAGTTGCAAAGAGGTTTTCAATGTCATGACTCGAGTCGCTAAGGTTGGATTCTGTAATTATTATTTATTTATTCTTCCCCTCAGTGAGAAAGATGTTTTTTGGTTAGTGATATAACTTATGGCTCTATGAATGCACCGTGGAGTAAACAAGCGATGTTTTACTCATAATATTATCACTTATTGATACAAATTTGTTATTGTTGTTTTTGATTAATTGTCAGAATATAGATGAAGGGAGGTTAAAGATGAAAGCGAGTTGTCCTATAGTTACAGATGTTGGAATGAAGGAAAAGGCTTCTAAAATTCTATTGTCTTACAATCCAATTTGGTTTCGAATTGGGTTGTATATTATTTTTGGTGGCGATTCCTTGATATCATCTGAGGGAGATTTTAGTTCTGTGAAAGATATCTCGTTTTTAAAGATGATAATAGAAAAACAATTCTTCTCGCACACTGGGCTTGCAAAGGCTTATGCTTATAACAAGAAGGTGGATGGTTTGTACAGGCCGGGATACTATGAGAATTTGGGAAATATTATATTGAAGAGGATATTGCTGCTTGTTCTTATCCTTGATCGAGCTAAATCTCAGACCCGTCTTCCTCTTAATTATGGAATTGATGGAGTGGATGGAGGTTCTCCTCTTCTGTTCACGGTTTCATCTGGTATAAAATCAAGTCCTCAAGTCCTTAATGGTAATTCTCCATCTTCATACATGTATGTTTTTGTTGCTTAACTTTCACCTGCACTTGCTTTGTATGGGCTAACATTGTTTTCATTTATGATATGAAACTAGATTTCTTATCATCTGATGTTATGCATGGGGAAGGTAATCTTCTTGCACATCTAGTGATTGTAGGGTACAAAGTTTCTCATCTGCAGGTATGTTGGTTACATTTTAATCAATGTATAGTGCTTATGTGCTTGTGGCCTGTGGCTCATATTTATAACCAGCAATATGCTTTAACGCTAATCTTGCAACTTACTTTCAGGCACTTGGCGCATATGATTATATATTAACTTTATTTAACATCTTGCAAACGTGAAGTTATAGTTTTTTTTCCTTCTTTCTTACTTTTACCCTCTAAGAATTTACCTTGGTGCAGTCTGCCCTTGTTGAGTTTGACTTCCAAGTATCAGATTTATTCTTGGATCTTCAAGATGGTGTGCGGCTCTGTAGAGTTATTCAGCTTTTGCAACATAATCAGTCAATCCTCATGGTTGGTTTATCTGTCCAATCACTCTGATGTTTACACATTAGACCAACTAGTTACAGTTAAGCACTGCATGGAATATAATTTTCACTCAACAGCTTTCTTGCATGAGCAGAAAATAGTGGTTCCTTCAGACACTCACAAAAAGAATTTGGCAAATTGTGGTGTTGCCCTGCAATATTTGAGAGAAGCTGGTGTCATGCTATGTGATGAAGATGGATTGAAGATTACTAGAGATGATATTGCTGACAGAGATAAGGAACTTACTCTGTCCTTGCTCTGGAGTATATTTGTTCGTTTACAGGTCTGCTAATCTTCTCTACATCTGAATTTTTCAGATGTTAACTGTTTCTAAAGATTTTTTGTAATATTGAATCCTTTAGCTGCCACTTGTGTTTTCATTGATCTTGCAGTTGCCACTTCTGATTGACAAAACAACCATTGGTGGGGAAATATCCAACATCCGTGGCTTTAAAATGGTATGCTTCAAATGTTTCTTGAGTTCTGGTGAAAAATGGGGCTGGTGAAGGGTGGATAACTATTTAATTTTTCTATTCATTACGTAATTAACAAACTATATGCTGAAATACTAGAAAATTTAGCTAAGTTCCTTTTATGTCCCTTTCTGTTGTTTATTAAGATTTCCTCCTGATGTTCATAAATTCAATTTCGTTTTTTTCAATTATTACAGGATAACTTGAATGTAACCAATTCTTCAAATTTGGGAATGCTTTTAAACTGGATCCAGGTATTATGTTATATCATCACCAGCTTAGTTTTTATTCTTCTCCAGTTCTAGATAACAATTTTTCTGATATATTTGTTAATCAATGGTTGTGTTCAGGGATTTTCATTTTCTGCGTGTTCGCTTTTAAATTTGCATCTTCATGATCTTACTGAAGTTAATTTTTTGTTGACAACTACTCAAGTTAATAAGTTGAACGGATATTTGTAGGCAATTGGCGAAAATTATGGTCTTAGGATTGAAAGCTTTTCTTCACTGGTCAATGGAAAAGCCGTATGGTGCGTGCTTGATTATTACATCCGCAAAGAACTTTCTTGTTTGAACAAGGTGGTAAACATTCTTTTTCTGTCCCAATGTTTTTCACAATTTCACTATTCTTTTGTATTATTATTCTCTTACTTGCTGCTTTGTCTTAACAGAATTCTCAAGAAACAAGAGGTGAGGAATCAATCATGTCTGCTTCCGATTACACAGATGCAGTTCACAATTTTGTATTATCACAGAAACTGACAGCATTACTCGGAAACTTTCCTGAGGTAATGCTTATTTTAATGATTGGTGATTAACTATTTACTTTTACATTTCAGATTTATGACCCCTTTTAACTTTTTGATAACTGCTATAAAAGAGAGATTTGAGAGAGACTGCTAATTTTTAAAAAGCCTATGGGTTTTTGAATTGAGGCACCACGGTGTCCAATGATAAACTGTGATTGTGCATGTCATAGTTAAATATTGATGTTACCTTATGTCTATTTCTCAATACAATATTATTTGCCTATGTTGTCATACAGGTTCTGCAAATAAGTGACTTACTTGAGCATAATGGTGCAGTTAGTGACAAGAGTGTGGTAGTTTTGCTGGTTTTCCTTTTGTCCCGGCTTGTTGTCAAGAAAAATGTGGTAATGCCTCTTCTCTAGGTTTTGTCCCACCTTAATGTCAAGAAATGCAACTACTTCAAGAACTCTTCTGTCTTTTTCCAGGATCAGTTGAATTTCCATAAACTATTGGGTTGTAGTTGCCAAAACCTAGAGAGGAGGCATTCACTAACTCAAAGGCGGTTGGCAAGTTCTGAAGGCGTTGTGCAAAAGAAAGAAAGAGACTTAGATATCACCGAAGGTCCTTTATTTAGTGATAATTCTTATTTTAGCAAGTATGCATCTTGGATCACTCTCATCAAACCTAGACAAAATAACTGGAAAATAAGCTGTTATTGGCTGCATTCCAGACAGATGAGATGTGTTCTATTTGTAGATTTATCATAGTTATTATACCAATTCTGGTCCATGGCCATCATCTTCAAAATTTTCATATAGTGTGCGGTATGCATTTGATGTGTGTTAACACCACTTTACATCATGTACGTAGGTCACTAAGGTTTTAGGCAGGAACTATAATATAATATACCTTGGGATTTGATTCCATGTTAAGGGATTCTAAAACCAATTGGTAATAGATGGAGACACCCAAGTTTAATATAAGATCACAGAAAACTCGATGGATGTGGGATAACACCATCTATCAATGTGTATATGCATGTGTATATTTGTTTACTTTTAATATGGGATTAGTTAGAGGAAATTATTGTGTCAAAGTTGTTGCATTTTCTAGTTTACTACATGTTCAATCCCTTAGATTGAGCACTAAAATCTAATATATTTTTTTTCTGTCTCTTCTACTTCATTTATGCAGATGCTTCCAAAAAGTTCGAGGTCATTCTGGCTTGGTGGCAAGATATGACAGAACAAAACTACAGTAGTGTTGTAAAACCTGCTGCTTCTACTTCATCTTTCTTCCCAGGTCAGAAGATAAGTATTGGCATTTCCAGAGGTTATTTTCTGCCCCTCCTCTAGTTAATTCTTTTAACTAGTTTTATTTTTCCTTTGTTTGGTTATCGGTTGATGCATTTTCAACATTGACTAGGAGTTCAATAACTTTTACTCTAAAGTTATCACTTTGTTCTCTATTAGGTTGGTGTTTCTACCTAAGAAATTTAAATTTGATATCTATTTATTGCTTTCCGCATTGTAGTTAAATTCTCGTGGGAAATCTGTTCGTAGTGAGTTGAAATCATTGTGACATCATAATTAGATCATATTGGAATTGGAGAATTCACTTGACAAATTATATATTTCATCAAAAGTTGTTTATCTATTTACTTATTTTTTGCCTTTCTCAATTTATCTGAGTATTGTATCTTTGACCTTTATGGCCTTGCATTGCATCTTTGTGATAAGAAATATTCTCCTTCTAACCTTGCGCTCCCTGCATAATGCTTCAGAGATTGCTGCAATAGTCATACAGTCTCATTTCAGGAGTTTCATATTGCGTCGTAATTTTCTGAAGAAGATAAAAGCTATTGGTTTAATCCAAACTGTTATGCGTGCATGGTTGATTGTGAAGAAAAATTCACAGCTCAACAAATTCACTTTTAACAGAGATCAGGAATTTCCATCTGGTATTTGCTCGTATCAAGTATTTTGATTATATGCATTTTTCATATCACCGGTTTCTCATTTGTTTGATCTTTGCCTTGCAAGAACTCGAGAGGCTTGTCAAGTTTATTGCTGAGAGACATAGTTTTGTTAATTTAAGAAGATCAGTGTTGCTCATACAGCGTTCTGCAAGGAGTTGGATAGCTCAAAGGCCTGATACTTCCTGTCCAGACCTAGTTAAGGCTGCCATTGCAATCACGAAATGTTTCCGTGGTAGGGTGGTCAGATCTATTCAGATTATTGAGAATGATTCTCTTAAAGGCCAGGAGAAGGGTCTAAGAAACTGCGAAACAGAAGCGGCAACCAGGATTCAGATTGCATGGAAGAATTTTGTTTGTAGATATCTACACAAACAGACTTCTGCTGCTACTAAAATTCAGAGCCATTTCAGGGGCTGGCTTTTAAGGAGAAGTTTTATGAAGCAGAAGCAGGCAATAATAAGAATTCAAAGTAATTTTCGACTACTGAAATCTTGGTGGGCCTTTCAGATTGCTCAGAAGGAATTTGTCCGTAAATCTCTCCAGAATCAGATATTTGCAGCAACTAAAATTCAGAGCCATTACCGGGGTTGGCATTTAAGGAGAAGTTTTATGAAACAGAAGCAAGCTATAATAAAAATCCAAAGTAATTTCGACAACTGAAATGTTGGAGGGCCTTCCAGGTTGCTCAGAAGGAATTTGCCCATAGATTCCTCCAAAATCAGACATTTGCTGCAACAAAAATTCAGAGTCATTTCCGTGGTTGGCAATTAAGGAGGAGTTTTATCAAGCAGAAGCAAGCAATAATAACCATTCAAAGTAATTTTAGACGGCTAAAATGTTTGAGTGCTTTTCAGCGATATAAAATTGCTGCCAGATCGGCAATCAACATTCAATCTTGTGTTCGTGGATGGATAGCTCGGAGAAAATCTTGGAAACAAAGATATCTTATTGTTGTAATCCAAGTAAGTTGTTTCTTCCATCGCTGATTATATCAGAGAGTTTCCTTATGTTTTTTCATTGTCTTGATATGATGGTCAAATTGATATTTAGACAATAATCACCTCTATCTCAAATCCATTTTTGTCCCTTTAGCATATATTTTTATAAGATGCCTACTTGCAGCAATACATATTAATGACTTTATCTTTTTATTGAAAACCAGAGACATTACCGTGGTTGGCTTGTAAGGAAGGAGCTTTTGCTGCAAATGGATGCTGTAATAAAGATCCAGAGAGCGATACGGTGCGTATTATGTCAGAAGGCGTTTCATTTTCAGAAATTGGCTGCTATCGAGATTCAAAGTTTTATCAGGGGGCAAATTTCTCGAAATAGGCTTTTTGGTACTTACTCTTTGAACACTAATTTATTCAATTACGAACAGTTCTCAGTTGTATGCTTCAGTCTTAGAATTTACCAAAGCATATGGTTTGAGCAATTGCAGGAGCATCTTCCTTTCATGCAGCTACTGCTGGCAGTTACAATTTTAAGATGTCAGAAGGCTTCTTCCAGAGTTTAGAATTAAAATTATTGATTACATCACTTATGAAATTGCAAAGGTGGTGGAGAGGTGTTTTGTTACTCAAGTTAAGAACAAAATCAGCAATCATTATTCAGAGTCATGCAAGGGGATGGACTGCTAAGCAAAAAGCTCATAGAGAGAGGCGTTGTATTGTTGAAATACAAGTATGATATCTCTCTTCAGCTATGCTTTATATAGTACCAATAAATGATGCCTTTTGCAAACTTCTACACTTAAAAGTTTTCTGCTTCTTAGCATCCACTTGCTCTAATGAATCACACCCGTTGGCATTCCTTAGCATATATTTCCGTAAGGTGTTTACTTGTACCAATACATAAATCACACTGACTTCTTGTTTTTTTTATAAATCAGAGACATTGCCGTGGTTGGCTTGTAAGGAAGGAACTGTTGTCGGAAAGGGATGCAGCAATAAAGATCCAAAGAGCAATACGGTGCGTATTATGTCAGAAGACATTTCATTTTCAGAAATTGGCTGCTATCGAGATCCAAAGGGTTATCAGGGGGCAAAATTCTCGAAATAGGCTTTTTGGTACTTACTCTTTGAATACTAATTTATTCAATTACGAACAGTTCTCAGTCGTATGCTTCAATCTTAGAATTTACCAAAGCATATGGCTTGAGCAATTGCAGGAGCATCTTCCTTTCATGCAGCTACTGCTGGCGGTTACAATTTTAAGATGTCAGAAGGCTTCTTCCAGAGTTTAGAATTAAAATTATTGATTACTTCACTTATGAAACTGCAAAGGTGGTGGAGAGGTGTTTTGTTACTCAAGTTAAGAACAAAATCAGCAATCATTATTCAGAGTCATGCAAGGGGATGGACTGCTAAGCAAAAAGCTCATAGAGAGAGGCGTTGTATTGTTGTAATACAAGTATGATATCTCTCTTCAGCTATGCTTTATATAGTACCAATAAATGATGCCTTTTGCAAACGTCTACACTTAAGGTTTTCTGCTTCTTAGCATCCACTTGTTCTAATGAATCACACCCGTTGGCATTCCTTAGCATATATTTCCGTAAGGTGTTTACTTGTACCAATACATAAATCACACTGACTTCTTGTTTTTCTTATAAATCAGAGACATTGCCGTGGTTGGCTTGTAAGGAAGGAGCTGTTGTCGGAAAGGGATGCTGCAATAAAGATCCAAAGAGCAATACGGTGCGTATTATGTCCGAAGGCATTTCATTTTCAGAAACTGGCTGCTATCGAGATCCAAAGGGTTATCAGGGGGCAAATTTCTCGAAATAGGCTTTTAGGTACTTTGTTTTCTTCTGAATATCAACTTATTTGATTACTAAAAGTTCTGTATTCTTTAGTTGTGGTTCCATCTGAGAATCACCAAAGCGTATGGTTTGAGCAATTTCAGGAGCATCTTCCTTTCATGCACCTACTGCTGGATGTTACAATTGTAAGATGTCAGAAGGCTTCTTCAGAAGTTTTGAATTAAACTTAGTGATTACTTCACTTGTGAAACTGCAAAGGTGGTGGAAAGGTGTTATGTTACTTAAATTAAGAACAAAATCATCAATCGTTATTCAGAGTCATGCAAGGGGGTGGATTGCTAAGCAAAAAGCTCATAGAGAGAGGCAATGTATTGATGTAATACAAGTATGATATCTCCATTTTCAGCTAAGCTTTATATAGTTCCAATCATTGATGCCGTTTGCAAATGACACTTAAACTTTACTGCTTTTTAGCATCCACTTGCTCTTATGAATCATGCTCGTTGGCATTCCCTAGCATACATTTCTGTATGGTGTTTACTTGCAACAATACATAAATCACATTGACTTCTCTTTTTTTATTCTTCTTATAAATCAGAGACATTGCCGTGGTTGGCTTGTACGGAAGGTGTTGTTGAAAAGGGATGCTGCAATTAAGATCCAAAAAGCAATATGGCGCCTAATATGTCAGAAGGCATTTCACTTGCAGAAACTGGCAGCTATCGAAATTCAAAGGGTTATTCGAGGGCAAATTGCTCGAAGCAGGCTTTTAGGTACTTAGTTTTCTCCTGAATGTCTACTTATTTGATTACTAGAAGTTCTCTTTTGTATGCTTCAGTTGTGGTTTTATCTGAGACTATACAAAATCATATGGCTTTGAGCAATTGCAGGAGCGTCTTCCTTTCAAGCAGCTACTGCTGCTGATTGCACTTGTAAGATGTCAGAAGGCTTCTTCCAGAGTGTTGAATTAACAATATTGATTACTTCAGTTCTGAAACTGCAAAGGTGGTGGAGAGGTGTGCTGTTACTTAAATTAAGAACAAAATCGACAATCATTATTCAGAGTTACGCACGGAGATGGATTGGCAGGCGAAAAGCATACAGGGAGAGGACTAGTATTATTGTAATACAAGTAAGATGTCTCCACACTGAGCTATGCTTTGTAAATTGCATTTGATAATGTCTTTTGCAAACGTCCCAGATACAAGTTGGTACATCATAGAATCAACTTACACTTGATTTATAATCGGAACCATGGCACATTGTAAAATTTCTCGCAGATCATTTCTCATCATTTTGCAAGTGTTATTGGTATATGTTTCTAATGTTCAGCTCGCATATCCGACCGAGTTTTAATTTTTAAGTATATTGTCCTAATATCTTTTTCCTTATGAATCTGGTAGTCATATTGGAAAGGTTATGTTGCTCGAAAAGAATCTAGAGAGCAGCTATTGGATTTGCACTTGAGAATGCGGAAGTCTGCTATGAATGTGGATGATAGCAGACGTCTAATTAACCGGCTTTTGTCGGCACTTTCGGAACTAATCAGCATGAAAAGCATCAGAGGCATTCTTCACAACTGTGAGACCTTGGGTGAGCAATGAGCATGTTACATTCTACATAACTCATACTTTCTACCGAGCAAAGTCTAGTTTGATGAGCTAAAATGACACTAAATCTACAATACTTGATTGCAGATATGGCTACAGCTCATTCTCTGAAATGTTGCGAAGAACTCGTTGCTGCCGGTGCAATCGGCATTCTGCTGAAGCTAATTTGGTCAGCCAGTCGCAGCATACCTGATCAGGAGGTTCTAAAGCACGCACTGTCGACGCTCAGAAACCTTGTCCGCTATCCGCATTTGACCCAAGTGTTAATCGAAACTCCTCGATCAGTAGAGATATTCTTGTGGGAGTTGCACAGGTCTTCCATTTTCTTCTCTATTACAAGTTAATGGCCAACCATATGTTGTTTCTGACTTGGGTCATGTTTTTCTAATAACACATTCCAGGAACAAGGAAGAAGGATACTTTATTGCTTCTGAAATACTGAAGAAGATATGTTCAAATCAGAATGGTCTGAAAGCTGTACACAAGTTTCCTGCTCTCTTGAAGAGACTACACAATCTTGTTGAAGAACTCGCAAGGAAAGCAAACATCGACAAAAGGTACGGTTCCGAATACCAAATCATTTGCATTAAAACATTCACGAGTCTTATTTGTGTCTCAAACATTTTTTTTAAATAATTAAGCCTTCATATTTTTTTAAACAAATTAATTAATTTTTCTGCCATGTCATCACTCATATGTGAATTATCACATCATTATCATAAATTTCATGTCAATATAATATGGCAAGTACTCTCACAATTAATGACTATTTATGTTAATCAAAACATAATATTGATGTAATTTATCATTTCAATAATTAAATTTAATTGATGAGTATTTTGCAAATAATTTAATTAAGCACAAAAGTTGTATTTAGAAATGGGTAAATTATGCTAGAGACCTCCTAACGACCATTCAACTATAGTCCTTTTTTATTTTGACTATCATTTTTGAATTATTGTCAATTAAATCACTTAATTATTTAAATGCATTCAATCAGACAAGTTATCAGTTAACGAAAATGTTGATGTGATAGTAAAATTGGTCTAATCATATATTTAGTCCTTAATATTTTATATTATATTAATTTAGTCATAATTTTAAATTAATTCAATATACTTAATCCTTCAATCATGTGGTGATGGCATGATTGGCCTTTTTAAATTATTTTTAATATTTTAATTAAATGATAATACCGCTAATTAGGTGGTGACATGTCACGATTTGATTTAAAGGGAAAGTAAAACAATGTATTTGGGATGAAAAGAATCAAACCATGGTTCATGGGGATATCATGCAACTCCTCAACCACTAGAGCTAAGGCCACATTTGTTACTTGTTTTTAAAATGCTTTATATAATATGATTCATATCAAAAAAATGAAAATCAAAAGGTATTATTAGAATCGAATATAAAATTTTAACTTAAAAGTCGATTAAGGTGTAACTAAGGTAAATCAAACATTTGAAAAATACTTACATTATTATTTATATTGTTAATATCTAATAAAAATAACAAGTTTAAAAATTTTATTTTTAAAGTTAAATTAATTTATTTTATTTTTATATTATTTAAAGTACAAGTTTGATATATATATAGTTAAAATATTTTTCATTTTATTTTTTTCAAATGTTAAACTTGTACTTATAAAAAAATAAAGAAAATAATTTATGATTTAATAAAAGTACTAAATTAAAATTGTTTTCCTAATTTATAAATCATAAAATTTATGGTATATAAAAAATAATCATGAAAAAAATAAAAAATAATGATTTATAAAAAATAATTGGGAAAAAATAAAAGAAAACAATTTTAACAATATATCAATTTTAACCTTGTACTTTTAATAATATAAAAATAAAAATAATTTAATTTAAAACTTATATTTTTATTTGTATTTTTATTAGATATTAACAATATATAAATAATAGTGTAAGTGTTTTTTAAATGCTTGTTAGCTTGGCTACATCTTAATCCACTTTAAGTTAAGATTCCATGTTCGAATCTAATAAATCTTTTGATTTTCATTTTTTTACTATAATCATAATCATATTATAAAAGCATTTTGAAATCAAGTAACAAATGTGGCATGATTTCCCCAAGGTTCAATCCCCCCCAAAACCCAAAATGATTTATATTACTTTCCCTTTAAATTAGATGGTGACACGTCACAGAATGGTTGGGGATTAAATATATTAAATTAATTTAAAATTATGATTAAATTGATAGAATATAAAATATTAAGGACTAAATGTCTGATTAGACCAATTTTACTAACTGCTATATTAGCACTTTTGTTAACTGATAACGAAAAGTGGTCTGATTAAATGTATTTAAATAGTTGGGTGACTTGATTGACAAGAATCAAAAAATGGTGGTCAAAATGAAAAGGGGTTATAGTTAGGTGGTCCCTTTAAAATTAGTTGATATTATTATTAAAATTCATAGGCGATTTACATAGATGAAGCTATGCTTTGTCTGGGGTCATTGCCTCCAATCTTTTTGTTATCAAAGAATATTGATATATATTTATTTGATTTTGCTTTATTTTCTATTTCAATTGATATTCTAACTTGGTTCCGCTTTAATAATCATATCGGACTGAACCGATTTAACCAAATGTCATTCGTTAAATTAGTTTGAACCGACTTTTAATCATCCTATTCCTTTTGCAGAAATCCCCGTGGTGTTGGTGCAAGAGACAACACAGATAGAAGATTGAAGGAAGGTGTTGAACTTCTCGAACTGTTAACAAATGATTAAAAGCCAGCGAATAGTCAATCGGTTTGCTCACACTTTCCATTGATTTAGTGTTGCATGATATGTGTACCTTTTGCCCCCCATTTGCTATTTTTTAAGCATTAAGGCAACGCTAATTCCAGCTTTGAGACTTTGGAATATGGATTTTACAATCAGTTTGTTATATGTATTCAATATATATGAACTGTAATTCTCTCCGTTTGTTAGATTTAATGATCAACATTAGTTAAATGAATGATCTAACAACATTTAATCAGATACTTAAAAATTTCATAAACGTGATTGATCTTTTTAAGTTTGAGTGCTTCTAGCACCCTCAAACCTTCTGTTTTTAGTTAATTTGAACAGTTCAACTATTCCAATTAAAATTGTTATATTAGATTTTTCTTTTAGAAAACTTCTAACATAAAAAAATACATGTTAATATGATGAGTTGAAAGAAGTGTTTCAATAATAAAGTTACATCAATATTTTTATCGAATAGTTCGGGCTGACTGTTAAGTCGGTGCAATTTGATTCATGATAGGTGTTTTAAGAAAATGTATGTTGGTATTAGGATTGACTGATAATATTGTAAAAGTAAAAGAGTCAAGTTCTGCTAAATTAAATATTGAATTTGAACATACTGGAGGGACCAAAAATGAAATTTCACCTTTTAGTGTACATGAATTTGAAATCCAAATAAGAAAATTATCGAAAAATCCCTAGCTTTTTTCCCGTTCAAACATCTTAGAACCGAACCTGTTTCAGTCATTTTATGAAACGTAACCTTTCCACGCCTTTAAAACCTTTTCCTTTCCCGACGATTGCTTCCTCTCTTACACATCTCCCAAACCTTACCTTATCGAGGGTTAGGGTTTTGTTCCCTTTGAGTCCCTCTCTCAATCCCCAAACTGAAGATGATGCAGCAACCAGCACCGGGTATGGTCCCACCTCCAATGGCTCCGCCACCGTCTATGGCGGGAGCTCCACCGGCCCAGCAACAGTACCAATACCAGCAGCCTCCTCCGGCTCCTCAGTCGCAGCAGCCTTACATTTACATGATGCCGCATCAGAGTCATCCTCCTCCGATGTGGCCCGCACAGCAGGGTTCGGCTGGGGTGCCGGCTCAGCAACCGGCGGCGGGTCAATCTGGTCAACCGGCTAGCGCGGATGAGGTTCGAACTTTGTGGATAGGAGATTTGCAGTATTATATGGATGAGAATTATCTATTGAGCTGTTTTGCTCAAACTGGGGAGGTATTCAACGTCTTTTACTTATTATTATCTATAGATTTTTTTCCTGGGACGTTATATTTGGCGGTGTTAATTTTGTAGTAATTTTTCATTCTGTGATTTTTGGTTTCGTGTTGATTTTTCAGATTGGTGTTTAAGTTTTGTGTTGATTGATATTTAATTTCTTTGGTGGAAATCTATAGGCACGAAGATACAATTTTGTTTGTGGATTTGATTTTTTAAAAGGTTTTATATTTTGGGTATTGGATGCGAGTTTGAATGTCCATTGATAAGACTAGCAAGCATTCAGGTTTTAGATTTACGTATGATATATGCGTGAGATATTCAACTCTCGGTTCTCTCACAGGTTGCTTCTGTGAAAGTTATCCGCAACAAGCAAACAGGTCAAGTGGAGGGCTATGGGTTTATTGAGTTTGTCTCACGTGCTGCTGCTGAGAGAGTTTTACAAACATACAATGGTACACCCATGCCGAATGGTGAGAGCAACTATAGGTTGAACTGGGCATCCTTTAGTTCAGGCGAAAAGCGAGAAGAGTCTCCTGAGTTTACTATCTTTGTTGGAGATTTGGCTGCTGATGTTACAGATTACATGCTTCAAGAGACTTTCAGGGCACACTTCCAATCTGTGAAGGGTGCAAAGGTTGTGATTGATAGGGCCACTGGGCGCACAAAAGGTTATGGTTTTGTTAGGTTTGGAGATGAAACTGAATACAATCGAGCTATGTCTGAGATGAATGGTGCTTTTTGTTCAACTAGGCCCATGCGAATAGGGCCAGCTACTAACAAGAAGATTGGTGCTGCGCAGCAATATCCAACTGGTATGTTTGCTGATGGTTTATTGTTTTATCCAAGCCCTTTGTGATATTTTGATTCATCTTACCTGCATGTTTAAATTTGACGACATCTAATCTTGTGCTCTTTTGTGTCAGATAAATTTGATAGTTAAATTTATGATTTATCTGCTTGAAGGATAAGCTTGTTTGGGCAAATTTCCAATTATCATTTGTTCTGAAGTGTTTAATATTGTTTTAAGTTCTTTGTTTCAGTTATTCTCTAGAAGTTGAGCAGCAGTTTCCAGTTGTCTTTTCCTTCCTGTACTTTCCTTTAACATTTGGGCACCATAATTCTATTGAAAATTTGAAACATGCAAAAACTTATAAACTCCTGTTGTCTCAGAGCAGGGCATCGTGAGTCTCTATCATCTTGGGGCCTGGAACTGATTTCAGCTGAAATGGTTACCCCTATAGTCCGAGCCCTCACTTAGGTCAGTTTTGTGTTTATGTCAGTCAATACATTTAGAAGTTCATTTCAGTTCTATTGGCTGACCTCTGTCAGTCAACATTTGCTTCTCTGGTTAGTAAGAGGTGGCAGTCAAGTTACATTGCAGTTTACCATTGAGTCTTTACTTCTGTTTTACATATGTCATATGTAATGTGCTTTCTTGTCCCTTTACATTTTAGAGTGATCTTATTGTTTAGTCCTGCTGCTCTTGGTGTATGTTTCTTGTTACTGTTCTAGAGTTTTAGGTCACAAGTCCTTTAAGGTCTCGGTCACTGAGAGCTGACTGTGTTGTGGATCCTAAAAAAGCAACAGGAATGACAGTCTTCATTTTCTTCTATAAGTGTGTTCTAGCATTTTTTTTTTGCCCCGGTTTTCCCTTTACCCCATTGGTTCTACTCTAATGGGAGTTTTTGATCTTACATTGGTAGTGGAATCGTGCTTTATTTTTGGTGTTTATTATTGTATATGCAACAGTTACTATTTTATGTTTATGACAAGTGAGGTACCTTGGTCTTTAACATATTATTCAAACAGGGTACACATTTTCAGGTTATATTTCTTTTTTCTCCTTAACATTAAAGTGTCTGCCCGCAGAGGTGTGAAGTACAAGATTCTAGAAAGAATCCTGTCTATGATCTTTTGTGTTTTCTCGTTGTTTCTTCTTGGAAATTATTTTCCCTTTTTGTTGTTCATTTGTTACGCATTTATTTTTTGTATGCAGCAGCTTCATCTCAAGGAAATCAGAACGAGAATGATCCAAATAATACAACTGTGGGTACTTTGTTACTTTCAGTGATTAACATGGTTTCTTGTTTTTTTTCTCCTGATCACCACGTGTTTCCATGCAGATATTTGTTGGCAATTTGGATTCTGATGTGACGGAAGACCATTTGAGAGAGGTTTTTAGCCCATATGGTCAGTTGGTGCATGTGAAGATTCCACAAAACAAGCGATGTGGATTTGTTCAGTATGCTGATAGGTAAAGATACACTGCTCAGTATTTCTGAATAGTTCTATTTAGGAGAGAGTAATTCATGTTATTTTTCTGTTTTGTACTTGTGCAATGATCAGGAGCTGTGCCGAAGAAGCACTGCGAATATTGAATGGGACTCAGTTAGGTGGACAAAGTATTAGGCTTTCATGGGGCCGTAGCACCTCAAACAAACAGGTTGGTTATATATTTTGATGGCAAATTGCTTTTTCTTGATATTTTTACAGACCCATGAAAGACTGGCATTATTGCATTGCAGGCCCAACCAGATCCAAACCAGTGGAACAGTGGATATTATGGATACGGTCAAGGATACGGTTATGGTTATGCTGCTGCACACCAAGACCCGAACATGTACTATGGAGGATATCCCGGCTACGGAAATTATCAACAGCCTCAGCAGCAGCAGCAACAAGTTGGATATAGCTAAGCTGATAATCTTTCATAGCTGCTGTTCTATTTAATAATATGATGAACATATATTCTGCTTGATATGTCCTTGTTTCTCTGTGGAGTGCTATAATTTCAGGCTGTGTTATTCTCCTTGCTAATAGCATGTATGCACTGTTTAAACCTTTTATCAAAAACAATTGTACTTTCTTGGTGTTCAGATTTTATCATATGGTTTTCTTTTTCAGATGGCACTTTTTAAAAAATTGTTTTTTTTTGTTGCAAATTTTCAATTGAGTTGATGGGCAGTTAACTCATAACAATTAGTTAGGTTTTATACTTTTATATATTAATTCAAACTTGGTTCACCTTTTCTCTTACTCGATCATTAACTACCTCTACTTCAGTCTCAAAAACAGGCCTCTTAAATAGTTTTCAAATAGGTTATTTTATGGGTATTCGGTCTACTCTTATTGAAACTTAAGTCGATTTTTTTATAAAATAGATATATTTAAATCTAAAACAGCATCAGCATAAATGATATTTATGACCGTGGTATTCCATTGTGAGAGAGCCATACAAACTTCAATGAAAATGTTTAAAAACAGGTTCAGCACGCAAAAGCGTGAGAATGCGCTAGAAGTGAGGAAAGTAAAGGTAGATTGCAAAGGGTACATACAAAATAATTTGACGTAGAGACAATGAGTGCCCTTAAACTCTACTATTCTTACCAATAATATATGGTGATCATCTTTCGAAGACTCGACTCGTTATAATCCGTTGGGAACTAGACAAGATTGTGCTCTGGTGGAATGACACCTGTGGCATTAATTTTTTTTTTCTTTTAGAGAGAACCTGTGGCCTTCGATTCCACACTGTTGCTGTTGATGACCATGAGTACTACCATTCTTCTAAGATCAGTTTCTTTGCTGGAAGGCCTGTGCCAGGACGGTATTGTTTCAGCCCCAAATAATATTATTTGTAGGCTGGTCATTGATGCAGAGCATGCAGCTGTCACGGTAGTTGTTGCAGCATCACTTGCAAACAATCCATCAGTGTAGGACTTGTCAACACCAGCCATGATCTTATTAGCAAGCTCCAATCGAGTATCTTGTGAAACATCTACATTTTGCCTTGACTATGCTTGTTTCCGAACATGTTGATCCCAACGGCTTCACGAGGTACGGATGGGGGTTTGGAAAATTAGGAAGCCTGTTTTCCAAACATGTTGGTTCCAGTAGGTTCACATGGTATCACTTGAGGTTCAGGTTGAGGAAGTTTAGAAGCATGTTTCCCAAACATGTTGACTCTAGTAGGTTCACACTGTATTGCTTGTGATTCAGGTTCAGGAAATTTAGAAGCTTGTTCCGAACATGTTGATTCCAGTGGATCCACAAGGTAATTCTTGAGGTTTGAGTTCAAACAATTTAGAAGCCTGTTTGTCGAAGATGTTGATTTCAGAGTGTTTACAGGGCGTGATTTGAGTTTCAGGATCAGGAAAGTTAGGTTTTGTCGTCGTTAATGAGGTCAAGGTTTCTCTCGTCACCAACCAATTTTTGTGATTTAAGGTTAGAACTCACGGCATTGTGTTCAACTTGAGGCTTCAGATTTACAGTCTCAGTAACCAGCAAACTAGAAGTAAATGTTGCAGGCACTAGCTCAGATGCTTTAGCCTTTATGTGCATCTATGTTATTATTTGGTGCTTTCACCAGTTCGAAGGGTTCAAATCCAACAGGTTTACCATTCTGCAATCTGATATCTACGGTTAGGTCTTGCAGCTCCTTCTGTCCCAGGGGAAGACCGGTGTCATTTATCGGCAAGTTCAAGCTGGAGGAATTAGACAGGAAGCAGATTGGCTTCCATTGGCAGCCATGGCATCAAATTGAAGTTAACCCCTTGAATGATCTCGTGCTTTCTTGGAAGCCAACAAGTTTACCATTCTGCAATCCGATGCAGAAGATAAGCTAGATTCTGGCAGCTCATGCTGCACAAATAACACCACCTTTCTACTACCTTGTTGTAATTTCTTTTGCAATAAATTTCCGAGATTACCTGCAATGAAAAGCAATTAAAACTTTTGTCATCAATATCACTATAGAATCACCGAGTGCATTAGAAAATTGGTACAAAACCGCAGTTGATCAACAATACACTGATACTATCATCAGAGTATACCAAACTACATAATATCAGGAAATCCTTTGGACACTACACACGGGTTAGATTCGAACAGCTATATCGTTTAAATCAGTGAATGAGCCATTGTTGATGAACTCCGATATGCATGCCTAGAAGGTAAGCAGACCATACACAATCTCGGGTTCGATTCTTTGACACCTAAGCAAACGATACACATTCGGTACAGATATTGCTTGGCCTTATCTTCCATTGAAATGGTAAGCAAATCCCCCGGCTTGAGCCATTATTTCTTAGCTCAAATCTCACATTATCAAGGATATTGAGAGTATAGATAGCAACAATTTTCTCATATAACTATTTCCAACATGAAATGGTACTCAAAAGGGGCCAGAAGGCCCAGAACATGGGGGGGGGGGTTTAACAAACATTAACCATGAAAGAGACTGGTCAAATATCTGTGCACAGCAAACATAAAGCCCGAAACACCATTCAGTAACACGTGGATCGGCCTATGTTATCCGGAACTCAGGTGTGAGTGTCGAATACGAGTATGTAATCTACACATATATCATTTACAATCTCTTCGTATGCATGGGTTGGACATGAGTGTCAAACACAAACTAAAATAAAGAATCAACATAGGAATAGCTTCTACATTCCAAATCCAAGATGGCAACCTACACTTCAAAAGAACTACATTGATCTTGGATCAACACACACCCTAAAACATAAAAGAAATTTAAGCCTCTGTCGTGGACATGGCAGCTGAGCAGGGGCTTGTTACCAACCAACAAGCAGCAGTGGAAGTTGACGTTGAGAACCAGGAACCAACAGCAACGGTTACTCAAGATAGAGTAAGAAAGGCCCCAGGCTCTAATAGATTTTGTTTGTTATTAAGGGTATTGTTAGCTATAAATAAAACAAGTCTGAGAGATATCAAACTGGAAAATTGTTCTTTTAATCTAAACCATCTTTTTATTTCTCTTTTTCTCTATATTCTCTGCTAAATTCTCTGACTCACGATACTTTTATCATAACTCAAATCAAGCATAGATTTGAAACATGAACAAACATCTCTTACTATTCCATTAACCAAAATTAAACAAACAAAAGTTACTAAATCACTTGTTCAACTCATGTTTCTCCTTTAACAGTAACCTTAATATTAAACCAAAATATTGACTTTAAAAAAAATAATACTGTTTTTAAATGAGAAAAACGAGTGAAATGAGAGTATCGTACTTGTCTTCGTTGTTAAGACGGATTCTGAATTCAGCCGAGTGAGAGAACTGATGCAATAAACAAATAAAAAATTATCTGATTTATTGGCTATAATTATATTCCTTTTTCTCTCTGTTTATTTATTTATTATTTCTAATTTTCTATTTAATTTCTTTTGAGGTCGCTGTTTTGTTCGTGGGATTGTGTATTTGTTTATGATAACCGCAGTGCCAGCAAACACCGTTTGTTGAATTGATAAAATTTATGATAACCCATTGAGTTTTGCAAATCATCTGTTGGTGTTTTGCAAGGTCATTTGGACTCTGTCATTGGAGTTCAGTGTGTGTTGAATTGGTTTTACTTGATGTTGGGGCTTAGGAAAATGCTGCAAAGAGTGAGTTATTCTCCTTGGATATCCTTGTGTGCCAGTTGGAGGCTATTCATGGAACTTTTGGGTTCAAGCTTGGTAAATTGTCAGTTCGTTACTTAGAGATCCTCTTGTAACTTGAAAGCTCACGGAGAGAGACTGTCTGCTTTTATTGAACAAGATTAAGAACAAATTACGGCTTTGGGCTAATAGGAAGTTGAGTTATTCAGGGAGACTCCAGCTTATCAGATCAGTGTTTACGGGCATTGCTAACTTTTGATGTAGGCAACTGATCCTTCCCATGGTCGTGATCAAGATGATTAGTCAGTTGTGTATGAGGTACTTTTGGAAGGGGCAGGACTCTAGTACTGGTGGTGCTAAGATTAGTTGGCAGCAGGTCTCCTCCTTGAAATCTGAAGATGGGTTGGGTCTCGAGGATGTCTCCTGCTGGAATAGGGCGTGTGTTATGCAACTCCTTAGGGACTTACTTGCGGGTGAAGGCTCTCTTTGGGTGGCATGAGTGCGATCGTATATTATTAAAGGGGGTGATTTTTGGCTTGTCGAGTGTAAAAGCAATGCTAGCTGGTGCAGGTGTTCAAGCTCAGGCCAGAGGTTGCACCTGTTTTTACTTCTGCCTCAAGCTTGCACCGTGTAAAGGCAGCTTGGATTTGGGGTGAAATAAGGGTGAAGTATCTTGTTGTGTCTTGGTATAAACTCATTTGGTTCCCACTGCATGTTCCAAAACATGCTATTAATGCTTGGTTTGTAATTTTGGATAGGCTTAGCACGCTTGACAAGTTGCTGAGAATGAATTTGACGGTTGATCCCTGTTGTCCGATTTGTGGCTTTGACTCTGAATCGAGAGATCATTTGTTTTTTATTTGTTCGTTATCTTGTGAAGTTCGGACACAGATTTGGTGTTTGTGTGGTTTACGAAGGAATGCCCTTGATTGGACTTCGACGTTGGCTTGGGCTTATGCTGGTTTGAAGGGTAAATCTTTGTTGGAGTTTATCCTGAAGCTTGCTTGGAATACTCACATCTACTGATAAAAATTGGATTACCAAAATTAATTCTTCTAAAAATATTAGATCTTTTTAAATAAAGTTAGGAATTTAATGTTGTGAACGAAATAAATTAAATTAGATAAATCTCTCATAATAGACATGTGCATACTCTATTCGATGAATAAATCAATAGAAGAAATATTGATAATTAATAAATATAATAAGGGTTCCAAGTTAAGGAATCAATGGCCTTTTGTAGGAAGATTCAACATCTGTTCCATTTTACCATATGGATTCTTCATGAAGATTCAGCAAGTTTATGTTTCTTTCTTTACCTGTTTTATATCAGTTAAGAAAACAATTGTCTATACGATCCAATGTAATGGCTGTTTTGTCGTCCTAGTTTGTCCTTTCCTCTAATCTGTTCCATTCCAATGATGCTTCATGCCTATGCAAATTTGGTCCCTTCATATACAATACATATGCTCTGCGGATATATTAACATACACCGCCAATAACTAAGAAAGATTATATGAATATTGTAATCACTTCAAACTATTTTAAAAAATAAAATACATTATTCTTTCGTGTTCATGTTTCTAATTTAATTACATTTTGAAGGTCATCGTGACATTTTTATGATCATAAAATTTGATAAATTTAAGGTAATTTCGGACTATTTCAAAAAATAATTTACACATTGTTCTCTCCTCTTGATATCTCTTATTTAATTACATTTTAGGTTATCATAACATTTTTATGATCATAAAGTTTGATAAATTTACTGATTATTTGATAAAACCAATGATAATTTTATGATAATTTTTGTAGTAGTTTAATAAATTTGATAATTATTTTATAATTTTTAAAATTCTGACCAGAAAGATAATTCGAGTAGTTTAATAAACCAGGGTGTGCTCTACCCTAGTATATCACTTACGTCATTACCTTCGACATAATCCATGCCAGCCTCCATTTATTTATTTATTAGCCAAAACCTGAATAAATTAATTACATTATTAAGGAAAATCAAGTAATTATCAAGGGGCATACCGTATTAGAGCAAAGCACGTCAGTTTTCACACTGACAAAAGGCCAAGCGACACCTTATTAAGAAACACGAAATTTCTCCACCATTACCATATAATTAATTCCTTCCCTCCCAAGTCAATGCTACTTCACATGCACAGCTTCATCACTATATCCTATAAATATTGCTTCCATCCCAAGTCATACCTCATCTCTTCTTCCCCACTTTCTCTCAACATTTTCCCCGTCGTAAAAGAAAAACTCCCCAGAAAAGAAAAAGAAAACATGGCCGTTTTGAAGAGATCATATGGCTACTCAAAGGTGGATAAAGAAGACCCGGATGAGATAAATTCATCGACGAGCTCAGTTCTTGATATACAAAGAGCTGGAGAAAGTGGATTCCAGGAGAAAACCATCGTTCATACGAATCAGACTGTGTAGGTTGAAGGTGGAGATCGGGAGAAAATTGAAGAAGCTAAGGAAAGCTGTGATGGTCAGCGTTTCTGGTTTAAGAATTGGCGTTTACAAACAGGTTTTGAATCAGTTGAAACTTGGAGACGATTGTTTAACCGTGGTGGTGTCATGGAACCATTGCCACCTTTCCTCGTCCTTTGTTCGATTAAAACATTATACGCACATACGTATTTATAATTATATATATATATATATATATATAAACGAGCTGTTGAAACGATTTTTCCTTAAAGGTGAGATTTTGAAAACCACATTAATTTTTAATTTACCTCTTTCAATTTTTTAATTTAAAATAAGTGCGATTTAAAAACCTCTCGTTTCGAAAATTTTTGAATTTCCTTTACCATCGAAAAAATACGGTTCAAAGAAGAAGCTAAGGAAAGCTGTGATGGTCAGCGTTTCTGGTTTAAGAATTGGCGTTTACAAACAGGTTTTGAATCAGTTGAAAACTTGGAGACGATTGTTTAACCGTCGTGGTGGTGTTGGTGTTGGTGATCATGGAACCATTGCCACCTTTCCTCGTCCTTTGTTCGATTAAAACATTATACGCACATACGTATTTATAATTATATATATATATATATATATAAACGAGCTGTTGAAACGATTTTTTCTTAAAGGTGAGATTTTGAAAACCACATTAATTTTTAATTTACTCTTTCAATTGATTTTTAATTTAAAAATAAGTGCGATTTAAAAACCTCTCGTTTCGAAAATTTTTGAATTTCCTTTACCATCGAAAAAATACGGTTCAAAGAGTCGCCACCAATATTTGATTAGGGTGTGATTGGGCACCCAAAAAATGTTTGTTATTTTAAATAAAAATTAATTTTAATTAAAACAACAAATTAAGGTATGTGTTACCAAAATCCGAGTTCGGGAGTCGGTTACGTGCAGGGAAGGATTAGCACCCCCATAACGCCCTAAAATGGTACCTAGTCGATTAATTAATGTCTTTGCAATGAACTTTACAAATTTGAATTTAATTTGATTTTTGATCCCATAAAACAAAGATGTAAATTTAAAAACATTCAAAAGCACTTAAATAAATTAAATTAAAATTACCAAGTCGTTTTAGAAAGATAAAAAATGTTCGATTATTTACAAATATCGAGACCATATCTTAAAAGATATAACAACATTTTCTCGATAAATTTAAATAAACGAACATTTCATTTTCTTTCGTTCCCAAATTTTAGGTGACAAATCAATTTTTGGTTTCAATTTCGAGATACACTTTTAACTTAAAATGGTCATAACGACCCTCTAATCAGTTAGACAGGCCACTACAGACAATTTTAAATTAAAAGGGTATTACCCTTAGTCCGATTATGTAATAGGTCGAGTTATGCACGTGAGGGTATCATACAAATTGTGCAAAAAATGGATGTCATGCCAAAATTAATTATACAAAATTAAAAATATCATACAACGTGACATATAATAAATTATATACGTATATTTTAATTAAAAATCATAAATTACGCATATTAACACTTAATGTACAAAATGTGACTCAAATATAAAAACAAAATCATAACATGCTAAACTATAAATTTTAAATAATATACATATACATGTTTTAAAAAATGACTAAATTTAAATGTAGATAAAATTAAACATACGAATTAAAAATTAAAACATAAACTTAAATAAAAACAAACACAAATAACGAGGGACCTACACCTAAATAATCAAACAAAATTACAACTAAAATTAAAAATGAGAAAATAGCTAAATCAAGACAAACATAAAGGATTAAATTCAAAGCAGTCCTAAAGGTGACTAAAGTGTAAAACAAGCTTAAAATTTGGGGACTGGAAACCTGATTTTACCAAGAAATTCAATGGCTAAAAATTAATTAACCCAAATGACATTTTATAAAACCTAACTAAACCTAGACTAAACTTTAATTTCACGCGGAACATGTTGCCTAGCTCCCCTCCCCTTTCTCCACTCTTCGTCTCTCTCTCGGCCACGCACATCGCCACTCAACGAATGACCAAGCGCAATGGCCACCATAAACTGGTGGCCCTCTCATTATCCGACCAGCACCAAACATATGGAGAAGATCTAAACAACCCCTGAAGAACCCGAGCCTACAATTTTCTCCTAAACCCCTCTCGGTCGAGACTTCAAAGCTCTTCATACCGACCATTATTTGTCAATCCGATGACCTAAACTGACAACCCCGAACTCCTTACAACCCTCATCTCGCCGTGCTAACCTTTAATCTTGAGTCTAAATCGCGTTAGAAATTTTAAAAACAGATTAAAAAAAAATCTCGACCTCTCGGCCTCATTCTCTCTTCAGCGTCTCCCCTCTCCGACTATACGACCCCAACTACTAAGGTAACATTACTACTTTCCCTTTATTTTACTTTCAATTGAAGACATACACCTTTGGAAAATCTATAAAACGAAAGTAGAAAATGAAAACCTCTTGAAATCTTTTGTTTTGGTATGATTTTTGTCTCAAGAAATATAAATGGGAAAGAGTTGATTATGTTTACACTTCTTGCTTAGTTCTGTCGAAATGGAGATGGGAACAAAGAATAGAGAAACGATTGGTATTGCTTTGTTTTGTATTGCTTCAAATAAAAAAACGTGTAAAGGGTTCCAATAAATTAGTGCTATGGATTTTATAGGAACCTAAATAAATTTACAGTCTAATATATTGCAGTATATAATCCAAACCTAAAGTTGATCCCATTCAGTTTCTCCAAATGACACAAACACACATAAAAAACTGGAAGCAAAATAATCCCAGAATAGTACCTCAAAAATACTTACAATTCTAATCTTTCTCTACTTTTGAATTGTAGGATCACCATTGTTTTTCTTCCGTATTCTCTCTCAACACTACGAAATTACTAATAGTTAATCCAATTTTCTACTTCTCGTCCTCTCGTGATGGCTGATATCTCCCTCAGTAATACCTCTATTGGCTCGTATCTTTTTTTTTGTCTGTCTCTGTCTCTCTTCCGCGTATCCCTTTCTGGTGGTTAATTGCTCATTAAAAACTAACCCCCACCTCCTTTACAGTTTCTTTCTTATATATTAAGAAAACTAAAATCCATCTTTTGTTAACTCCCAATAACTGCTTTTAGTTTTCCAGGGAGTATTCACGTGGGCTTGAGTTGGGCCATTGCTCTGCTTCGGGTCTGCTCCGATCTAGCCCCGGACAAAAACGAGCATCTACAACTGCCCCTCTTTGCTCATTGTCGTGCAATGAGAATAGAGCAAAGATCAATAAATGATCAAGTTTGTCCGACCATTAGAACTTCAAAAGATTAATCCGCTGCCCCTCTTTTCTTCATTTTTTTTCATTTTTTAATTTTTCATTTTCAGGCGAAATATCTCTTAACAGCGTCAGAATTCACTGGATAGGGTAATTCCGATTCGTCCATTTCAGTTAAGACTAGAGCTCCCCCAGAAAAGGTTTTCTTGACAACATACGGTCCTTCCCAATTAGGCATCTATTTTTCTCGGAAATCCTTCTGAATAGGTAAAATCCTTTTAAGCACCAAATCTCCCTCATGGAATTCTTGAAGGCGAACTTTCTTACCATGTTCCCGTATCATACGTTTTTTGTACATCTGACCATGACAAATAGCTTTCAATCTCTTTTCCTCAATCAGATTTAATTGGCCATACCTAGCCTGTACCCATTCTGCCTCATTGAGCTTCACCTCTGACAAAATCCGAAGTGAGGGAATTTCCACCTCAATAGGTAAGACAGCTTCCATCCCATATACCAGAGAAAATGGAGTTGCCCCAGTTGACGTCCGTACAAAAGTTCGATAGGCAAACAGAGCAAATGGCAACTTCTCATGCCAATCTTTATTGGTCTTAGTCATCTTCTCTATGAGCCTTTTGATGTTCTTATTATCCGCCTCTACTGCCCCATTCATCTTTGGACGATAAGTGGTGGAATTATGATGCTTTATTTTGAACTGCTTACAGACCGAATCCATCATCTTATTGTTTAAATTCAATGCATTATCGGAGATAATCCTCTCTGGCAAACCATATCTACAAATGATCTCCTTTTTTAAGAATTTGCATATTGTAGACTGGGTAACATTTGCATAAGAAGCTGCTTCTACCCACTTGGTGAAGTAATCTATGGCTACCAGAATGAAGCGATGACCATTTGAAGCTTTGGGCGAAATTTGTCCAATAACATCCATACCCCACATTGAGAATGGCCACGGCGCTGTCATTACATGCAACAGATGATGAGGAGTATGTATCTTATCTCCATAAATCTGACATTTGTGACATTTTTGGGCATAATTTATACAGTATGTTCCATAGTTGACCAATAATACCCAAATCTCATAATCTGTCTAGTTATAACATGCCCATTAGCATGGGTACCACATATTCCTTCATGCACTTCTTCAAGAATCAATTTGGCTTCTTTCGTGTCCACACACCTTAACAGGACCTGATCTAGGCTTTTCTTGTATAGAGTCTCACCATCAAGCACATACCCTAATGCCATTCTTCTAATGGTTCTCTTATCATTCTCAGTGGCTTGTTCTGGATAACTCTGATACCTTATATATTGCAAGATATCATAATACCAGGGGTTTCCATCTTCTTCCTCTTCAATATTAAAACAATGGGTTGGATACTCATAAGCCTTCATTTCAATGGGTGACATATTTGAATGCTCGCTCATCTTAAATGATGCTGTCAGTGTGGCCAAGGCATCTGCCATTTGATTATCTTCTCTATGGAGGTAATTGAAAGTTACTTCTTCGAATTCTTCAACGAGTTCCATAACTAACTTACGGTATTCTACAAGCTTGGGATCTTTTGTCTCCCATTCTCCTCTGAGCTGGTAAATTACCAAAGATGAATCCCCATACACCTTGAGCATTTTTACTTTGCGTTCAACAGTAGCTCTAAGACCTAGAACACAAGCTTCATACTCGGCCATATTTTTTGTACAATCAAAATTAAGCCGACTGGTGAAAGGATAATGTTCTCCCTCTAGTGAGACCAAAATTGCCCCGATTCCATGTCCCATGGCATTTGAAGCACCATCGAAGTTCAACTTCCAATATTTACTAGTGGATGTCACTGCTTCTTCTACCGAAATAGACATTAAATCCTCATCTGGGAAATCAAATATCAACGACTCATATTCTTCCGAAGCCTGCTTGCAATGAATTCCTCTATAGCACTTCCTTTAATTATCGTCTGGTTTACATACTGGATGTCAAATTCGGACAATAGGATCTGCCAACGAGCTAATCTTCTAGATAATGCAAGCACACCCATTAGATATTTCAAGGGATCAAGCTTCAATATAAGCCAAGTAGTATGATACAACATATATTGCCTAAGCCTTCAGGTAGCCCATACTAAAGCGTAACACAACTTTTCAATGGGTGAGTATCTAGTCTCACATTCAATGAACTTCTTGCTGAGATAATAAATAGTCCTTTATTTCTTCTCAGTTTGGTCACGTTGCCCCAGCACACACCCCATTGAATTTTCATAAACCGACAAATACAGAATCAATGGTTTACCTGAGATGGGTGGCGCCAAGATTGGAGTACTCGACAAATATCTTTTCACTGCTTTAAAAGCTCTTTGACAATCCTCACTCTATTCCCCTGAGTTATTCTTGCGAAGAAGACGGAATATGGGATCACACTTTTCCGTTAGCTGTGAAATAAACCGAGCTATATAATTCAATCTCCCCAAAAATCCTTGACTTCTTTTTGTGTTAGTGGGGTTGGCAAGTATTGAATAGTTTTTATTTTATCTAGGTCTATTTAAATTCCCTTTTGGCTCACTACGAATCCCAACAGCTTCCCAGATGTCACCCCAAAAGTACATTTATTTGGGTTGAGTTTTAGCTGGCATCTTCTTAGTCTTTTACAGAGTTTTCTCAAATTCCCAATATGTTTTCCTCTGTCTTAGCTTTGACAATCATATCATCAACATAAACTTCTATTTCTTTATGCATCATGTCATGAAATAACGTCACCATGGCCCTTTGATATGTTGCCTCTGCATTCTTTAATCCAAACGGCATTACTTCATAACAAAACGTTCCCCACATGGTAACGAATGTCATTTTTTCCATATCTTCAGGGTTCATCTTAATTTGATTATAGCCAGAGAAACCATCCATAAAAGAGAACAAAGAATTTCCAGCACTATTATCCACTAAAGTATTTATATGTGGCAAAGGAAAATTATCTTTTGGACTAGCTCGGTTGAGATCTCTGTAGTCGACACACATTCGAACTTTCCCATCATTCTTTGGTACTGGGACAATATTCGATACCCATTCAGAATATCCAGCCACTTTAAGAAACCCGATATCAAATTGTTTCTTCACTTCCTCTTTAATCTTGAGCAGCATCTCGGGTCTCATTCTTCTTAGTTTTTGTTGTACCGGTTTACATTTAGGCTTTATTGGCAGTTTGTGAACAACCAATTTTGTATCTAAACCTGGCATATCTTCGTATTGCCAAGCAAACACATCCTTGTATTCTAGAAGCAATTCTATCAAATCTTATCGACCTCCAACTGACAGAGTGGTTCCAATCTTTCATTCTCTCTTATTCTCATTTGTCCGCAGATTCAAAATCTCAGTAGACTCTTTATGAGGCAGAATTTGTTTATCTTCATTTTCCATCATTTTCAACAATTCAGAAGGTAGTTCACATCCCTCATCATCATCACAATCCTCGATTTCCCCTTGACATATAGGCTTCTCGAAATCAATATCTGGGTCAGAGTTATTAGCATTCATAATATTGATATCTGAGTTCCTGAAAGAAAAACGAAAGAGAATATATATATACATATATACATATGAGAGGATCTTTTCTCATATAAATAAATGGAAAGGAATAAATACATACATATATACAACAAAGAATGAATGAATGAAATGCATGAGAGAATGTTTGTCATTTGGAACTAACAGAATGCATCTTTTATTGAAAGCAAGGAAAACAAACAGCTTAACCCTTTACATAAAATCACCTATTGCCCCAGGGTATGAACACAACAGGGAGAAAGTTCCAGTGCATTACTCTGTAAAAGATTTGTAAACTACAGTGCAGGATAAATGCCCGTAGCTCTCATTTCCTCAAACTCATCATTAGTTATAACATTAATGCCTAAATCTCCCAAGGCATTTTCAACCATCGTCTCATTACTCCTTGAATTCCCTTGAAACATATGCCCTACAGATATGAAAATGCTGCTCAACGGCAGGAAGGTCATGGGTTCCCAGCAAAGGTCTTCACCAGCCAATCTGGCCTTTCTCATTTCCTGACCTTTCTTAATTCCCCTTAGCTTATCCCTCGGAGTTGGCTGATACCCCAAAACAAACCGATCTCTTTTAGTAACAAGGCATATTGGATTCATCAGTCCTTGTAACTGACTTCCTAACCCTTTCCCAACTTTTGCTCCTCTTCCAAGGGTCAGCTTGAGTCCCATTTTGGTACAATTTGACAATCTAGGCTTTGGTATCTTCCTGCCTTCAGCCACAAATGTAGCATTGACAAAATCTAACGATCTGAAAGAACACTCGACCGCTTGCTTATCCACTTCAATATACGGAGGAATAGTTGAAACAGAAGCAATAATGTCCTCTTCAGCATGAATACATACCAACCTTCCATCAATCACAAATTTCAGTCTATGATGCAATGTGGACGGAACTGCACCGGCCTGATGAATCTAAGGCATTCCTAACAAACAATTGTACGTAGGCATAATGTCCATTACGAAAAATTCAACTTCATAAGTTGTTGGACCAATAGTTAGAGGAACATCAATCTTGCCCAACACTTCTCTTTTAGTCCCATCGAAAGCTCGAACCACACTTTGGCATGTTCTCATAAGTGTACTATCTAATGGAAGCTTCTTTAGAGTCACTAAGGGCATCACATTCAAAGTCGAACCATTATCAACCAAAACCCGGGACAACACATGCCCTTTACACTTAACCGTGATATGCAAAGCCTTCTGACTACCAATCATCCCAGAAGGGATCTCATCCTCAGAAAAAGATAAAAAAATATCAGCTTGTATATTGGAAACTAACCGGTCCAACTTTTCAATGGGCAACTCTTTCGAAACAAAAGTCTGGTTCAAAACCTTTAACAGAGTATTCCTATGGGCCTCTGAACTCAAAAGTAATGATAAAACATAAATACAGGCAGTCAACTTGTGTAACTGTTCAACAACACTGTACTCACTGTGCTTCAGAAACTTTAAAAATTCTATCGCTTCACTATCGGTTACTGGTTCATTGATAACAAGCTCATATTCTTTTATCTGAATATCAACCTTTTTCCCCTTATCAACCGCAACCTTCTTCTCAGACTCTTTAGGTGGATTAAGAGAATAACACCTACCACTTCTGGTAAAGTGTCCCACCTAATCTACTTCCTCATTCTCTTTTGTTACATCTCCCATCTGGCAATCATATCTCTAAGGCACTTGTTTATTATCCCGATATGGGAATAGATATAGAGGTGTAATAACCACTTTCGGAGCTACCTTTTCAGGCAATCGATTCTTGGGAGTAATAATTAGGGGACAACTAGCATTGTAAACCCCTTTAGATGATCCTTCTGAAGCGCAAACTTCTTCTTCTTCAGCAATCTCTTTAAATAACTCAATTTCTTTACTATCCATCATGTCTTGTACCAAAGATAGGAAGTCAGGACATTGCTGAATAATGTGTCCTTCACTGTTATGATACTGGCATACCTCTCCACTATTAAATTGTTCACCCATCAAACTGGGCTTCAACAATCATACCTTAACCATCTGGTACCACACCCAACTCATGGGTGATACCACATCACTAACATTCCTTACAATTCTTTTCTTCTCTCTTTAGTAATCGCGTTAACTCCTGCCCCTGCATGGCTTGGCAACGGATTTTGAGCTATATTCGGTTGTTCACTGTCACCAAAGTTGATGACATTCCTCGTTCTCAAAGCTTGGACAACCTTCTTAAACGTAGTACAATTCTCAATGGAATGCCCGAGATTCCCTGCATGGTACTCACACTAAGCACTAGCATCATACTATTTGGGAAAAGGAGGTTGCATTGGTGTCACGTGATACGGTGAAACTACATGCCGATCATACAAAATCTGAAACAATTCCTTATAAGTCATTGGAATTGGATCAAATTGAGGTCTTTCTCTCCTCTAGTCCCTTGCCCATTGTATATTATCATTTTGTATTGATGACCCTACTTCTTGAGGATGGGAAACAATGATGTTATTAGAATCGTATTGCCTCACATTACTGACTTTGTTTTCCTTTTTCCTCATTGGTGGCCTCTTACTAGACTCTCCTCCCTCAAGTTTTCCACTATTAACCGCCATTTCAATCATTTCTCCCGCCGTAACTACATCAACAAAACTTCGATAAGGATTACCGATAAGATGCGAGAAAAAAAGGAGTCCTTAAGGTATTGACAAAAAGCATATTTATTTCCTCATCTTCCAATGGTGGATGGACTTACACCGCTACATCTCTCTATCTTTGAGCATATTGTCTAAAACTCTCGTTAGACTTCTTTTCCATTCCTTGCAACATCATCCTGTTGGGCCTAACATCTTTCACATGTTTGTATTGCTCAAGAAATGACTTAGCCAAGTCTTTCCACGATTTAATATTAGCTCTACTCAGCTGGTTATACCACATGATTGCCGAACCAGTTAAGCTTTCCTGAAAGCAGTGTATCAACAATTGATCGTCTCCTATGTATCAGGTCATCTTCCTACAGAACATCGTGATATGTAGAGGGACACCTGGTACCATCAAACTTCTTAAAATCAAGAACCTTGAACTTTGGAGGCAAAATCAAATCAGGAACTAGACTTAATTCTTTTGCGTCGAATCCATAGACACTGGTATCTTCCTTCATGGCTCTGACTTCTCTTTCTAACTGTTTTCATTTATCTTCCAGCGGATTATTTTGGTCCTTCTTGGCTTCTTCATCAAGGTCTGGAACTGGATGATATTGATGTTCTTCCTGATACTAACCAGATCCAGGCTGTACGTTAACAGAAGCACCGAATGGATTAATGTGCACCTTCCCGACATGAAAAGGGGTAACTTGAACGTTCTGAGATTGTTCTGGGGTTAAACCTGGAGGATAAAATAGGTCATCAGTTACAACTCCTGGTATAGGGCTTTTCCCATGTTCCAGATTTCTTCATTCCAACATACTCACAAACTTGGTAAACATCTCCTTTTGCGTATTTAGCATGTCTTCTTGCATTTTCTTGATATTATCTTGTAACTCCAATTGAGCATTCTCAATTTAGGCAAGTTTGTCCTCCATAACTTTCTTCCTGGTTCTGTAGGTATGCTTGGGATTTTCCAGTATTACTCTATCACAGAGTCATTTTGTTATCACTGATATTTATTAATGAATATGAAATATATGATTATGAATGAATAAAATGCGATGCAAAAATTTAAATGTATTAAAAAATACATATGCAAAATGCATGGTGTTGATCCTGGAACGACTCCTTAGAACAACTCTTTTTATTAGAATGACGTTCAATTACAAAGTTGAAACATATCACAAATAAATCTGCACCATCTCTCCTATTTGATGTACATGTGCTAGCAACTCCACGATCTTCTGGTTTTCTTCAGCCTCGGGATCCAGTTCTTCAGTCACATCAGCAGCTTCCTCAGATAGAATGACCAAATATTGAGCTATTCTCCGCGCGTGTCCTAAGTAACAAGCAATAAGGTCATCTCTTTGCTTAACTCTCGCTTGAGCTCGCTCCCATAAAAAACGTCACTGTATATCCCCCTCATAAGGAACTATAGATAGCTCACTTGCTTGCCTCTGAAAATCTTGAACCATGGCTTCAAGCTCACTCACTTGTTTTTTCAAACTCTTAACTTCCCCACGGCTTGAGCTACATTCTCTGTTTCGGTATTGTCGTAATGCAGTCTCTAAACTTGAAATCTTCTCCTTCAACTTCTCGTTATGGGCTTGACTCTCTTGTAACCGCTGCTCTAAAGAATCCTTTTTTTCGATAAAATCTTCACTTGGTGTCTGCTTTGTTTGAGCTCTTCTTGACTCTCTTCGGCTACTCTTTTGAGGTTCACCACCTCTTGCCTCAATTTGACAGACTTACTCGAGCTAGAACCAACCTGAGCATTTACCATTCGCTGATAAGTTGACCGAAGATCGTCAAAGTCTAGCCGAAGTTGCTTCTCCACTTTTTCAATTCGATCTGCTCTACTCTTTTGAATATCGATCTCCAATCCCTTTTGATACACTTCATCTTCCAACTTCTGCAAAGTCATTCTCCATTGTCTCCGTTCTGCTTCGAAATCGCGCTTAACTAACTCTAATGGAGATGGCACCACTCTCAATTATTCTTCCACAGGCTGAATATTTTCAGGATTCACCATCGGGATGTTGGCATTTACTCGACCGCTTCTCCACTGCTCGTACTCTTGAGATAACTCGAGATCATAAGTGAACAGATTCACACGACGAGTTTGCTTTCAGGCCTCAGTAACCCCTTTAACTTTACCCTTATACTGATCTCCTTTGAATGCAAAATCTGACCCTACCAAGTCTTATGTGGCAGGAATGAACTGTCTTAACCCATATTGTCTGGAAACTAGTAGCGGTGCATACCCAACAGAACCTCATAGACCTAGCAAAGGAACCCAATCTCACTCTCCACATCAGTAAAGTATATCCAAAGAGACATTCCACGAAGCTCGCCACAAAATATCACCATCTCTGATATCCTTGAAGATGACCATCCATTTTTCTTCGGTGAAGCCCCCAGGCCATTCTTTAGAAAGAAAATTCTTCAATGGAGAAGACCCATCTATAAATACCCGTCATGGTGCCCTTTCAACATTTTTGAAATGACTTAGAATCCATACTAGCAACAAAGGCGAACACCCTATAAAGCGTCATTCTCCTTCGCGCCTACAAGAACTCAAAGACCGGAACGTCTCATCTAGAATGGCTGGAACAGGATCCACGTGCTTGTCTAATCTTTCGAAAAGGTCAACGATTGATACGTCTACATATCCTAGCACCTTTGGAAAAATAACGAGCCCATAAATCCCTAAAGCAAATAAGTCAAACTTCTTTCTCTTATCAGGGTGATGATCAATTACTTCTTTCAAAGCAACCCAAGAGATGCACTCACTGTCTCCCTTTTTCTTAATGTTTTTAACTACCCAATCTTCACTCATTCCGGTCATCAATAGTAATTTCTTCTTAAATGAAGGAATGACTGGCAGCTTGGTATATACTCTATCCATATGAGACCTCGAACAACGGACCAAAGCTTGATACTCCTATATTGTTGGTGTCAGATCCACCCTACCAAATATGAAATAGCTATAAGTCGGATTCCAGAACTGCGCCAATGCTCTAAACAAATTTCGGTCAATAGGAACATCCAGAAGATAAGGAAAATCGCCATACAACTGATAAAATATTTGCTTATATGTTGCTTCTCATCTTCCCCATACCTTTTTTAGCTCACTCAGATCATTCTGACGTACGTTGATGTGAGTGTAACCAAATAATTTCGATACGTATCCAGGCATCACACTATCCCCATTGGTCAATTGGGACTGTTCCAACCACGTCAGAACATCTGCATTGTCCTCAACCTCTCTCTGAACCAATCGTTCCATATTACTGGCCTTCTATATGGACATCGATCCCAAATCAACACCATGTAATGAACATTACAATACGAAACAGAAAAGAAATAAAGCAAAGACAACAAAAGATCAGTTAGTAAACATAAAGCAATTAAGTTGGGATAATAATTTGTTCAAGAATCCTACCCACACATGCTGGCTACCCAATCATGCTTTATCAAATCCTACCCAACATGATACCTACCCCTATGCTTTGTTATTCACAAAAAGAAATCCTAACCGCACGATATCTAATTCGCATGCTTGTTCGAGAAAAATAAACCTAACCGCATGATATCTAGTTCGCAAACATTTATTTGAAAAACGAAAATAAATGACTCAAAAAAAAGCTTTTCCCTGTGTACTCTCCTTATGGAATTCTTAAGGTTCGGGTTTGGTTTAACCTAAGTTCAGGCTCTATGTTCACTATATGCCGGGTTCAGTTCTAAAGTAATAGGTTCTCGAATTGTCCTTGCCGGTGCCCCCTTGGGCTGTCGAGCCCTCAATCCTGACCCATCACAGGCTTTAGGGGATCGAGTTTAATTTCGAGGGAACACACCTCCTTATGTCCATGCGGAGGTGATTACCATCATGAG
The DNA here is from genome assembly GCF_006381635.1 of Hibiscus syriacus. NCBI lineage: Eukaryota > Viridiplantae > Streptophyta > Magnoliopsida > Malvales > Malvaceae > Hibiscus > Hibiscus syriacus. The sequence continues at coordinate 278,229 of NW_024063399.1, read as the reverse complement.
GACCATAAGGCGTGAGCTCCAGGAGCGATCCACTATCCCATGCGGAGGTGAAAACCACACAAGGGTATAGTCTCGCACTCCTACTTAATTAGGACGGAGCGGGGTTTTAGCTCATGTCATGAAAATGTAACTGTGCAGTGTGTGAGGAAAAGTGAAAAAACACAATAAAAACACTCAAAATTTCTTAAATTCACACAATTAATCTGAAATCATTAGCAAACAAATTAGTACAACTATTTAATTGTTAATCGAATTAAATTAAAAAAATTAAAATACAAACAAAACTTATTAAAACCAAACAAAGGATCAAAAATCAAATTAAAACGAATTTATAACTTTCAATTGCAAAGACAATTAATTAATTGACTATCGGCCTGACTCTCTAAAAAAAAGGTCCCCAGCGAAGTCACCAAGCTGTTGAAACGATTTTTCCTTAAAGGTGAGATTTTGAAAACCACATTAATTTTTAATTTACCACTTTCAATTGATTTTTAATTTAAAAATAAATGCGATTTAAAAACCTCTCTGTTCGAAAATTTTTGGATTTCCTTTACGATCGAAAAAATACGGTTCAAAGAGTCGCCACAAATCTTTGATTAGGGTGTGATTGGGCACCCAAAAAATGTTTGTTATTTTAAATAAAAATGAATTTTAATTAAAACAACAAATTAAGTTCTGCGTTATCAAAATCCGAGTTCGGGAGTCGGTTACGTGCAGGGAAGGATTAGCACCCCCACAACGCCCTAAAACGGTACCTAGTCGATTAATTAATGTCTTTGCAATGAACTTTACAAATTCGAATTTAATTTGATTTTTGATCCCATAAAACAAAGATGTAAATTTAAAAATATTCAAAAGCACTCAAATAAATTAAATTAAAATTACCAAGTCATTTTAGAAAGATAAAGAATGTTCGATTATTTACAAATATCGAGACCATATCTTAAAAGCTATAACAACCTTTTCTCGACAAATTTAAATAAACGAACATTTCCTTTTCTTTCGTTGCCAAATTTTAGGTGACGAATCAATTTTTGGTTTCAATTTCGGGATACACTTTTAACTTAAAATGGTCATAACGGCCCTCTAATCAGTTAAGACAGGCCACTCCAGACAATTTTAAATTAAAAGAGTATTACCCTTAGTCAGATTATGTAATAGGTCGAGTTATGCACGTGAGTGTATCATAAAAATTGTGCAAAAAATGGATGTCATGCCAAAATTAATTATACAAAATTAAAAATATCATACAATGTGACATACAAAAAATTATATACGTATATTTTAATTAAAAATCATAAATTACGCATATTAACACCTAATGTACAAAATGTGACTCAAATATAAAAACAAAATCATAACATGCTAAACTATAAATTTTTAAAAATATACATATACATGTTTTAAAAATGACTAAATTTAAATGTAGATAAAATTAAACATACGAATTAAAAATTAAAACATAAACTTAAATAAAAACAAACACAAATAATGAGGGACCTACACCTAAATAATCAAACAGAATTACAACTAAAATTAAAAATGAGAAAATAGCTAAATCAAGACAAACATAAAGGATTAAATTCAAAAGCAGTCCTAAAGGTGACTAAAGTGTAAAACAAGCTTAAACCTAGACTAAACTTTAATTTCACGCAGAACATGCTGCCTAGCTCCCCTCCCCTCTCTCCACTCTTCGTATCTCTCTCAGCCACGCACAGCGCCACTCAACAAATGACCAAGCGCGATAGCCACCATAAATCGGTGGCCCTCTCATTATCCGACCAGTACCAAACATATGGAGAAGATCTAAACAACCCCTGAAGAACCCGAGCCTACAATTCTCTCCTAAACCCCTCTCGACCGAGACTTCAAAGCTCTTCATACATTAGAAATTTTAAAAACATATTCAAAAAAAATCTCGACCTCTGGGCCTCATTCTCTCTTCAGCGTCTCCCCTCTCTGACGATACGACGCCAACTACTAAGGTAACATTACTACTTTCCCTTTATTTTACTTTCAATTGAAGACATACACCTTTGGAAAATCTATAAAACGAAAGTAGAAAATGAAAACCTCTTGAAATCTTTTGTTTTGGTATGATTTCTGTCTCAAGAAATATAAATGGGAAAGAGTTGATTCTGTTTACACTTCTTGCTTAGTTCTGTCGAAATGGAGATGGGAACAAAGAATAATAGAGAAACGATTGGTATTGCTTTGTTTTGTATTGCTTCAAATAAAAAAACGTGTAAAAGGTTCCAATACAAATTAGTGATATGGATTTTATAGGAACCTAAATAAATTTACAGTCTAATTATTACAGTATATAATCCAAACCTAAGTTGATCCCATTCAGTTTCTCCAAATGACACAAACACACATAAAAGAAACTGGAAACAAAAATAAATCCCAGAATAGTACCTCAAAAATACTTAAAATTCTAATGCTTTCTCTACTTTTGAATTGTAGGATCACCCTTGTTTTTCTTCCGTAATCTCTCTCAACACTGCGAAATTGCTGATAGTTAATCCAATTTTCTGCTTCTCGTCCTCTCATGATGGCTGATATCTCCCTCGACTAATACCTCTATTGGCTCGTATCTCTTTTTTTTTTGTTTTTTGTTTTGTCTGTCTTTGTCCTCTCTTCCTCGTATCCCTTTCTGGTGGTTAATTGCTCATTAAAAACTGGACCCCCACACCCTTTACAATTTCTTTCTGATATATTAAGAAAACTAAAATCCATCTTTTGTTAACTTCCGATAACTGCTTTTAGTTTTTCAGGGAGTATTCACGTGGGCTTGAGTTGGGCCTTCAATTGTTCTGCTTCGGGTCTACTCGATCTAGCCCCGGACAAAAACGAGCATCTACACGAGATTTTCTCGTTATTTGTTAAATATGAGAGTGATCATTGTTGTCTTCAATTTCTGCCTATTATTATTATTTTTTCATAATGTTCTTGGCATTTTTTCATTTGTGCAGCTCGAAACCATAGTTTTACCGCGGATGTAAGTTGTCGGGGATTGAATTCGAAATTGATATTAACTGAAGATTTACTATTTTTTTGTTAATTATTCGTGATTTGACTAACGATTAATTTGTTAAATATTATATATATTTTTTACTAGAATTATTTAAATTATCATTTTTCACGTTGAATAAAACTATATTACATGCTAAGTTCTTATTAGTTAGTCTAGTCAATTTCTTTTATAAACGTAGAAGAAATAATAATTGTTTGTCATTGTTTGACAAAAAAAAAACATTTTATGTGTTTTAATGGGAAAATGTATATAGTTTAGGGGTTGATTTTACTATTAAGCCAAAATGTCTGAATTCAACAATAATATTAAAGGTTAATTTGCACCAAACTATGCCTATTCCTTAACTTCAGAGTATTTTAAGTGTATTAGGTATTAATATTATATCAATCAATCTCTTCCTTCAATTTAATGGTGATTTTAAAGCTAGACTCTCGTCCATTAGTATTATTATGTGACAATTAATGCATTATAAATTAATTGATGGAAAGGTATTGGATAGTAGTTCGACCTGTAATTTAAGGGGTGAATACAAGTTAGGATCTAAATTAAGAATATACTTAAAATATATTGACTAAATTATCTTTTAATAATTTAGATGATTATAAAATAATATTTATTATGAATTTTTTTTAACTAATTGATGATGCGCATAGCTTACAGACTCTTGATGAATTCTTAATCAAATAATATATATATATATACTGCTTCTAGAGGTAATGCAAAAAGGGTCGAGGTACATCAGATTCTTGAAAGACCTTTGCACAAATAAAAAGAGACTTACCGGTAATGAAAAGGTAAACTTAGGCGAGAACATCTCAGCTGTTTTTCAACGTAAGCTTCCACCAAAGATAAAGGACTAAGGTATGTTTGACATGCCCTGTAATATCAGTAAGGTAGGAATCAAACATGATATGTGTTATCTTGGTGCTTCTATAAATGTTATGTGGTTTTTCGTTTACAGTTCACTTAGTGCAGAGACATTAAAGGAAACGAGGGTGACAATTCAATTCGCTGATAAATTTGTTATCTATCCCAAATGACTTCTTGAAAATGTATTGGTTAAGGTAAATGAGTTAATTTTTTCGGTAGATTCTATGTCATCGACATGGAAAACGACCGAACCAACACCTCCTCTAAAATCCTTCTTGGCTGCCCTTTCTTAAGCACTTCTAACACTAAAATTGACGTTAGAAGCGGAACTTTCACCATGGAGTTTGATGGTGAAGTGGTAAAAATTGACGTTTATAAGTGATGAAATATTTTGACTCTGTGGCTAACGTTAGTTTTGTCGATATAATTTTACTTTCTGTGAATGAACATGTTGATCATATTTTTTATGAGTTAAATAGGAATTTGAAGGTTGAAATTGATATAGCTTCTAATGTCAGCTCCCAGTCATCAGACAAAAAGCTAGGTAAAAATTTAAATTTGATGTCTTCTCAATCTAAATTTTTTTCATTTGTTTTGTAGGCATTAAAGTTAGAATTAAAATCGTTTCTGAAACATTTAAATAATATTTTAGGGTGAAGTAGATAATTTGTCTATTTCGGACAAACTTCCAAAGCTGAAAAACATCCAAAGAAAAGCCTATGAGAATATCTACAAGGATAAAAAGAAAAAAAAATATACGATCGTATAATTTCTTATAAGGAATTTCTTAGTTAAAAAATCATATGAAGTTGAAGAAGTATCTCTTGCGGAACATGTAGTTTAAACCAGGTCGTCGAGCTAATGACGATAAACAAAATTGCTCTAATGGGAGGCAACCCAATTTTACTGTTTACTTTATTTTTATTTTTATTGTTTATTTTTCTTTATATATTTAGGTACCTGAGGAATCTGTAAATTCGGTCGGCACTAAACATGGGGAGTATCTCTTTTCCTTCTCTTATGCTTTTGTTTTACATATTGGGACAATATTAAGTGAGGGGGTAGAGAACTTAGAGAAACTTGCATCGAATTATCGCTCGTTTTTTTTACATTCTTGAAATTGAGTTGCATTGATTGAATTGTCAAAAGCTCTTGTTATTAATTTTGAATCTTGTTTTGTCTCATTGTATACCTTAGGAGTTTGTTAGTAAAATCGACATGATTAGTATTTTCCCTTAAAAAATTTCTTGAAGTTCCATGAATATGTTAGTTGATATGTTTCTCAATTCAATACACAATACACCTTCCTGTGAGATTTGAGCCTAAACGAGCATACCTTTTCATTCTTGCTCATTTGTTTGATTGAGTGTACCGGATTAATCTTGACATTCTAGAACTTGTGATTAAATGCATATCGAGACCACATGTTGAAACTTGATGCTTTAAGATGATTAGGGCACTTAGGATTAAACCACTTCTCTACCCAAATTGCCTACCCATTTATTTATATCCACTAGTGAACCCACTTTGAGCCTTTACATTTTTCTTTGTTTTTACCACATTACAAAACCCAAAGCCTTTCAACTTTTATTTCCCCCCTCTTTTGTTACCCTTGTTAAGACATGAGAGAGATTTACTCCGCGAACGAAAAATTAAGAGAAGAAAGAGGAAGCGTTCAAAAAAATCAGATCGGATAAAACATTCGAAAAAAACATCAAAAAAATCGTAAAAGGAAAAAAGACAAAAAGAAAAAAATATATATTTGATTGTTTGATTACGCTTCTTCGAATTTGTTTACTTTATTGAATTCGTAGCTTGAACTCATATATTTTACATCTTTTGTCTTGATCTTTGAACCCAATTTTTCGGCTTTTTTCCTACCCCAAACTAAGCCCCGTTACAACTTTGTTAAAGACCCTTTGATTATATGCATCTTGTTCGAACGAGTGGTGGAGACTTGATTTTCTTACAAGCCTATGGTAATGTCTTTATTAATCCTTACTTTAATTGATTTCTTTTACCCCAAACACTTTGAGTAATAATGAGTGAATCCTTGTGAGGTATTGAATCTTGTCACATTGAAATTGATGGATAATTGGGATATCTTGGCTTTTACTTAAAATTGTTACTAGTTATGCTTATTTGCTTAATTGTTACATGTTTCCGATAATTGATGTGATCATTAGATTGTTTGGTTTTCCCTGGTACATTGTAAGATGAAAGATTAATAATTTGAGAATTTGAGAATTTGAGAATTTGAGAATTGATTAAGACATGCTTGAGGAAAAGCATTGAATAAGTGAGAGGGAATTTGATGAGTGTTTTATTTGATTAATATTTTGTTATTAATTAAGTCGTGTTACCTCTTTTTATAGTGCTAATTTGGGCTATTTTTATTCGAATCTGTACATGACGCTAATTTTCAATAAATAACAATTAAAAGGTGAATTAAACAAATTTTTCTATTTATTTAGGAAAAGTCGGCGCCAATCAGATTCAAAGTTCGATCCAAGCACAAACTCTAATTAAATATTCCAAGTTGCAAGATCAAATGAGGAAAGCAAGGCGAACCATAATTCTTTAGGAATTTAAAAGTTGTAATTGAATTCAAACATTTTAGATTTTATTATTTTATTAGGAATTTAATTTGCATAGGATATTTATTTAGGATTTTTAATATTTATTAATTAGGTTTTTTAGTTTGTTAGAATTAAGAGTTTGACTATTTTAAGAGTTATTATTTTATTTTCATTAGGTTAACTCAATACTATAAATACCCCATAGGGGTGAAGCTTGAGAGATGTACAAGTTTAGAATTCAATATAGAACTGGTTCTGTTTTTTTTAAGTTTTCAGTTTAATAAAATTATTTTTCTTCTTCATCTTCTTTATTTCTACACGCCAAGCATAATCTCTACCATGCTTGGCTAATTTATTTTAGCTGATAGCTGAGTGAAGACTCGATCCATTCTCGTGAGAATTGCAGAAGTGTTTCATATCTTCATATTTTTTTTCTTGATTTTTAGCAGACAACGGGAGGCGATCGACCTTCCTTTAAACATCTTAACATCTTCAATCCAAAGAGCATGCATTGGTTTGATCGAAGTTTTGATATACAGTTGGGGAGAAGAATCGGCTTGTAGCAAGTTCAATACCCTAAGAACAAACTTAGCGGTTGTTCGTTAAGGAAAATCAAGATCGGGTTCGATTCTCATTAAGGCACCATAATCCGAGCACGAACTTTTCCAATTCCAAACCAGCATTGGAGTTAATATTGATAGTCGATATTAATCCAAACAATGGCTAATTTTCAATGATTAGCTTTGGGAATCAGTTCACAAGAGAGAAGAGCAAGTTACAAGAGTTGGACCTTGTAGACCGTAACCGAAGTAAAATCTATTTCAGTGATAGAGACAAATTGAGGCGAAGCGAAGCTGAAGGCTATCTCTCATCTTTAATTAATTCTTTATAATTTATTCTTTTATTTTTTATTTGCTTTCACTTTAGTTTTATTTTATTTATTTAGCTTTCTTGATTATTTTAAATTGAAAGATCAATTCATATTGAAATTAGAAATTTCCGAATCTATGTGGACTGACACTCTTCTTCTCTATATTATGATCTTAGCATAAATATCCGAGAAAAATAATTAATTATTTGACAATTACGACGCTTGTCATCCCTTAAGCAGACAATTGACATTAACCGAAAATAACATCAGTTAAAATGATATTAAATAGTTTAGATCAAATTTTTAGTGTACTTCAATAGTGTTGACGTGTCTTAATCCATTTTAATCAATATCGATCCAAATAGAACATATTTAAATTTTTTGACTATTCCTTTTAATAATGTCTTCACTAGATTTTAGATTTTAATAATTTTATTTTATTTTATTTATCATTTAAAAGAAAAGTCGTAACTAAGCCCATTATCCAAAATTCAGACGTGTAAACATCAAGGATTCATTAATATTATGATTTATTATAAAATATTCATTACACCATTAACATCTATTAATTTAAAGATGTGAAAATATTTAATATTGAATTTAAGCCTAATCTATAACTAAAATACCATATAGGTCCTTCAATGAATGACTTCAAAGACTGCACCTTGAGGGTTTTCTCAACGGAAGAGGAGGGGTAAAAGCAAGAGGGGAAGGAGTAGGCATGGCACTGGGAGTGGGGTGGATGCACTTGACTCTCTAAGAGGTCAAGTATAGATCCATTATTTTAAATAAATTATTAAATATAATTTAATATATTCGAAAAAAGGAAAAAGAAAGAATATACGCATACACATTTATTGAAAAAAGAGTATTAAAATTTTCGGAATTTCATTTTTAAATTTTTAGATTTGCCTCTAATACCGACGTTAGAGGGATATTATTTAGTTGACTTTAAAAAAATTGTTGAAGGACCTATATGATATTTTATTATAGCTTAAGACTTAAATTAGATATTAATATTTCACATCATCAAATTAACGTGGGTTAATAATAGAATGATTTTTTGTGATAAAACGATAACAATAATGATCATAACATAATATATAAAATTTTAGTGACGAAAAATGAAACTCATTAAAACATTGGTGGCTAATAATGTAGTTTACTCAATTCCAATCTTCGATATATCCGTTAACCTAAAAAGTTTTCCTCCAATCACTACAGGCTGCTCGATAACAGCGCGTGAGAATGCTCTTCTCATTTTTATTTCCTATTTTATATTTTTACAGTTTCGTGCAGTGTTGGCGTCTTCTAAATTCCTCACCTCTGAAATCTGACTGCAAATGAATTCCAAATTCACATGAAATGAAAATTTCCTTCCGTCGTCGCATTTCCAAATATCGAATCCAATAGTAAAGAATTTGATGATTTTAAGAAAAATGTTGAATGATGAAATTTTATAATATACTCTAATTTTAAATATAATCAAAATTTATATAATTAACAGGACGGATCATATTCGATAAAAAGAAAGAGCTATGTAGTATAAATACATAGTTTCCCCTTCCATGCTTCCTTATGCTCAAGGCTCTTCTCTAATGGACTCTTTAATATAATTTTCATCCTTCTTTTATGGGTTATCTCTTAAAATTTGATATTTAAAAAAAATCGTTTTTTAAGGAACTTCTGTAATTTGCAGGGGTTTAATTCTGATCTTTCACGATTAGCTTGCTTCGTCACTGTTAGCATTCGAGAAGTAGTGTCTAATCTTTTGCTATTTGATTTTGGTATTTGAATTGTATTTTGATTGTTTTCAATGGCGAAGGGCCGACGGTTGACCACCAGCAGAAGCGAACGATTTCTGGGAAGTTACAGTTACGGTCAAACTGACACTATTGCCGGCTATTCTGAGCTTCGGGAGGAAGATGTTTGGTTGATGGCCGATAACGGCACCGACCGTGACGACCAGTCCGATAGTAACGAGATCAGGAACTACGAGACGAGAGGCAGCCGACGCCGTTTCCCCCGAGGTGGGGGCGGTGATGGTCACGTGGGTGGGCTTTCTTTGGCCTTCGAGGATTCTTCTTCGACGAAACGTGGGATCGTGCACCAGTACCGTACCGGCCACGACACCATGACGCAGGAGGCGGAAGAGCCACGTGGACGACAATTGGCCACGTCGGCGCCTTTGAACGTGCCTGACTGGAGTAAGATTTACAGGGCCGACTCGCTGGAATCGATGCATGACTTGGACGATGATGGTGGTGAGTCGGATATGATGCCCCCACACGAGTACTTGGCGCGTGAGTACTCTCGGAGTAAGAAATGGGGTGGGGCTTCGGTCTGTGAAGGTGTGGGTCGAACCCTTAAGGGCCGAGACATGAGACGAGTCAGGGACGCAGTATGGAGCCAAACCGGGTTCTATGGTTAATGTTAAACCAATTTGTTTACCACCCCGCTCCCCCCCCCCCCCCCCACCACCAAAAAAAAATATTAAAACTTGCGCAATGATTCGGCTGGGTCGACACAGTTGAGTCAACTCAGTAGCGAGTGAGCCCAAGCAAGCAGGATTTTGAATCGAGGGACCTGAAAGAATTATGTTCTTAAATTGAGATTATAAATTAAAGTGTACTTCCATCTTCTATTTACATTTAATGGGACATTACGATGTTACAATCACTCCAGAAAATATATCAGTGTGTCGGATCAAATCTTTGAACGGAAAAAAATTGTAACATTCTTTATACTAATAATTTCCTTTGGAAAAAACGATTTTAATGGTGGATATAATTGCTTTTGATGGAAGGTGATGGGTGGAGGAAGAATGGGGTAAAGGCTATTATACCACCACAAAGGGCCCTTTAGACAGAGAAGAGAAAAGCCTTTTATTTGCATTTTACCCAAACTTGTCATGTTGGGGCTTTACCATTTTGCGAGGAGATGGCTCCAAAATCCCCTCAATTTCTTTACAACCACGCCTTCCCTCCGTCCACTCATTTCTCTTTCTCAATATAATATTATAAATCAGTTTTGATATTCCATGCATTTATTATATGTTTCATCGGTGAATTAGATGGTGTATACATTTTTATATATTAGGATGGTTATTAGTCGGATTGGATCGAGTTTTCGATCCACTTGAACTCAAATGCATATTATATCTCTCTGCTTATCACCTGACTTGATTTAAGTATAGCAAGATTTCATCTAATCCAAAATTCAACTTAATTTTGTGCTAAAAATACTCATATGTTTGATCGCCACACATAACATTTTTATTTTTATTAGATAAAACATAGTCCTAATTAAAAAAATATAGAAAGAAAAATTATTGTAAACATCCCTAAATATATAAAAGATGATTATATTATTATCTGACCGAGTCATATTTTTTACCATACACCCAAATTTAACCTCATCCTTAAAAAAATATTTGAGCCCATTTTTTAAAATCCAACCTTCTAAAATTGAATTGTATCAAAACTCATCGAATTCGAATAAAATACTCATCACTAAATATCATCTCATCAACTTTTATAGCGTATAAATAATATATCATAAATATATCAAATTCATATATATATATATACACACACGATGACCCATGGTTTTGACATCATTGGCCATTGGTTAAAGTTCATTTGTTCTTAGATTCTCAATTTTATGGTCCATCCATTGAAACAGTGACTTTTGAAAGAACAAAAATTCAAAAGATGAACAATCTTTTTGTCTATTGTCCCAATTCCATTCTCATTTTTAGTTTCTTTTATCATTTCAACTTTTTATTGGTTATTAAAATTTCCCATTTTTATATGTTTTTAGTATAAAAAAGATATTTATACTTCCTATTTAGAAAGTTGAGTCGTCAAAGATAGCATATTGAAAAGGCAATCTTTGCAAGAATAAGAATATGGACTTTCAACTTACTAGAATGTATAAGGAAAGGTAAACTAATATAAAGTTAAGAAAAAATGCTACCGGAAATGTTAATATTTCTTTAACATTTTTAGTAGAGTACTACCTAAAATGTTATTTTTTCTACCGGACATATTAATATCGGAAATATTCATTTTAGGTAGTGAAATTAACATTTCCGGTAGAAAAAATAACATTTTATGTAGAAAAAATAACATTTTAAGTAGAGCTCTATCGGAAATATTAAAAAATATTAATATTTTCGGTAGTGTCTTTCTTTAGCTTTATATTAGGCTGTCGTACAACAAAATTACTCGCAACTTATGGGTTCATTTCATTAAACTAATGGGCTCACATGTACCCATAACAATTAGGGAAAGTATATATTAAGTTGGGCCGAGTTTTTGACTTATCTAAACTCAATTATACTCTGCACCTATCACCCGACATGACCTAAGTTCAAGAAGATTCCATTTTATTTAATTTTTGAGGTAAAAATCTACATTTGACCCTATCTGAGACATATATAATTCTTATTTTTACTAGGTAAAATAAGGATCTAATTGGAAAAAATAGAAAAATAAATATTATATAATAATCTCTAAATATAATAGGGATAATTACACTATTATCTTGTGTTGGTTAAGTCATAAATTTTTAAACATGACTCAAATCTAAATTTAAAAAAAAAATTGACCTTATAAAATCAAAATCATTCAAATCCGAATCTAATGCTCATCCCTAATAACATGGCAAGAACTCAAGGGTGAAATGGAATGTCCTAAACTTGAAATCTTACTCAACTCGACTCGAAAATTGTAAGGATATTGAGTTTCTCACTACTCACACATTAAAAGTCCCTATAGATATTTAATCATGAGAAAAAAAATATAAGACTAAAGTACATTAAATTTAATCATTATATTTTTAAAAGTTACAAAGTGAACTGTTGTAAAATGATCATTGTGACATTATAATAATTAAAAAAAACAATAAATTCAGTGATCATTTTATAATAATTCAATAAATTTAATGACTATTTTATAATTTTTAAAAATTTCAATATCTAAAATAGTAATTTAAATATAATTCCATAGCCTCTAATATATTTTATCCGGTTACAAAAAGTGCAATCAAGAATGTCCATAAAAGACTCGCATAATTCCTTTTTATTGGTAGTATTAGTATTTATTAACAGGCAGGAAATTTATTAAGGTACACTCATCTCGCATCGATAATTGCGATGAAGATACGTTTTCCTTTAATGGTTTTCCATCCCACGGTTTCTGTTCTGTGTAAATCAGGGAATATTCCCCTCAAAGGCTTCAACTTTAATTTAAAAAATCTTGTATTTATTGTGTAAAAGCTTTAACATTTACTTTTAGAGAAATCCCAATTTTTTAAATTCCTAGAATTTGTTTCCTTGAAAAGATGGGTTGTTTTAGCAGCAAGAATAAGTTGCCAGATCCTCCTCCTTCAAGACCAACACACCCAACTTATCACCAACAAGAACAAGTTCAAACCCAGAAAATGCCAATGCCTCAAGTTCCACAAACAAGGCAGGCGCAGGCAATCCCTGCCCCTTTGAAGCCTTCACCAGTAAGCACAAGGCCAGTTCTAATGGAAGAAACAGTGTTGGGGAAGCCATTGGAAGACATCAAGCAATACTATACCCTTGGGAGAGAACTGGGTAAAGGCCAGTTTGGGATAACTTACTTGTGCACAGAGAATTCCACTGGTTCCACTTATGCCTGCAAATCGATATTGAAGAGGAAGATGAGGAGTACACAAGACAGGGAGGATGTGAAGAGGGAGGTCCAGATCATGCAGCATTTGTCTGGTCAACAATGTATTGTGGAATTCAAGGGTGCTTTTGAGGATAGGCAATCTGTTCACCTTGTGATGGAGCTTTGTGCTGGGGGTGAGCTTTTTGATAGGATTATTGCTCAAGGACATTACTCGGAGAGAGCTGCAGCTGCTATTTTCAGGGTTGTGGTGAATGTGGTTCATATTTGCCATTTCATGGGAGTCATCCACCGTGATCTCAAGCCGGAGAATTTCTTGCTTTCTAGCAAGGATGAGGGAGCTATGTTGAAGGCAACCGATTTTGGCTTGTCCGTCTTTATCGAAGAAGGTTTAATTCCCAATCTTCCCTATGTGAATTGATTTGCTTGTTTTGAACTCTTGGAATGTGCATGTATGTGATTGCAATTTTGACAATTTGCCACATCTAGTACCGTCTAGTTTCACTATTTTGTTGCTTAACTTGTGGTATTTGAGATGCACAAACTGCTAAGAAAGTAATTGGCATTATACGAAGTTGGAGTAGCTGTTAAGACGCAATGATCACTAAACATTGTTTCCTTGCTATCACTTTCTTACAGTATTCTATTATTGTAATTGATTCAAATGATTGTTTTGTGTGTCAAATGTACTAACTGTTTTATATTCGTCTCAGGGAAGGTATATCGTGATATAGTAGGTAGTGCATACTATGTTGCTCCCGAAATTCTGCGACGTAGTTACGGAAAAGAAGTTGACATTTGGAGTGCAGGAGTTATTTTGTATATTCTACTTGGCGGTGTTCCTCCATTTTGGGCTGGTAATAGAAACGGATCAAGTACCTGCTATTTTTATTTGTTTTTGAAGTTTCGTGTCATGTTTGATAACCAACATTGGTATATTTTGCTGGAATCATATTGCAGAAAATGAGAAAGGAATATTTGATACAATTATTGAAGGAAAACTTGATTTTGAAAGTCAACCATGGCCTTCAATTTCTGATAGTGCCAAAGATCTGGTGAGAAAGATGCTGAACATGGACCCGAAAAAGCGGATAACTTCTGAACAAGTTCTTGGTATGTATTCTCTTTGGTTATTTGTTATAGTTCCTAGAGGTATCTTGTTGGTTACAAGTCTGACTTCGCTACGAATTTTGTTGTTTTTCATTTGATTAAGATAGGTTTAAGTTATCTTCCGATTTATGTCAGTCTTCTTCAGTTCTTCTGATGTGTTTGATTAACATATAATACTGGTGTGATCAGAGCATCCTTGGATGAGTGTAGATGGAGAAGCATCAGACAAGCCGATAGACAGTGCTGTTCTCTCCAGATTGAAGCAGTTCAGGGCAATGAATAAGCTGAAGAAGCTCGCGTTGAAGGTACGGCATCAAAACTGCATTCAAAAAGTTTGTCATAAAATACAGTTAAAATTGTAAAATATGTGTGCTACGCATGTTGGCCTTTCTTGTTCGATAACACTCTAAGTACGACAACTTATGCAGTACGCTTGTATTCTTACCACAGATATCCTGAAATTCTTTTTATCTGTGAGTTTTCCTTATTTTTGTCATCATTTAATAGTGTTGGTTTATCCAAAATGCCCTATAGGTTATCGCAGAAAATCTATCTGAAGAAGAGATTAAAGGTCTTAAAGCGATGTTCAAAAACATGGATACAGACAAGAGCGGCACAATCACCTATGAATAACTGAAGACAGGTTTGGCTTGTCTTGGATCAAAGCTCTCTGAAGCTGAAGTCAAGCAATTAATGGAAGCCGTAAGTAAACTTTTACGACTGGTTGATTTGTTTATAGTTGGTTATTGCTTCTTACACTCAAATGGCCTCTTTGGAATTACATTCCAGGCTGATGTGGATGGAAATGGAACGATAGACTATATTGAGTTCATCTCAGCTACAATGAACAGATACAGACTCGAAAGAGATGAACACCTGTACAAAGCATTCCAGTATTTTGATAAAGATAACAGCGGGTGAGTTCTGACATTTCCTGTTTCCATTACTATAGCTGCATCCTTTTACTGATAATGCTAAACTATCCGCATTCGACATTGAACTGATAAATTCTACTTTTCTGCTAAAGAACTTATGGAACTTTTTGTTGTTAAATGTTTAAAATATGCATGCAAGCACTACCCGTGATCCTGTAATTCTCCTGGACAAGTTCATAGACTGTGGCTTGTTTGATATAACTTCATCTCGATGTATATTGTTCTTCTCAGGTACATTACAAAGGACGAACTAGAGACTGCTATGAAAGAGTACGGAATGGGCGATGAAGCCAGCATCAGGGCAGTAATCTCTGAAGTTGATACTGATAATGTATGTTTGGAAATCCAAGGAAACTTCTTATAAGGTTATTATATTACTGGTACTGAGGTTTTTTTTTTTTTGATAGGAATAGGAGGTCTCATTAAAAACCTCCCTCATAGTTGCCTCTTGATAAGAGGCAACTAGCGGAAGGAGGAAAAGAGTACCTCAATATATTAGTAAACCCGAATTACATAAAACTATAACTTACAAAATCACCCGAATTAAAATACCAAACATAACCGCTAACAGTAAGGACATTCAGCCTATCCCCTCCTTAGCTAACTTGTCCGCCTCCCAATTACAAGCCCTAGGAATCAACCTAACCATAATATCCCTACCCGAAATTACATCCCCAATTTCCCGAACCAAAGAACTGAAGAACGAAGGAGCCTCAGTAGGCCTGAAAATCCAATCCACTGCAGTCTTACAATCACTTTCGAGAATAAGTCTTCCCTTCGACGCCCAGTCCGAATGTAGAAATAGATCAATTCCTTCTTTAATGGCTTTTAACTCAGCAAACAGAGGAGGACCAGGTCCGACAGGCTTAGAGAAATAGATCACGGTACTGAGGTTTTTTGAATTCAATAGGATGGTAAAATTAACTACGAGGAGTTCTGCATGATGATGAGAAGTGGAGCACACCAAAGTGAAAGCTTTTCTAGATACCATTAACGGTCCCATTACCTTTTCATCGCAACAACCGAGTTACGAAAGACTGAACCAATCTAACAGTGTCAGTAAGAGTAGAGCAATCACAGCAGAAGGTATGGATTGGATTGAGACTCATAGTCCTGTATAAGTTTCTTTAGGGCCCATATCTAATAGCTATATCCTGCCTATAAAGGAGGGTACTTTGAGGGTGTAAATTAGAATTGATTCAAGCTGCAGTATTGCTTGTGTATATTTTCTGAAAAAATTATCTATCAGTTCCAAGTTCTTTCATTGATTTTTGAACTTTTAAGGTGAACTTTTAAGGTGTTCTTTTCCCTCATTACTCTTTGCATAATCTATCAACATTGCTGCAGTCTTGCATGATTTGGTGGTTTCATTGAATGGGGCTGGGTTTATGTGTGGCTCGGAGCCATCCCATCCGTCTTCCATAAACTATCATTCGAATCATGATGTTGAGAACGGAGTAAACTGGATTAGAATGATCACCCTTGTAATAGACCTAAAACACAAACATAAAACGCATGGTATCCGAGGATGAATTATCTTAAAATATCATAAGAGGGCAACATTATAAAACACACTTCACTAGACAAAAACAACCACTTGCAATTTCTTTAGCAAAAGAGTTAAATATTTTACCATTAAAGGTGTGTTCATCATTATAATAGAATTCCTTTCGCCTTAAGCATCACATTTCTTTACTACACATAACCCTAAGAAGAATATATATTAACAAATTATGATATTATCCTTGCTGGCTGTCCCTCCTTTCTGGTAAAAATACTACTTTGTCCATTTCAAAACCAGTTCAGACCGCGCCTTGTAATAAGACCAGACAAGGGCTGATAGGTCTTCTTCATCAGGAACTAAAATAATGTGGTTCATGATATATTTGTTTAAATAAGTGGGGGTTTAGTTTAAAATTAGAAGGATGGTATCCAAGGCTTAAGCTTCATATTCCCCTGACAGAAACTGAATTAGAGACAACCTTTTAAGTTAACCTTCCCACGTGAGTTTATTTTTCTATATAATATATTTTTGTAAGCAAATTACATCCACGTGTGCACACATTTTCTTTATACCTAGGAAAATGAAGTGCTTCCCTGCTCCCTAGTCAAGACAGTAAATTTCCCATCTTTTTTTTTTCATTTTTTTTTATTTCAGTAATCATAAACCTTTTATATAATATGCCCATGGTCTGTCATTTTTCATTTATGTATTCATAATTAGGGTAACATAGTTTTATATTATGACCTTTAAGTAAAACCTTCACCAGTTCAATGCAGTAACCATATTAATCAAGTTATATATAAACTAGAAATTGGTTCATCACCTATGTTACTCGAATTCGGGTGTGAATATCGGATAGTATGGTTAGATTTTTCCAAGGTTTTCCATGAATTTAGAGGACTCTTTGAGTTCATATCCCCATATTCATGTATTGGACACAGATACTTCAAGTAAAATAAAAAGTCCGAGCAACACATATCACAATGGAAGACTGGTAAAAGGGTAGCCATTGACACTCTCCTACTTCCTTTGATCTATGTCCTCTTTTATATGTATCTAATACATTCTAGCTATATAATTTACATTCATAGATCTTTTTCTTTGGTTCTATATGTATATAATCTGGTGCCTCGGATGCTTAACAACGGGGGCACAGCCTTTCACTATATAATATGACAATGCAACTCTTATTAAATTAAAAACTGCTGTCAAATAAACTTGTGGACTTGACGTATCCTAAGATAGAAACCTAAATGCCATTTTTATTTATGATCTTTTGTAGTTTGAGATTAAAAAAAAGAAGGAAAAAAGGAAAAAGAAGTGGACAGATAGATATGCACATGGGGTTGCATGCCACATTGCTCTCACCATTCTCTTTTAATTTCTTTTCTTTCAAAACTGAAACGCCAGAGGGTAATGTGAATATCTTTCTCTCCCTATAAAGATCAGTTCATTGCCTTCTTCTCACTTCTTAGTTCTTCTCATTAACTTTTTCTTTCTCTGCAAGTAAACGAGTTGATTGTTTTTGACTCCGAAAGCGTTTAACTTTGTATTCTAGAGGAAGTTAAGTCTCTGTTCATGTTGTCCTAACTTGCTTTTCGATGTGAAAGCGTGTGTTTACCATATGTTTTTAAGCTTTTATTGAGGTTCTCGGAGTATATCGTCGTTTACATTAATGGTGGAAACGGAACTTCAACCCTGCGCGAGTTTGGTTAACACATCGGCAATGTGTGCAATAGAGAAAGGAATGAAGGGTGAGAGTACTACTGTAAATTTCATTTCAGAGATTGCAGCTGAACTGCAACGAGAGAGAGCTAAAAACGCATAGCTGATGGAGAGAATATCATCACTAGAAGCTCAAATACAACAAAGGGACAAGGAATCTCTTATAACAAAAGAACATGTATAGCTTCACCAATCCAGTTTTTTTCATTTTCTGTTCTATTTAATCTGTTTCTATTATATAGTGATTTTGATCTCAATAGTATGCATCGTTTTCCAAAAGCAAATGTATATCTACTTTTACCTTGTGTGCTTTGGCTCTTGTTTAAGGCCATGTAGGGGAGCTTCAATGACATTAAAGTCGTTTATTTTCCGATTAACTTCTGTATTTTTGCCTTGTCAAGTTGTCTTTGATAAATGGTCCGATGAACATTTCCAATGAACTTTCTGGTTATCGAAACATGACATTGTAATTCATAGATATATCTGTTTTACTTTTCATTTTCAAATGCAAGTCTGCATATTTGAAGCAACTAAATGCATATACTTTCACTGCTTAATTGATGTCTCTTGTGTTACCTTACAGGTATGTCTCTTGTGTTACCTTACAGGTCAACTGTCTAGATACTGCAGGACGAAGATTCAAAAGACGGAAAACGGAAGCCACTGGTCGTAGATTCGGAGATGTAAATGATGTCGAAAGTGAAACGGCTTCTAAGGCGAGAAATGAAACACCAGAATTGCCTCACATGGATGAAAATCACAAAGACCGATTAATTAACTGGATGAGCATGGATGAGACCCACTTTTCAGGTTTCGATAAACCGAAAGCCGGTGACATTGCCGGAGATCATGAGGAAACAGATGACAGTGATGATGAAGACGAACTTTATAAAGAGGATGATTCCAACATTGGCTATAAAGATAGGGAGAGTGGAGAGAATCGAAGAAGTACTAGTGAAGACAAGCCTCGTACTGAAGGTAAAGGTGATGGAATGCGTATACCTTGTGTCCAAAGTTGTTCCAGTGGTCCGAGTGAGCTGACATTGGCAAAAACCAGCCGCTTAATGAAAGAAAATCGAGAAAAGGACTACCAAATACAGGACATACAAGTACCTTTAACCCGAAGATATCTGAAGGATGTACAAGTACCTGCAGATACGCCACCTTCTGGAGAAGAGAATTGTCAAGTTGTATAATCCAGAAAGACATTACGGAATAAGAAACCTCTGAAAGTTCCCTTCTGTCCTAAAGAAATAAAGAAAATACTCGAATCAGATGTGCTTTTATCGAAAAATGCTCAGTCACACACCATAAGGAAGATAATTGTTTTTGCATCCCTTGGCATAAGGCATGGATGTGAAGACATGGTTGAGCTAGACTTCAATCACTTCAGCATTTTAAGGAAGGGGTATCCATATGTGTCTCCAAAGAATCCAGGGGTACGCAGCCTAGTTTTCTAATGTTCATCGATTGTCTTCTGCTTGCTTGCTAGTTGTTACTAATATGGTTGCTTTGGACATATAAGTACTAGCTGTAGTTTAATGGTTGCAGAAAAGAAACTAAACTCTTATATTGCAGGAGCATGTCTTATACGAGAATCCCGGCATCCAGAGGAAGGTTTTCTATCCAAATCAATGGAATCCAACACTATGCCCTGTTCGAATACTTGAGGAAGAGAAGACTATGCGCTCTTCCGATCCCAGCTGTCCATCATGCCTATTTTTATGCATCAAGTATGGTGGAAGGACAAGAAATCTTCCTCAAAATGAGTGAGTACCCGAGAACTGCCTCACGAACAATTTTTTTATCAACGCCATAGTAATATAGAGCTTATACCGCATCAGCCTAATGATCTAGCAACATTTTTGGGCTGCATTTTTTCAGATATGTCAGGCAGCAAATGGGAAGAAATAAACTGAAGTCTTTTGGACCTATCATGTGCCGAATGGCAATGCTAGTCCATATTCGCAGTGGGAGCTTCTTCTTCAAGGCCTTGGGCATCACACTTCTCTTCATGGCAGGTTTCCCCGATGACCTTGTTCAACGAGAAACAAAATATAGGAACTTAGACTTGCTGCAAAAGTATTATAGGTAAGAACCGGATTTGGTTGCACTTTACCCCCATTATGATGTCTCAGCTTAGCAACTAATCTGGTTCAGCAGTTCACTTAATATTCAACCTTCGTATTATAGGACCGACAAGGACGCTGAAGGTGAAGAGTTGTTTCTTTCACATTCCAACACCGTAAGATTTCAATTTTCAAACCCAATCATTCTACATTTCATTCATTGTTATCGAGGGTTTCTGTTTCCTTCTCTGATGTCACCATTTTATTGCATGGTACTCCAAGTACCATGTTGTCAAAGGAAAAACATAAGATGATTCTGCATGTAGATTGGCTATGATCTACGAGTTATGTCTACATTTTTATGTTTTCATCGGTTACAAAACAGAACGGATATGGATACAATGCTGTATTGGTGGTATGATCTCATCTTGAATTCGTTGTCGATTGTCGTTTCCCTTAAAATATGGTTTTCTTTATGCAGGCGAGTCCTAGCTCAGAACCATTAACTTCAAATTCTACCTCAACAAAGCCGAAAGGAAGAAGGCAGACGAACTCCAAATGCAAGTCTCACAATTTGCAGAAAGCCTCGTATCGACAATCAGTACCGTCGAGTTCAACACACCCTACTCAGTTCGGCCTCATGGGATACACCTCAGTTCAAACTCATGCAATGGCAGCATTTCAGACCACCCCATTCCAGGCACCAGCTGATACTTTACGAGTCACGAGCACGACGATGAAGAGTCTTGGTAATAATATCTCCTACCATAACCAAACCCCATATCACTTGTTTCTACCACAATCTGCATACAGTTTCATGCCTATGGTATTTTGGCCTCCACCGAATGTCTTCCCTTCCGGTCCTTATCCTACAGCATACGGTTATCGATCCTTTCCGACTAATCCGAATTACGTCTCCATCCATCCACGGCCTTATTATAATCACCCTTCCTCCAGTTGCTTTACTCCCAAGTTAACAGAAGGCAGTAGGAAGAATGGTTCAGCAGCCTCAGGACGTCATAGTGACTCGGATAGCAGTACTGAGGAATCGAAAGACTGCTGATAGTGGATCAGATATGCATATACAATTTGATAAATTTAATTATCATTTTGTAAGTTTTAAAAGTTGAATGACTAAAAAATCATTTGAGCATAGTTTAGTGGCCTCTAGTATACTTTATCCTTTTAATTCAGACCCCAAAATTCTATCCCAATCCCTCGATAAGACCAAATTATGGGTTTGGTTCATGTATTATGCATAAATTCAAGATTTAGTCATCACACACTTAATTTAATATAATGTGATCATTTATTTCATAATATCATTATTTAGTTCAAACCGCTAACCCTCTAACCAGTTCGATTAAAATTATGATGGAATTTCCCCCTTACGAACAACTATTCTAACGCATAATATTGACATCCAGAATGTTAAATTAAAGCACATACACTCCCAAATTTGAGTAGAGGATCATATCCACAATTTGATAATTTATTAGTTTATTTACTATTCGTAAATTATAAATTGATTTATGTATTCTAATTTTATTATTTTTAATTTTTATTGATCCTAATCAAACAATATATGTAAAATTTGATAGGTTAAACTATACTATTAGTCTTTGTATTATGCGTAAATTATAAATTTAATTAATGTTTTATATTTAAGCTCAATAATTCTGTAAAAGATTAAATTTGACTAAATTATAGGGATTAAGTACACAATGCAAGCATTTTATACAGGGATAGCGACAGAATTTGACAAAATAAGTTTTGAAAAAACTAAGGGCCAACTATGCATTCAGTGTCTAAACTAGTAATTTTGGTCCATTTCAGTACCTAAACTTTTAATTTTTCCAAAATCATACCTAATATTTAATTTTTGTTTCATTTTAGTATCCGCTGTTAAAAACTTAATGCGTTTAGTACCTAAACTATCATTTTTCTTCCGTTTTAGTACCAAAACTTTCAATTTTTTCAGAACTTAACGTTAAATTTTGAGTGGGTACTAAAATGAAACAAAAAATAAATTTTAGGTATGTTTTGAAAAATTGAAAGTTTTGATACTAAAACGGACTAAAACTAATAGATTAAGTACTAAAAGTGTAATTTACCCAAAAATTAATTTGAAAAAAAAGGTGGCCACGGAATGAATACATAATGCGTGGAAACGGCGTCGTCCTTTCTTGTATCTTCCCTCGGTTGAGAGAGTTGCACATGCTTCTGCCGTTTCGCGCCCTATATTCCCAAATTCCTCGACAAGCCGGCTCAATTCGCTGGTACGACCACGACTCTCCTCTTTCCTTTTACATTATTTTGAATAATTTCGTTTTCAATTTCCGTGTTTTAAAGTATTTCAGTCGAATATTTAGCTGTTTTCAGTATTCTAAACCAATTAATTTTATCTAATTCTCTCTGGATCAACCCCCTTTTTTTTACAATGCAAGTAGTTAGGTTTTAAAAGTCGATAGATTTAATATTAACCCATTAAATTTATGGGTCAAATCTTTCACTTTGTTGATTTTCGCGCTTGCGATTATATGATTTGATTAATGCTATTTGCAATCAGTTTAATTTAGTTGTTCTCTTCTTCCGCGTGCTGATTCAAATATTTGAACTGGGATTAAATTGTTTTGTATGAAAAATATAATCTTTTTTAGTCTAGGTTTGGATGTAATTATTCATTGCAGTTTTGTTTAGTTCTGTGCTTTCGGTGTGGTGAAATTCATCCAAAATGGCTTCATATGAGAATGTGCAAACTAGTGAAGTTGAGAGTCAAGGTCAGCAAAATGTTCTTGTTGTGAGAAGTGGTCACTCAAAATCTGATGATGGCGTGGAGGAAGCGGAGGAAGAAGTGGAGGAAGGTGAGGATGAGGAAGAAGATGTGGATTTCAATCCCTTTTTGAAGGAAACACCTTCTCTGGAGGCTTCTTCTAGTTTGTGTTCTGAAGTCGAGGGTTTGGATGGTGATACAGTTGATAGTAGAGTAAATACCCGTGTTACTACTGATGTTAATTCATCAAAGGTTAATACTAAGTTGCAAACGCTGATGTTGGAGAATCTGAGCACTGCGACGAGGAAATTGTGATGCAAAGTACTGCCTCCCCTGAATTGGAAAGAGGAGAGGAACGCCAGTTGAGCAGTAGCGTAAAGAAAAGTACAGCTGGAGACTCAAGTAATGCTACACATTCCCAGAAGACAATGATGCATTTGAATGACGATGAAGATGATGCTATCTGCAGGCGCACTAGGGCTCGTTATTCACTTGCCGGTTTCACTCTTGATGAACTTGAGGCCTTTCTTCAGGAAACAGATGATGAGGATGATGTTCAGAATGTTGATGATGAAGAGGAGTATAGGAAATTTCTTGCAGCTGTATTGCAAGGTGGGGATGGTTGTCACCTGTCAACTCAGGAAAATGAAAATATCGATGATGAAGACGAGGAAAATGATGCCGATTTTGAAGTAGAACTTGAGGAGGCACTTGAGAGTGATTACGAAGAAGTTACATTGGAGAAGACACGGGCAGAGGAAAATCAAAGAGCTGGAAAACGGCCAGAAACAAGGCAAAATAGACGGCAAAAAGCCTCAGCTCTGTATGAAAAAAAGCTTTCGGAGCAGTCTAAGAGACCATTGCGCCCCCTCTTACCAATTTTGCCTAATGGACCGATTACACCCACACCTACTCTTAATGGGAAAGCTTGGATGTTTGAGGCTTATAAGAGTTCTGTATCCTCTGCACCAGTAGATGGTTTCATCAATGGGTTCACTGCATATCAGATAGGCCAGTTGCATTGCTTGATACATGAGCATGTGCAGCTTCTTATTCAAATATTTTCTCTTTGTGTGCTTGACCATTCCCGGCAGCACATTGCATCTCAAATTCAGGGACTGATTCTTGAGATGCTTCAAAAACGAGATGAAGCTATAGCTTGTAAAAGAAAACCATATCCTGATATTTGCTTCAGGGCTCCATATGCTTCTTCATCAGTACAAAATGAGGTCCCACTTTTGTGTCCCACACAGAACACTCCTAAAACATCTACATTTAATGCTAATGGAGTCTGCTCTTCCACAGATACACAGATGCTTGATGCTGAAAGTATTTATAGTCCGGGAAGAAGATATGAACATTTTTCTAACGGGCAGTTGTGCTCTTCCTGGGTGCCTTCTTTAAGCAGCCCCGTATTATCCATTCTTGATGTTGCTCCATTTAATTTAGTTGGAAGATACATGGATGATGTATTTTCTGGTATGCTTAAATTTACCCCCCCCCCCTTTGATCTGCTTGCTGTGAATATCAATGGGTTTTGACAATTTACAGTTATTTGACAGCTGTCCAGGAGCATCGGCAATGCCAATTAGAGAGTGGTTGTACCACACAATATGAAAAGGCACCTCTGTTCCCTCTTCCTTGTTCTCCATCCATGACGGAAGCTAATAATGAAACATCAAGAAGCAGCACTCTACCGGCTGGCTGTATAGTGCCATCATCAGCCTGTCAGGCGCCAGCTAAGAAGACATTGGCTGCTACACTTGTTGAGAAAACAAAAATGCAGTCAATTGCCTTTGTCCCCAAGGAAATAGCGAAGTTAGCACAGAGATTTTTTCCGTTGTTCAATCCAGCATTATTCCCACATAAGCCACCACCTGTTGCAGTTGCAAATCGGGTTCTTTTCACTGATGCAGAGGATGAGTGAGTTGCATGCTTCCCTGTTCTTTTGTTGTTTGATTGTCTCGACTCTTTGTTAAGCATTCATGCTAATGAAACTTAAACATATATTTAAACAAAGAGAAACAAAGCTTGTGAAGGCAAATTATTTTTATATTTGAGATTTTTATGCAGATTATTGGCTTTGGGTTTGATGGAATACAATACAGATTGGAAGGCAATTCAGCAACGCTTTCTTCCTTGCAAATCAAAGCATCAGGTAACTTATATCCTCATCTTTTTCTGCAACACTATCCAAGTACTCTTGGTGATTGGACACTAAGCTCCTATTTCATTTTGTGCATTTACTTTCTTCAGATTTTTGTTAGGCAAAAAAATCGATGCTCATCTAAAGCGCCAGAGAATCCCATAAAGGTATCTGCCCTTATTTCCCAAATCAAAGATGAACATATCTACCTTTTGATATCTATTTTAGTTAGGCTTTATCTTTTTGATTCATCATTTGATTGTATAAATTAATCATGGTGCCTCTCATCCTTCACTTTTTCCGTATCTGCTTGCTTATATTCCAATTAAGCACCATAGTTCTCAAATATTTTAATTTTCATATTTTATTATAAAATTGGACCTAAACGAATTTGGGTGACATTTTTTCTGCTCCATCGAGCATCGTGTTTGTTTTGATGGTTGAAAGAACTATATAGTCTTGGAATTCTAATTTTTAATGGTTAGAACTTAACCATAGTGGGTGTCCAAAGTAGTGAAGTAATTGATTATTAGGTTATATTGCATTGCAAGAGGTGGTCTTTGGATTAAATTGTTCTACTTGTAAAGTTACATCCTAGGAGTTAACTTGCATTATAGTTACTTGATTGCTGACCTCTTTACTATTTATTTGCAAGATTTTAGATAAAAGAAACATTTTGGTACTTTGTGCAGGCAGTCCGGAGAATGAAAACATCTCCCTTGACTGCAGAAGAGATACAAGGTATTCATGAGGTAATCTCTTAATCGTTGTGTACTTTTTGTCTTGTCATCCTTTGGATTTAGTCTTGTAATTCCAAGTATGATTCCAACATTTGCAGGGGCTCAAGGTTTTCAAACTTGATTGGATGTCTGTCTGGAAATTTATAGTCTCACACAGGGATCCATCCTTGCTTCCCCGGCAGTGGCGCATAGCCCTTGGAACTCAGAAGTCATATAAACAAGATGCCGCCAAAAAGGAGAAGCGGCGAAAATATGAATCAGAAAGAAGAAAGCGTAAAGCTGCCAACTCAAGTAATTGGCAGCATGCATTTGGTAAAGAGGTTTGTTACCAATTTGAAGTTGGAAGCACGTATTCCCATTTTCTTCTCATTTTCACCTGTTATTGCGATCACTGTGTATGACCTCTGAAACATGAATGATTAATCTGATATCTTAAAGACCGTAGAAAATATGAATATTTTGTAAATGGTTGTACCAATGCATTTATGTCCATTAAAACTTGATCTTCAAAATTGCTGATCTCTTTGTTACTTGGCTAAAGCGTGATCTTTAATCATCTAATTGAGTGTATCACATTTTGCAGATTAGGATAACACTTTCAGAACATAAAGCAAAGATTCTAAAATGTTCAGAAATTTGTAATTAAAAATTGACCTGCATTTGCAATCTATGTTCTTGCAGTGTTCTTGTTTTAATTCATTTATCAACTTTATAAACCATATAGTTTGAGTCAGCTTGGATCTGTGATACTTGGGGGAGTGTTCTTTTATGAGATGATTAACTTTCTTTCCTCGACTGTAGGACTGTCAATATACTGGTGTAGAGAATTGCAGTGGAGATGGTCGCATAGATAATGCAGAGGAGTCTTATGTTCATGAGGGATTTTTAGCTGATTGGAGGCCAGGTATTACCAAGGTCTTCTCATCTGAAGGTCCTTGCTCGATCGTTGGAGACAAGAACCCACCTAATGTTATGCCTACAGAAGAGGGTCCAAATGCCAGAGAACAACCCAATAACTATAGGTGTGCAGTCACTCGGCCATTGACTGGCCTAAATCAGGGATCTCAGCATGCATTGAATCATTCCCAGCAGCCTTACACCTTTCCTCACTGTGCATCTAATGCATTGCAACCAACCTACACTGTTCCTAATATGATATCAAATACCTCCAAAACTCAGATATATTTACGGCCATATCGTTCTCGCAAATGCAACAATCTACGGTTAGTGAAACTGGCACCAGATTTGCCCCCAGTGAATTTACCACCATCTGTTCGTGTAATCCCAGAATCGGCTCTGAAATTCAATCAATGTGGAGCATACACCAAGGTTTCTGCAGCTGGAGCTGGTGGTGTTGATGTTGGAATAGGAAATATAGTTTCTCCATTTTCGGGTTTTGCTAAGTCATTGGTGAATAGAAGTGATAAAAGCAATCCAACGAGGGAAAATATCACAAATTCAAACTCAGAAGAATCAAGGGTTGTCAAAGACAAAAGGGTTGCAGAGGAAAGTACTCGCACAGATCTTCAGATGCATCCATTGCTATTCCAGACCCCAGAAGATGGACAACTGCCATATTATCCAATGAATTGTGGAGCTGGTACATTCAGTTCTTTAAGTTTGTTCTCCGGGAACCAGCCCCAACTAAACCTAAGTCTCTTTTACAGTTCACAGCAAGCTAACAGCGCTGATGATAAGTTGACCAAATCTTTGAGAATGAAGGAATCTGTTTCAGCATCATATGGAATTGATTTCCACCCGCTCCTGCAAAGAACTGATGAAACAAATAGTGAACTAGTAACTGCATGCTCCATTGCATCAACATCTACTGGTTTGGATGGCAGATCTGCTACACCCTCTCCTTTGGATGCTTTCCAGAGGAGGCCAGTGGTTCATTGCAGCCCACTTTTTATCGGGTCTAGACCCTCTAGTCCAATTGAGAAAGTTAACGAGCTAGACTTGGAGATCCATCTTAGTTCTTCTACAAAAGAAAATGCAGCATTAAGTAGGGGTGTGACTGCACTTCCTACAGACTCATCAGTTCGGTTTCTAAATTCTCAAAATGCAACAGAAACACCCGACGCTTTCCATTCATCAGGCAACAACTTTGTTTTTGGTGGCTGTTCATCAACTGTATCAACCAAAATCATTGGCAGATACATTGATGATGCAAGTAACCAGTCTCATCCAGAGATTGTGATGGAACAGGAAGAGTTAAGCGACTCTGATGAAGAGTTTGAAGAAAATGTTGAGTTTGAGTGTGAAGAAATGGCTGATTCTGAAGGAGAAGAAGGTTCAGGCTGCGAGCAAGTTTCTGAGATGCAAGATAAGGTATCTCTCCTCTCTCTTGTTGTTATCCCGGTCTTTTCCCATTGCAACATGAGCATGCTTTCATATCATTTGTGCTGTTCTCTAGCCCTTGTTTCTCAATTCCTACTTTATTGCTTTTCGTAGGATGCTCAATGCTCCATGACACAAGAAATTGTGACGGATGAAGATTGTAATGATCAACGAAGGGAATTAAGTATCCACGGCAACACGGAAAACAATGTTTGTAGTCATGAAAGGGAAACCCCGTCTTTCTTGAAGATGGGTTTGACAGGTCCAAAGAAGGATAAAAGCAGTTCCTCGTTGAGCTTAGATGCATCTGCATCAAACCGTACTTCACATGCAAAGCCTAAGAATGAATCGAGTACAATCAGCAAAGGCCCTCCTACTAAAACTTCATCTTCACATCGTCTCAACAGACCTTCAAAGCAGGCAACACAAAGCACAAGAAAAGTCGCACCGCTGGAGCATGCCGTGGATATGGCAGAACAACTCAGCTTGGGTCCTTTATCAGTTCCAACGTTAAGGAAACCAAGAAAACGCACTCGTAGGACTAATAAAACCGCAACGGATGGTACGAGTTTAGGGAACTCAAAAGATGACACTAAAGACGTTGGTTAATTAAACTCTCATACTCGGCAACGGCAACGGCAACAGTGATCGAGTTGCTTATTCCCGGGATGCTGCCAACCCAATTATAAACTGAGAAAGGCCTGTCTCATCAAAAAGAGAAAGATGATCGATCCGTAAAGAGTGCCCTCAACCAAGATTTTGCGTCGCCAGTGTCTTTATTCTTGCTGTAAATAGGAGGGCAAGCCAGGTGCCCAGAAAATTTTTGCTTTGTATTGGTTTTGACGGAGATATCATCAAATTCATGTAATTAGAGTTTACTAAACTGAATCGAATTTTCGAACTGATTAAAAATCAAAATCGATTAAGCCGAATAGATTCTGCTTCTGCAAACTCTTAATTCTCCATATCCATTTGGTTCACTTCAAGCCCTTCAGCACAGGCACCAAGGAAACATGGGTAGGGGCTAAAAAGTTGGTTGACAATGACATTGTGACACCATCTAGTAAATTATTCCCTTGGAATCGCAACAAGCTGCTTTCAGATTCAAGTTGAGCTGCAAAATACCACCACTCGGATTTTGCCACATCAGATGATCCCCACCAGGATGTAATGTTGAAAAAGCAATGAATCGTCAGATTGCATTCCCAGCAAATCTCCAACTGTCGATCTACGGTTTAATACGACTGACAAGCGTCGTATTATCAAATAAAATTCTTTCCTCGAATGAAATAAATTAAATAAGCGTAGTAAAAAAGAATCGATGTACGAGGACTTAGAAATTTTCAAAGTCGAATTGTGTTGATTCAGATACAGGAAACTGTAGTAAAAGGGAGGAGGAAGATTTTGTAAAAATTAAGTAATGAAACAAGTAAAAGTTAAACAACAAAGAGTGAAATAATATTTGAAAACAGTAATGATGAAGAATAGTCTCAAGTTTACTTTGTCAAAATTTATTTCGATCATCAAAAGAGATTTTACCTCGAAATTCATGCCGATTACAGTCTACAAGGTCCAATCCTTATAACTTACTTTTCTTCTGGTAAACTGATATTCTCAAGCCAAACTTTAAAATTCAGTCTTTGTTTGGACTAACTACGGCTATTGCTGTTAGCACTAAATTAGCTTTAAGTGATGGAGAAGTCCGATTTGGATTATGCTATCTTAATGAGAATCAAATCTAATCTCAATTTCCAAAATTTTAAATTCAAATGCAAACTTAAATCTAAGTAATTTCTACACAACTTCCTTTTGGATAATGTTGATTGGATCACCTTCTAAAAGCTATTGCTGACTGGATCTTCTAGAAACTGTCACGTTGGACCGCGTCATGCCCTAAGTCGTGCCTATATCACCAGCCACGATTGGATAATTAAAAAAATGTAGAATGTTCCATTCTTACTGTTGGTTTTGGAAAATAGACTCATGCACATAAATAAGCGAAACAAAACCAAATAATCAACAATAAATCGATAACAAAGAAGAATTAACAAGTAAATTTATTCAATTTAAAACACTCGGTACAAGTAGTATTTGTTCAAAGATAACCCTCGGTCATTTGACATTGAATACTCGTAACTCCAGTGCTCAAATCCGAAATCTCGAGAAATAACAACAATTTTTTTACTATCGAATTCGTTTGGTTCGTGTTGGTTACATACGTGTTTAAATTTTGATTATTGTATTTCAAGGACCTGACTAATATGTGTCTATTGATAGTCTGGATGAAATACGGTGATTAACGATAATTTATTTCTTTTGGTTTGAATGAAAATTTTAAGAGGACAGTTGAAGACGAGGATGATTACGAAATTGAGGTAGAGATTAGTGGAGGAGGAAGAAGATTGGGAGGAATATCTGCTAACAGGACGTGATCTCTTTGCTTTTGTGTTCGTGTTATTTACCGTGCGAAATTATATTTATTACCATCTTAAAATGAATAGTGAAAATTATTTTCTCTAATGTTCTTATGTGAATGAGTAACTTTTTCTAAAATCATTTGACCACCTCAGCATTCACATCAGAATATTTTTTTTAACTTTTATTAAAAAATAATTTTAAAAATAAACAAACAAAAATTGTGTTGAGATAACTACTATAGCGTATATAGGAACTTGATTTCTGAATCAGAAAATCTCGTAAATAATCTCAACTGAACGTAAATTACAAATTTAGTGCCAATGAAATTTAGTGTCAAAATTGAAACCTTTTCTGGTTCATGACTAAAACAAGACATTTCCTTAAAATTTAGTGACCAAGAATAGAATTTAACCTTAACTTTCTGGGTAAATTACAAATTTGGTAATTGAACTTTACCTTCTCTCCTATTTCATTCACCGTACTTTAAATCTTTTAATTTCCTCACATAACTTAATACATTGGGTTTTTTATCACTTAGCTGTTTCCTCACTAACGACGTTATAAATGAGATTTTATATAAATGCAAAATGACATTAATTTGATAAAATAATTTCTTTTTAAAACATCATTGTTTTAACGACGTTAACAATTTAACGCAAGTGACAAAAAATTCAATATATTAAGTTAAGTGAGAAAACTGAAAACTTTTAAAATTTAATGAACAAAATAGGAGAGAGAATAAAGTTTAATGATGACATTTGTAATTTACCCTGAGTTTTTTAACAAACAAACAAAATGGGCAATCTTTGGTTGTTTTTTTTAGCTTCGTCATCTTTTATGTGAATTTACATTTGTATAGAAAATTAAAAGAAAAAAACTAAATTATTGGTCTTAATTTATTTTAATGGTCTGGATAACTATAAGGTATTACAGATAATCTTTATTAATTATTATAACTCACATATCACTCTCTTCAACCATTAAAATTATGGATCATATTTTTATAATATTATTACTAAATCAAAATAATACTGTTAGTCGATGTTGTTAATAATATCATCAATTTCGCTTCTCAATAGCACTGTAAAATGAAAGAGTTCAAGTTATGTCAAATTAAAGTTGATGATCGAATTAATACAAATTAAAGTGTAAGGATTAAATTTTAAATTTTAAAAGTTAACACGATATAGGGACTAAAACTAGAATTACACTATTATAAAGTAAACAAGAGCCCACTTTTGGACTCAGTCACAGTTTGCAAAGGAACCCTCTCTGCCAAACAGGTAACTCGTGATTTGACGTGTCGAATTCATGGCTACGGCTCTTCTTCATCTCAAGCCCAAAACAACTAGCAGCCGCTAAAAAAAACTCCTTTTCACTGTCACAATCTTCATTCTTCACAGATATTTTCATGATAATCGTATACATGGTCAGTTGTCAGGGTCTCTTTCCCTGACGCCAAAACTCGGAGAATTAACCACAAATCATACATCCAATCGTCATCACCAGGTTTTTTAAATGGTGGTCAATGCCTGTTATCCTCAGAGAGTCACGTCCAGTTTCTGTTTGATTTAAATTCTGGGTTTTTGTGAGATACCAAGTGAGTTCATTAATGAATTATGGATCAATAAATGAGTGTAGTATAATAGATTTTATGTGAACTCTCTCGTAACCGCAAACATTCTCTTTCTGTTCTGATAACTCAGCAATGGAGTTGAGTTTGCAATTACAGAGACCTCCGAGTTATAAAGTTGTGTTGCATCAGACCAGTGGCTGTTTCAAGATCAAACCTTTTCTGGGTTCTAGACAGGTGATTTTTGTGTGTGTTTTTGAATGATCAGTAGTGTTTTATATATATATATATATATATATCCATTCCTTTTTAGCTGATTATATCTTTGTTTCTGTGAAAATCTCATTTTTTTTATGATCTAGTATAGAATTGTATTGTGATCTTCTTGGCCTTGAATGCTTGTTCTGATTTTGATTTAATGGTTGCAGTTTACCCCATGGCAGTGCCGAGCCAACAGTCTTTCACCTAGAATTACTGCTAGTGCATCTGGTTTGTTGTTGCTAACTGATGTGCTTTGAATTTAGTTTAATGTTTCTGATATAGAACTGTTTGGTTACAAATTTGAGTTTTATAGATTCTTCGAAGAGGAGACCGAGAAGATCATCTAACGCGGGCTCTAAAGGTCCAGCTCCGAAGGGTTCCACCCCGAAATCGCAAGGTGAATCGAGCATCAAGAAGAGGAAGCCAAAGATAAATGGTGACAAAGAGGAATCTAGCTTGCCCGTGTCGGCCGAGTCTGCAGAGCCTAACAATGCTGAAGTTGAATCCAAGGTTGCTCTTGAGGATGAATCGATCACCCCGAAGAGGAAGCCAAAGATTAATGGTGACAAAGAAGATTCACCGATCGAGTCTGCAGGGCCTAACAACATTGAAATTGAATCAATGGTTGCTCTTGAGGAAGGATCGATCACTGAAGTTTATCAGAAGAGTACGGTCGATGAAGGTCAAGAGGAGGCAAAAGAGGATTTATCGTCAGTGGGAAAAGAGTTAGATGCCGATATCAACAACTTGAAAGTGGTAAACGGAAGTATAGTCAACCTGAATGTGGTAAATGGTATGAGAAACCTAATGTGGTAAATGGAAGTGCAAGTAAGATTCTTGAAGATGTTGCCGGGTTAGAAAAGAAAGAAATCGCTTCAGAAAACGGAGCGAGTATACCAATCGATGTCATCTCTGAAGAGAAGCAATCTGATGGCAATGGTGCTGCAAAGATTAAAAGTGATGAGACTAATGGAGAAAGAGTTGAAGATAATTCTCTACAATTGAAGTTGGAGATGGAAGCAAATTTGCGTAAGCTGGAAATCGAGGGGCTTGCAGAGGAAAAATTCTCTAGTGGAGACAAACTTTTTGTCTATCCTCAAATTCTAAAACCTGGCGAGGACATAGAAGTGTTCTTTAATAGGAGCTTCTCCCCTCTGAAAGATGAACCGGATGTTCTAATCGAGGGATCCTTCAATCACTGGCGATGGAGATCGTTCACTACAAGGTTGAATAAGAGCCATCTTAGAGGGGATTGGTGGTCTTGTGTGATTTATGTACCTAAGGAAGCTTACAAGATGGATTTTGTGTTCTGTAATGGGAAGAACACTTACGATAATAACGATAAAAATGACTTTTGCATACCTGTCGAGGGTGGAATGGATGAGCTTGCATTTGAAGATTTCTTGGTTGAGGAGAATCGAAGGAAAGAAGAGCAACTCGAGGAAGAAAAGGTTGAAATGGAAAGGCAGGAAGAAGAGAAAAGAAGAGTAGAAGTAGGTAAAAGAAGAATAGAAGTAGAGAAGGCAGAAAGTGAAGCAGATAGAACACAAGCAAGAACAGAGATTGAAAAGAGACGAGAAATATTGCAACAATTGATGGAAAATGCGGCTCAATCGATCAATAATATTTGGTTCATGGAGCCGAGTGAATTTAAAGGGGATGACAAGTTCAAGATACACTATCGAAGGAGTTCAGGCCCTCTCGCTCATGCCAATGAGCTTTGGATTCATGGCGGGCATAATAATTGGAATGATGGATTAACAATTGCTGAAAAGCTTGTGAGATCAGAGAAAAGGGCAATGACTGGTGGTACGCAGAAGGTACGTTTAACTAGATATTTTCCATTGAATTTGTGCTGATATGATTCAAAATCTTCATTATCCTCAATATGTGCTCCGACTTTATTTTGTATGCATCCAATGACATAGAGGAGTCACATAATGTTTAATGCTTCTATCTCGGGGCTCTTTAATGTAGTTGTTCAAGTCATCTGATTGAGCATTCTTTGTTGTTGATTGAGATAATACTTTATAAGTAGAGGGACATTTCTGTGGCATGTCATGATATGATTGAGGTGCAATTTTTCCACAGTTGTTATACCTGATCAAACACTTGTGTTGGATTGGGTCTTCGCTGATGGACCTCCTAAGGCTGCGACTATTTATGATAACAATAATAGTCAAGACTTCCATGCTGTTGTCCCGAAAGCCGTTCCTGAAGAGAGGTACTGGGTTGAGGTAGAACAGCAGATATTCAGGAAGCTTCAAAAGGAGAGGAAACTAAAGAAGGAGACCATTCGAGCCAAGGTCAGTTCCATGAAACTATATTCGTGTTCCAGACTTCCCATAGAATAGACTATAAGAAAGTTTAATCGTTAATTTATCCGGCTTTTCTGATTTGTTTTTCTTATTCTTCACTTGTCATAGGCTGAGAAAACAGGGAAAATGAAAGCTAAGTTGAAGGAAAGAACTTTGAAGAGATTTTTGCTTTCTCAGAAAAATTTAGTTTATACTGAACCTCTCCATGTTCAAGCAGGAAGGACGGTGACGGTTTTCTATAATCCTTCTGATACTGTTCTTGATGGAAAACCTGAAGTATGGTTCAGATGTTCGTTTAATCGTTGGACTCACAATATGGATTCATTGCCGCCTCAAAGAATGTTGCCTGCAGATAACGGTTCTCATTTAAAAGCCACTGGTAAACTGAGTCAACCTTCTCGGGTTTTTAATTTATATGGGATCTGTTTTGCTTTAACATGGAGAACATATCTTTTCTTTATCTCCTCCTCTGCAGGTAACTTATTTCTAATTATATGCCTGAGTGTGATGCATATATGACCAAACCATTGTTGCTTTATAGCATCTTGTTAAGTGACATGCGGTGTTCTTTTTGTATTAATGTTGCATTCTTAACGTGCCTGCAATTTAGGGGTTTCCTCAGCTTTTGAATGCAAAGACCGACTGACTTTTATGTGTCTTTGCAGTCAAGATTCCGACGGATGCATATATGATGGACTTTGTTTTCTCCGAGAGGGAAGACGGTGGAATTTTCGACAACAAAGGCCGTATGGATTATCATTTACCTGTTTTTGGAGGAACTGTGAAAGAACCACCACTGCACGTTGTGCATATTGCTGTTGAGATGGCGCCCATTGCAAAGGTGCCTTTTCGACTCACACTTTATCTATAAGAAGGTTTTTCTTTTGCTTATAATGATTCTGTTCAAATTCTTTAAGCTGGAAGAATGCCATATAGACATATTCCTCTCTTGATCTGACATAAGTCATATAATCAATTTCTGTAGAGTAATAATTTTTCTTTATACGTGTATGAAAAACACCAGATATTTTTCAGTCTGCATATTTTTCTTAGTTGCTTCCATTTTTTAACTTTGCAGGTTGGAGGCCTCGGTGATGTTGTTACTAGTCTGTCCCGTGCTGTTCAAGATCTGAACCACAAAGTGCATGTCATTTTACCAAAGTTCGACTGCTTGAACCTTAACCATGTAAGGTTGCTGTCACTTTAGCCCGATATTTCAGCTTCATTGTCTTCACCAGAGATATTTCCTCAATTTCCTCAACTATATAGACTGTTTTGATTTTAATTCTTGCGTACTAGACCTCGTTTCTGAGCTCGTATTTGGTGTTAGCTATTGCATGAGGTGGCTGAAGTACGATTTTCTTTTAATATCAGGGCAAGATTGTTGCACAAACCTTATCTCATAATCTGCTTCTTACAGTGATTCATTCATATCATAGCAGTTGAGAATGGGAAAAAGGAAAATCATTCATATCCGTCAAATGGATGTTTTATGATGTAGGTGACAGATTTACATCACCAAAGAAGCTATTCTTGGGGTGGCACTGAAATTAAAGTTTGGTTCGGTGAAGTCGAAGGCCTTTCGGTTTACTTTCTGGAGCCACTAAATGGGTGGGTAATTTTTGTACTCCCGGTGCACCTTGCAGAATCAAAATGTTTCATTGTGTTAAATAAATTATAATCTTAAGATTCCTCTC
This sequence comes from Hibiscus syriacus, assembly GCF_006381635.1. NCBI lineage: Eukaryota > Viridiplantae > Streptophyta > Magnoliopsida > Malvales > Malvaceae > Hibiscus > Hibiscus syriacus. Next base: position 241,603 of record NW_024063399.1, on the reverse strand, counting down.
CTGTACGGTTGCTTGCAGATTCTTCTCGAAAGGGTGTGTTTATGGTTGTGGAAACGATGCACAGAGGTTTGGTTTCTTTTGCCACGCTGCCCTCGAGTTTCTACAACAAGGTGGAATTCACCCTGTGAGTTTACGATTCATCCTATGGATCTGGCTTTAATATTTAAACGTACCATGCATGGCATCTCGATTTTTCTGTTTGAATCTGTAGGCCTTACAAGTCATTAAGTGCGCTTAACCCTTGGCAGGATATCATCCATGTCCATGATTGGTCTAGTGCGCCGGTTGCATGGCTGTTTAAGGACCATTATATGCATTATGGTCTTTGCAAATCTCGGGTTGTCTTCACCATACATAACCTCGAATTCGGAGCGCACTTCATCGCGAAAGCTATGGCATACACAGACAAAGCTACAACCGTATGTACCTAAAATTTTTACTTCTTGAATATTTATGTCTTCCATAAGCATACAAGTATACATATTGTTTTAAATATAGTGTATTTATGATGAATTACACATGCTTTTTGCTCATTTGAATACGAGATAGTTTGATGTCTTTTTTCTTTCAGAGTTACTATGACAGTGTCTGAGTTGTTATTCATATGATGCAGGTTTCACACACATATGCGAAGGAAGTTGCCGGAAATCCTGCAATTTCTCCTCATCTCCACAAGTTCCATGGAATATTAAATGGAATCGACTTAGATATTTGGGATCCTTATAACGATGAGTTCATTCCTGTAAGTGGAAAGACCTGTATTCAGTAAATATTGTATCAATGAGATTTTCCTTGATCCGTAGAAGATAAAACGAGCGTTTTCGCATTATTGTTCAAGCTTTTCTCCTGTTTTTCCCATGATTGTTCTTGAATTTTTGTGCCTTTTCATTCCAGATGTCTTACACTTCAGAAAATGTTGTTGAAGGAAAACGAGCTGCTAAGGAAGCCTTGCAGCAGAGGCTTGGTTTGAAAAAATCTGATCTTCCTTTGGTTGGAATTATTACTCGTTTAACTCATCAGAAAGGAATCCACCTTATCAAGCATGCGATTTTGCGCACCTTAGAACGCAACGGACAGGTTACCCCTCCCCTTCCCCCCCTGTATGAGCTCATATAGAATCATACACTATGAGGTTTATAAGAGTCCGGACTTCTTCTGTAGCGACATTAACGTGATTAACATGCACCACGGCTTCTTGCATAAACACAACGTTTGATATGTTTGGAATAATTGTATAAACAACTTGTGGGAATCTCCTTGGTTGTGTATTTCTTCTACTTAAAGCATCTTCTTAAGCAAATGATGGAACTTTTGTTACTGCAACAGGTTGTACTGCTTGGTTCAGCTCCGGATCCTCACATCCAAAATGATTTTGTAAATTTGGCCAACAACCTACATTCATCTCACGGGGATCGTGCTCGCCTTCAATTGACTTATGATGAGCCACTTTCTCACTTGGTGTGCACTCTTAAAGTCTGTTTTCCCTCAATGAGCGTGGTTTATTTTGATTGTTCATGTGATTCTTTTTTTACAGATATATGCTGGTTCTGATTTCATTCTAGTCCCGTCAATTTTCGAACCTTGTGGACTGACTCAACTGACGGCTATGAGATATGGTTCTATACCGGTTGTTCGTAAAACAGGAGGTACATTCTTGTCTTAAGCCTGTAATTTTGACGTTTTTAATCTTCTGTCTTGATTATCAAGTCGTGTCGATACGATAATGATCTTTTCTTGCGATACTTAGATGTTCACAGGCACTATGAATGACTTTTCGGTTTCCATTGAATTTATTGAGCTTCTGTTCTTAGAATCTCTCAAAAGTATACTGACATTGTGTTTTGATTTACTTTTTCGGTAAGGTCTCTACGACACTGTATTTGATGTCGATAACGATAAAGCTAGAGCAGAAGCACACGGTCTTGAAACCAATGGATTCACCTTTGACGGAGCTGATTGTGGTGGAGTTGACTATGCCCTCAACAGGTGAGTTCATTTCTTGGCACCCAAGTTAGTAAAAACCCGTTTGTTCGGTCATTATCAATTAGTTTAAAGTTTCCATTTCCCTGTTCTTGTTCTACAATATGTTTTAATCTGCAAATGCTGCTATGAATTTGAGTTGAATCTATTGTTCATCGGTGTTCTAGGGCAATCACGGCTTGGTACGATGATCGGGATTGGTTCAACTCATTATGCACGAGGGTGATGGAGCAAGACTGGTCGTGGAACCGGCCTGCACTCGACTATATCGAGCTTTACCATGCAGCTAAGAAACAGTAGAAGGAAAGAAGCGGGTTAATCCAAAAAATACAACAGTTCAACTGCCCATTTTGTTAGCTTTGTACATCGTTCCGTTCCGTGATAATTATCGTTTAGACACTGCTCGGTAAATAAAGCCAAGTTGTATCATTCTTGAGACCAACCCCTTTTTTTTCCAACTGTTATTGATTCGCGCGAATGGGGGCATTCGGTGATTGTCCGAGGAAGATGTTGAATTTGAATTTTGTGATATGAAAAAACAGTTTTAAAAGAGTTTTATCATCTGTTTAAAGATTCGAATGGACTCAACTCCGATTATAATTGAGAGCTCTGGATCATTATATATATATATGCCATAGTCAAGCTACATGCTGCAAGCATCATTTCCGTATGTGTGTATATATATATGTACATGAGCAGTTCTTTTTAATTGTATGATTCAAATGAAGAAAACTCTAAATAACATTCAAAATCTGATTAAAAGAGAGAGAGGATTAGGTCATTTTTATATTTGGAAGAAAGGGTCCGACAATTTATTGCAGATTAACAGCTATAGGCTTGAGTATGCTTTGGGAAACATAGAGCCAAAGAGGGACGTACCTTGATTTTGAAAACCTTCTATACCAATTGAAAGCAAAGTTAAAACCACGAGCAATTGTGTGCGTGATATTGGCACGGCTCAATCAAATAACAAAACTCTAATCCTTAGAGCCAAGTTCTCCGATTGAACCATACCAATATCTCGATTTTGCATTCGTATCTTCACTATGCTTTCGATATGGTCTCTCGCCTTCTTCCTAGAGAAACGTACAACAAAATAATAAGTGTAGGGTTCATATGAACGAGCAAAAATATATATTTACCTTCAAACTTCAAACTTCAACCGATCATGGAAGATGATGAACTAGTAACTCAATAAAAAGACACAAAGAGGAAAAACAGCTTCTAGGGTATGTAAGAGAAGAAACGTTAATAGAGGCTATTCTTTCAGACATGAAGATTCTCATGTATTAAATGAATGAGAGAGAAAGATGGAAGTGGCCATGAAAATGGTGTGGTAAGCATTGAATAAGGGCACCAACCCAAGTACAAAAAGAAGGTTGAGTATATTAAATATACAAGTTTTTTTTATAGAGATAATGGGTAAAGCTCATTGGAAAGAACCCTTGAGCTTTCAATTCTGTATTTATGATGAGGTCGAAAAGGGCATGGCAATGGTGTGGTGCCCCCACCAGCATTATTTGAATTTCAGAAGAAAAAAAACTTCAAAACCAAAAGTCCGATTTAACATAACATAATATTAAATCTCTTAAATAAAACCAAACATTTAAATCTTAATATTATAAATTAAAAAGACAAAAATATAAGAATTATCTTTATAATAAACTTTTATAAAATCTACTGATACTGATGTATAGGAAACATAATATTTGTAATAAATGGTACAAATAATGACTACATCTATGTGATATCCTAAATGTTGCTATCAGATTTAGGGATTGTGGTCCAATGCTTGATCTTCATCAAGAGTGGATATTTGACCTGAATCCGATTCGATTCGATTCGACTTAACTTGATATTGGAACAATTTTTTGAAGAATGAAGCCGAGTCAGATAAGATTTGGATTTATGGTGAAAAATACTTGATTCGATACGAGAATAATAGTATAATTAACCTTTATATATTTAAAGATAATTCCTATAACACCCCTCTTTATATATTTTTTTCAATTAGGTCCCTATTTTACCTAATAAAGATGATATATGTGTGTGTGTTGAGCCGATTGAGATATTTACCCTAAAAATCGAGTCAATTTCGGATTGGATGAAACTTCTCTAAACTCGAATCAATTCGGATGAAAGAATGTTATGTTAGAATCAAATTTGAGTAGACCAAAAACCGTACCCAAGTTGACTTATTCAACTTACTAATCTTGATTCATATTGAAGTTGGATCCTAGTACCTAAGCTTTACATTTTATTTTAGGGTTTTGTAGCTCAAGCTGCTGACCCTTAAAGTCTAACATCAAAGGCTTTTCCAATGTTTCAAAGGTCTTAGTTAGGGTGTAGTTCAAGCCATCAACTTAGAATTAATCTTCTCCTGTCAAGTAACCATGTGGTTAAAGTCACCATGGGTCGGAGTCAAGAGGATTTAGTAAGCAATTACCAAGAAACAAATGGTCTAGAAATCATGCATTGACTAGACGAGATTCTTGTCCTTGCAACGAAGATATTCGCTATTGGTGTTGTTTGTCGTGATCATTCCGATGCTTTAGTTGATCGAATAATCTATTCGTACTGCATGCCTTCCGATCAAGGATCGGGCTGATCGTAAGTCATTTTCAAATTTGATTGTCATGCATGATCTTCTTACTCGAACATTTTAACCGATAAAAAACAGGAACTGAGTGGCCTCTGAAAAAGGACCATGGGGTAAGACCAAAGTAAATGAAGATTGAGCCCCGGGGCCATAAAAGTTTATTACATTGTCTCCAAGAATGCTCTGATCGTTTTACTGACAAACCCCATGTTCCACCATGGTGAATGTATGCTTGAAGCATGTTCCCCTAATAAAAGCAGTGCCGGTTAACAAAGAAACTAATAATAAATATTGAAACAAAGCCCTTAACCCGAGTGGCCAAAAAGAAAAGACCCGATATTCCGATATATTTTTGAGTTCCATCTACTTTCTGATTCTTGAAAACATGCTCATCAGTTTGATGTCATGTCTAAGATGTATATATGAAATGTTTATTGATGTTTGTTAGTTCATTACAATGATAACGAGTTCCATGTCTCAAGTTCGAATCTAGTAAATATAAGTGTCCGACAGCAAATATAATGTTCGCAGAATCACAAAGAAAATATAGAAGAAAGAGTCTACCTATCCTTCATCATCATTATCACCAGAAAAACCCTAGGTCCTTAACACGGTAGCAGTCTATAACTCTATATAGCTTAGTAGTGTGTACTTTTACCCTCTTGTTACTTGAACATTACTGCATAAATTTATGAACGAAGTCATTACACAACAAAAGAGAGGAAAATTCAATACTCAATTGCCCTACTTCTGCCAACATAAGAACATAAAAACGCACCTCCTCAATATGTAAAACCTCGACCGTTGCTCCTTCCTTATGGTTGAACACTTGGTTCTTGAAGCTCGAGCACGTTTCATGATCATCATCCTCACAACGCCCTTTTCTTTGACGTCACCTACTGTCGATGATGACGATGGCACAGGGTGGCATTGACCCATGCTTTTTTTTTTTTTGCATAAAGACTGGTTACTGGGGACAATGGGACAGAATAGTTATTGAGAGTGAGATATTACTTGCAGAAGGGGTCTTAAATGGTGTACTAAACCTAATGGACCATGAGTACTAAATGCATGCTCTACATGTATATTGCCATATACAAGAGAGATGAAAAATATTCACAATCCGAAAAAGATTAAAATATAAGTTGAACCGAATTTGAAATAATAAAATCGAAATTAATCTAAACCTATAATGACTTGACAAAAATAAAAAAAAATTAAATTCAAAATTGATCTAAATATTATTGACTAATAAGTAAGCCCATGTACATTGTAAGCCTACCCCATTTTTTGTTCTCCATGGCAGCCCATTAGAGCCCTAACTTCAATTAAAAAGCCTAAACAGGCTTCGTTTCTTAAACTTGATTTCTTTGGGGTTTTTTTTGCCGACTAGGCCATACGGGTAAAAAAAATTAACCTATTAAGTTATTTTCAAAATTATTTTGAGATTTACAATAAATATTACAGTGGAAGGTAAATTCGTCTCATCCATATGACGAGTTTATCTAAATAATATTTTTTTTATTTAAATTCATTATCGAAGTGACGAATTCTTATAAAATATTAATTTTATTAAATTTTGTTACGTTGTAGTGACGAATTTCAATAATATATCTCGTCATGCCCAACTGATGAATTTTAAATTACTGTAGCAAACACCGTAGTTTCTAAAATAATTTTTTTTATGCCAAATTGGGTTAAATAACTGGACCAATTTTGTTATTTCATTGTTCTAAGCAGGCCCGGATTAGATTCCTCGTAAGCAGGGAAAGGGCAAACAAATAGGGGAAATGTATTTGTGAATAATTCCTCTTAAGCTTTCTGGTTCTGTGTTTCACCTCAAATTGAAGTAAACCCTTGAAAGGATTTCTTATATAAATTCTATATTTTCTTATAAATTTCTTTGCTTGCAATTCTCTCCAGCGATCATCAATCAATTGGATCTTTTTTTGGATCGAGACCCTAATTTCTTAAAGCTTTTCTCCTGTCATTTCTTGTTGGGTATGTTTTCTGAAAGTTATTTTCAACAAACGTTTTTTATTTTTTATTTGTTTTCTGAAAGTTATGTTTCATTGTTTGGAATTCGCAGGTGTAATCAGGTGTTGAATTTTGCAATGGCGAAAAGTTCCTTCAAGCTTGAACATCCTTTGGGTTAGTTCGTCGTCCCCTAATCTTTTCTGTATATTTTTTTCTGCTTGACTGAATTGCTGTTCGATTTGATTTGGGCATTCTTTGTTTTATCTTTTTGGTTTGAAAATTTGATCTTTCTTTAAAAAAATTATCAGTGATTCTTATTCTTAATCTGCTACCTTGATGCGGACTGTCATGTGGGATTTTTGGAAAATAGGTAACATTGGATCAATTTGGGTTAATTTGATTGTATTGCTTTCAAACTGAATGAATCTTTCTTAGTCATGTTCTTGAGATGTTCATCGTTTTTATATATAGATAACCCTAGTCATAATTATTTTTAATTTAATTTATTGATCTACCCTATAAATCGGCTTGTTTAGATTGTCCTGATATTATTCCAATTCTCATTTGCCCCTGCTGCTTATATTCTTTGGTTGGATTAATCGAATAAAATTTTGTCAATACTCAGACTCATAGTCCTATTTTGAAAATTTCTTATTCTCAGAAAGGAGGCAAGCTGAAGCTGATCGGATCAGGGAAAAGTATCCGGACAGAATTCCTGTAAGAATATTTAAGTCACCATCTTCCTTTTTCTGTTGAAAACCTTTTTATGGTGTATTAGTCTCTGAATATTCTTCGATGCTAATGGGGAACCGTGCAGATTATTGTGGAGAAGGCTGAACGAAGTGACATTCCCGATATCGATAAAAAGAAGTTAGTAGCATTTCCCCTTGTTTATATTAAAGTTTCACTTGTTGTATTACAACCTCAAATCACTCTTTTCCAGAAGTTATTTAATTTACTAGTCGACATGTTTATGAAGTCTTTGGCTATGATGCTTTGGAAGAAGATAGATCGATATTCTTGTTATTCGATATGTAACTTACGAAATGCACTTTTAATATTCTTCTCTGGTTACGGCTTCAGGTATCTTGTTCCTGCTGATTTGACTGTGGGGCAATTTGTTTATGTTGTCCGTAAACGGATTAAGCTTAGTGCTGAGAAAGCTATATTTGTCTTTGTGAAGAATACTCTCCCGCCTACTGGTGTGTTAACATGTTATAGCTTCGAGTATCACAGTTATATCACATATTTCTGTTCTATTTGTGGGGCGCGTCTCATTTTTTATTTTCGCTGCAGCCGCGTTGATGTCTGCGATTTACGAGGAAAACAAGGACAAAGATGGTTTTCTTTATATGACTTGCAGTGGAGAAAACACATTTGGTTCCCCTTTGCTTTGAGCATAATGCTATTCTAGGCAATGCAATCTTATCATGTATATAGCTAAATGAAAAAGGTGTAAATTCTGTGTGGTGTCTACTTGAGCCAATGTTATGCCCTTGACAATTACAGTTGTTTAACTGTCTGAACTTGGATCTTTATTTTTCTATAAATTGAATGTCTGAAGCCAACTTCGATTTCCAATTGTTCTTATATGATTTTATTTAAGATATTTTGATTAATGAAAGTGTTGTCCAGCCATTTTCATGAGTAGAGTCCAGTGATTAGGAGTGAACAAAAGTCGATGCGGATTGATTTAATCTTCGGTCGAAACGGTTAGTATGGTTGAGGTTTGAAATTTGAAGAGTGCATTGTTGGGAGCGGGATTTCTTGCTGTGATTCTCTTTCTTGGCAGTAGCATCCTCATCTTCCATGGCACCGACCCCTCCGGCACCCCATTTATCAGTAATAGTAGGTGTAAATTGATGACACCACTACCTTCCGTTTAGGTGTTAATGCCAATTTTTTAGGCAAGGTACATCGATGGTCATTGAACTATATTAAGATGATTGTTTTGATCACCAAGTTTTTAAGAGTTCTAAAATGAACATTAAATTTTTGAATTGGTATTTTCTCTTAATTTTTAACCTTTGGTTTTCTTGTGGATGCTACAATAAAAAAAACGTGGGTATTGAATTTTGAAATGATTTAAGGCTTCTAACTTAACTAGGAAGATCACAATGGTCAAAGTCTCATAGAATTGTGTTTGAATTTTCAACTTTACTTGTTGACCACGCATCAAAACCCCTCACATCATTCTTGCCTGGAAAGCACCAAAGAGAAAGAAGTGAAAGCAACTTCATCAGTCCAGGATTCATGTACTTCACTCGTTCCACGCAACCGACCACCCTGCTTACATATAAGACACCACCAGCAAAATGTTTGCCAACAACATAGCAAAAAATCCTCTACACAAGCGAAGGACCGACTCCTGCAAGCTAAACCCTAATTTGCCATGGCTCTCTTTACGTGTTTTCTCACTTGTTTCTCTGGTTCTAACAAGGTAGCTTCCAAGGGAGACGACAGTCCACCATCACCCACCAAAGTTAAAGCTGGTAGTGACCGAAAATCAAAGAAAAGCCCTCCCATTCCAATGAGTTACTTCCCTGTCGGATCAAATTTCTCTCATTTGTGAATATTATCATTCAAACATGCTTCGGTTGCCCTTGCATGCATGCCCGTGTTTTCACTGTATTCTATCTACCATTTTTTCTTTTATAAAATTTTATTAATGATTTTCATGTTAGGGAATTATAAGAGAGAAACAAGTTGAATTGAGCAGGATGTTATTATGTAATTAATTGAAGTTCCTTTCGTACCATTTATTATCTGACGCTTGAAGTGGTCGTTGTAGAAAGATTCAAGTTTGCCACTAATTTTTACTTTATAAATTATAGGCTGAATGAAAAAAAAAAATACCTAGCTATATCCAAAGTTAAATTTAGCTACCTATTGAATTTTTCGTTAAAAATAAGTATTTCAATTTTTTTTTGTTACACTTCTAAGTGTCTGTCGTAACAACCGTTAAAAATTCATTAAGTGACACGAGTCACCAACCACGGAACCTTAAGGGACTAGTGGGGGCCATGGTCGCACTAAAAAAATTAAAAAATTAAAATATATTTATATATAATAATATAAATCGGTAAATTACATGTTTAGTACTTAAATTATTATTTTTATTCTATTTTGGTGCTCAAATTTACTTTTTTTTAAATCATGCCTAATGTTTAGTTTATGTTTCAATTTGTTATCACATCGTTAAAAAATTAATAGAATTATTGATGTGATGTTTTTTTACTTTTTTAATGATGGCATGACATTACCTTATGATGTCACGTTAGCATCACTAATAAGTTTTTAACGTCGATGTCAAAGGAAACCTAAATAAATATTAGATATGATTTAAAAAAATAAAGTTTATACATCAAAACGTAACAAAAGTACTAAACGTATAGTCTACCCTATATAAATATTAAATTATTAAGTTTTCCCTCAGGAAAAACGTGTACGATAACTTATTAAATTTGACTTCTAAAAAAAACGTCTATACTACTTTAGAATTTAAAAACTACTTAAATATCATTTATAAAAGAGTTAACATCTATTTTTTATATTATTATTTATTTTTAAATGAATGAAATCTATATTTTTTTGTTATTTTTTATTATAAGATATGAAAATTCTTTATGTTTTTCTTGTTTGATTGTCTATCTCCTTTGAGTTGTTCATTTTTTTTAATTGATGAATTCAATCAAATTATTAAATATTAAACTTTTAATTTCATTTTAGTTGAATGTAAATTTTTTAAAGAAAAATTCAATTCAATTTATACTTATGGTTTTATTTCAAATATCTATATTTATTATGTGGTTCATAAATTTCATCTCTAAAAATAAAAATTTATACACAATTCCAGATAATATTATTGTCGATATATTCTTTTTTTTTAAAAAATTTGTATGTGAACAAATGAATTTTAAGTATTTATAAAGTTTTCTTTATTAATACGCTATTTTGATATATAATCTATATTGGTAAAAAATATTTAATTAATATATACATTTTTCTTAAATAGCCCTCTCAAGAAAAATTATTGAGTTTCGACGTTGCGTTTTCACGTTTATATTTTATGGAATTTTTATTTTTTAAAAAAAATTATTTTTAAAAAAAAAAAAACTTTTTTAAAGAAAAAATCCCGAAGTTGAGAGGTTTTTTTTAAAAAAAAAAAATTCTGAACTTTAATAGTTCATAAGTCGATTGCACCATAACTTTTTCGAGCTTGATGGAACGAAATTTCAATCACAATTCAAGTTTAAAAAGCTTTTATGTACTTATATTTAGAGATATGGTAAACACAAAATATTTTAGAGTAGATCGAAAACTAGAATTAACACAAATGGCATTCGGTAAATAGACATAACAAGGTAGTGGGTTCATGTTGTGTTTATGAGATAAATATAAAAACTTCAAAGACCCAAGGTCGAATCGAGGGGAGGCAGGCCCCTCTTGATTAATGGTAGAATTGCCACTTTTAATCCCTTCAAAGTTTTGTATTTTAATTTAATCCTAATGTTCCTGTTAACTCAATGGAAAATTTTCGATTTTTTGCTACTCTCAAGGATTAGTAATTTAATTAAGACATTTAACACAATTATTTTCAACTTTGTCCATCAAGCAGTCTTTTGATTTCATATTCCCCAAGAAGAAGAAATCATGGTTTCACCCTTGGCCTTACCATTTTAATTGAGTTATAAACCCTTACAATTTTACTAAAATATATATAAATAATTATTTGTTTAAATTTATAATTAAATTAAAAATATTACATATGTTGTTAATTTGAATTACACCAATTTAAGGATGAAAACCAGACGTATGGGACTCTAATTGAAGAATTAGTGAAACTATATTATATGATTTAGGATGCTAACTTAACCGTGAAGATCATAATAGCCTTGTGCCGAATTTGTCAGCTTGTTAACACTTTTTTGACTTGCGGACCACGAATATAACACAACATCTTGTTTCCTAGAAGGCATCGAAAAACAAACCTGAAAGCAACTCCATCAGTTCAGGATTCATGCTTGTCCCACTTTAGCTGCTTCCTGTTTCCTTCCTCACATGCCAACTATACCCCCGTTCATTAGCAAGTAGAGCTTGTGGTACGTCACAAGTCCTCAAAATTTAGGGCCCGGTATTTTCAAAAAATCTACTAACCTAAAAAATTTATTTTTCCTAGTATTTGCACGTATGGAAAAAATTCAATGAAAAAAAACTTAATTTCATATGTTTGGATTTTTTTTATTTTGTAAAACTTAATCGTAATATGATAAATTTTGACATTTTATAAAATATTATAGGAATTTCATTTTAAAAAGTAAAATATGATGCCACCATCATGCTTATATATAAAAGACCATCAACAAAATGATTTCCATCAACATAGCAAATTAAGAAACCCATTACTTTTCTTTTACGCAAGCAAAGGACCGATCCTCTCAGATTCCTGCAAGCTAACCCTAATTCCCCATGGCTCTCTTTACGAGTCTTCTCACTTGTTTCTCGGGTTCTAACAAAGCAGCTTCCGAGGGAGACGACAGTCCAAGATCGTCAACCGGAGTTAAAGCCGGTAGTGACGGAAAATCAAAGGGAAGCAAGGCTAAGAAAAGCCCTCCCATTCCGATGAGTTACTTCCCTATCGGATCAAATTTCTCTCGTTTGTGAATGTATCATTGAAACATGCGTTGGTCACTTCCCTATTTCATGCTTGTCATATTTTTCTCTTTCTTAGTAAATTTATTCATTCATTTTCACGTTGGGGAATGGGGAAGGAAACAAGTTGGGACTTGAGCAGGTTGTTATTGTGTAATTAATTGAGATCCCTTTCGTACCATTTTATTAATTTATATGTGAAGGAAACTGAAAAGGATAATGATACAAAAACCGCAAATTAAATTTTAAAAATCTTATATAATTTTTTAAAATTTTATACATCTAATATAAAATCTTGTATTTGCCGTTAATTATTATCCTTAATTACATGTGTTTACTTTTCGAAATGTGTGTATTCTTTAGTATTAAATTTTGATGATATTCATAAAAGTCGAGATTTATGCGGATATGATTTTAACTAAATTCGATACTTATGTGCGTTGAAGTCGTTTTTATTTTGCAAAGAACTTCCAACGACTATGATTTTCATAATTGAAAAACAATGATATGAAATTATAATAGCATTGATAGGTGTAGAGATATGGTTTAGATTTAGTATAAAAATTATTTTTGTTTTATGTGATTTTTAATTATAGTTTTTTTTATGTAGATTTATATTTTTCATTATTTAACGATGTTTACTCATAATTATTTATAAGATAAATAATAAAAAGCAGACGTATGGAAGTCAAATTGCAGAACTTGTAGAACTAGATTTAGGCTCCTAACTTAACCATGAAGATCATAATAGTCAAAGTACCAACTGTTGTGCCGAATTTGTCATAACAGTCAAAACTGAACCCTTTCTTGCCATGTGGACCTATATCCCCACAGCTTCTTTCCTAGAAGGCATCGGAAGAAAGAGGGGGAAAACTGAAAGCAACTCCGTCAGTCCAGGATTCATGCATGTCCTCTTCAGCTGCTTCCCGTCTCCTTCCTCACAACCCACCACCCTGCTTATATATAAGACACCACCATCAATGTTATTTCCACCAGAAAAAAAAAAAACCATTACTTTTCTCTTACACGGGCAAAGGACCTCCCATCCCCTCAGATTCCTGCAAGCTAAACCCTAGTTTCCCATGCCTCTCTTTACGAGTTTTCTCTCTTGTTTCTCCGGTTCTAACAAGGTAGCAGCCTCCAAGGGAGACGACAGTCCACCACCATCGACCAAAGTTAAAGCGCGTAGTGACGGCAAATCAAAGAAAAGCCCTCCCATTCCCATAAGTTACTTCCCTGTCGGCTCAAATTTCTCTCGTCTGTGAATCTATCATTCAGACGTGCTTCGGTTTCCCTTGCATGCATGGCCACGTTTTCACTGTATTCTATATATCTACGTTTTTTTAACAAATCATATTAATTTATCTTCATGTTAGGGGATCATAGGGAAAGAAACAAGGTGAAATTTGATCAGCTTGTTATTGTGTAATTGATTGAAATTCCTTTTGTATCATATTTTTTAATTTATATTTGAAGGAGTCATTACAAAAAAAAAAGTTTCTCACTGACTTTTTCTTTATAAATTATATGTTATGAAATTGAGAAGGATAATGATAAAAAATCATAAATCAAAAAAATAAATAACACGGATTTTATTTCAAAATTTTACATAAAAAAAATCAAGGACAAGAAAAAAAAATTACGTGGAAAAATAAAAAATCATATAAGAGGAGTTACAAAAGTAAACATCATCACTTGAACAACAACAACAAAACCCTATTCCCATATACAATGGGGTAAGGGAGAGGTAGAGTAGTAGGTTGTCCCACAACGCTAGGTTGAGAGCAGCTTCCGTGAAACTCCGGCAATAAAAAAATTAAAATAAAATAAAATACAATGCATGTTTAAATACATATACACGTATACGGACACAAAACAAATTGGTCTGAGAGTTTCCACATGCACCATATACTTTCATATTTTTTTCGGATGAGTCTACGGTAAATGCCATTTACCGATGTGTGCTACTAACGTTAGATACCGCTATACACTATTACATTTTCATATGTTTAAAAATTGAGGGATTTAAGTTGCAATTAATCCTTTTTAAGATAGAATATCAACAGTGATGGAATTTTAACTGCCGTTCCGTTTTTTCAATCAATTTTGAATTTTAAGTATTATTTAAATTAAAAAGTAGTTTTTAGATAATATTTTAATTATTAATTTAATTTAATAATAATTATTTAAATAATGAGTTGAGATTTATGTGGAAATTAATTTTAACTAAATTCGACGTTTATGTATCTTGAAGTGGTTTTATTTGGTAGAGATTTTTAACCGACGCAATTTCCATATTTGAAAAAATTTATAGTAACGTTAACAACACTAATAGGCGTCGAGATCTGATTTAAATTTACTATAAAAATTATTTTTATCTGTGATTATTATTATATTATACGATTGGTCATATAATCGTGGTTACATAGATACGTTTTATTAAAGTTGAATACACATTATCTATTTTATTTTATTAATATAGGGTGATCAGTGATGACGAGTGATAATATTTGTTCTAAAGACTCTATATCATTTGAAAATGAATAAATACTCAACCGTCTTTGGTACTCAAACCCGAAACCTCTAGAGATAACAATTATTCCTTTAACTACTGAGGTCACTCGATTCATGCAATTATGATTATACTTATAACTTTATAATTAATGTTTCTTCCACTTTTAAATTTGTATCACAAGTAAGAATGAGCTGTTATAGTTATAACTTTAGATTTTTTTTCATTTTAAATTTGTATTAAAAAAAAGCCACAAGCAATAGTATGATCACAACAAGCGTCTTTATAGTAGATTTATTTTTTCACTGATCTAGGATGATTATAATTGGTGGGATTTATTTTAAATATTATTGACAATGAACACTCAAATATTCAATAGTTGTTGGTTCTCGAAGTCGATATCTTTAGAGATAACAGTCCTTTCTTGAATCACTGAAATCATTTAATTAGTACATGAATTTTAAAATTTTAAAAGTAAAAGAATAAAGCATTTGTCACCAATTT
The DNA here is from genome assembly GCF_006381635.1 of Hibiscus syriacus. Taxonomy (NCBI): domain Eukaryota; kingdom Viridiplantae; phylum Streptophyta; class Magnoliopsida; order Malvales; family Malvaceae; genus Hibiscus; species Hibiscus syriacus. The sequence goes on along the minus strand of NW_024063399.1, from coordinate 226,379 downwards.
AATATCGTTTGTAAAAATATAGTATCTATGCAACCCAAATTTTATGGCTCGACATTCATGATGCCTACCTCTCTTCTTCTATATAATGTAGATCTATTCAATAATGGAGGTTTTAAACTTGGAAGTTTGTTGTTATTAAGACTAATATCATTTTTATTAAAAATCTAAGTCAATTTTCTTTTTTAAAGAAATAATAATATATTATATTTAATGGTCTATATGTACTCTAATTATCAAGGTTCAGTTAATATTTATAATAATAATAATATATTTAGTCCTTCAAAATTCATATTAAATCCTAATCTCCGGTCAGCTCAATAAATTTCAGTCCTCATTTCATTTCATACTTGATATCAACTCAATCAGTTTGTTTCATCAAGCAAAGAACTAAACAGTTAGCAAATAAACCTTTATTGCAAATTTCAAATTCAACGGGGAGGGGAAAAAAGTAAGAAGGAAGTCTCAATTATAAGCTAAAACGGCTATAGCTAAAACGAAAATAATCGTCGTCGTCGTCCAGGTAATTAAACTACAAAGAAGAAGTGCACCGCTAAGGAGCCGAGCAACAATCTAAAATGAAAAAAATCGATCAAACTAATGAAAAATGAATAAATTTCCAAGAAAATGAATAAATTTCCAAGAAAAATGGTGAAGGCTCACAATTCTTCACATCGCACTAACATAATCGAATCCGATCAACAAAAATATGTAAGCATAGAACAGTAATTATCAACAAAAAATGCGAAAAATAAAGAAGAAAAATAGAGGAACAGATAGAACAATGCTCGCAGCTTAAGACAAGAGACAAGAGCGAACAAAGAGAAAGGTAAGGACGATCAGTAGAAGATATAAGGAATCGGAAAGAGGGAATATATAATGGGAGAGAACCTGAAAGTTTACCTGTCACTTCTCTAAACTCTGTAGGGTCCAACTCACCTTCATCGAGAATACCAACATTTAAGCCGATGATCATTGCTTTAACCTCAACCGTTGATCTTCACCGGTGCTGGCATTTTAATGGTCCGATAACCAAGGCACACGATTTTCCATATTAGAAAGTAACACCACGATGGTCAAGCTGAGGGCGGGTATGATTCCATACTTTGCGTTGGCGTTTGCCGTTTTATCATTGTCGGCTAATGCCGTTGATGAAGAAATGGACGGTTGTTATGGTGCGGTGGATTCGGGACGTTGGATTTCGCGGGCTAAACTGAAACGAGTACGTGGAGTTCCATGAGATTCCGTTGACATGAGCGTATTTCTCCGTTTATTTTAATGAAGCGATGGCTTTTAGCGCTTTTTGATATTTAAGAGCCCATAAGGTTTTGAGATTCGGCCTTCACGGCCCAGCCTCAGTTGGACCTTCAGAGTCTCCTATTAACCAAATTCATTTCCCGAATTGTCAAATGTCACTTTTGCCCTATTTTATTTTATCAAAGATTTTGAATTTTTTTAGTTTCAAATTAGTTTTTTTTATCTAAACTTCAATACTAAATTAATATCTTATCTAAAATTAAGAGATCAAATTAAAATTAAATATATTTATTCATGTGACATGTCATCAAACTAACAAGACTGACTAACTAAAATAAAACCGATAAAAAACAAAAACAACCAGAACATAATTTTTCAAAATTAATAACCAAAACAAAATAAACTGAACAAAACAACTAGTATAATTTACATTTAAACATATTAATTATTCTATGTTAAAATATTGATGAACTTCCTTCAAAAATTTTATAATTCAATTTTGATCATTTATCATAATTTTTAACATCTTCTTTAGTCATCGTCGATTCATTTTTCACAAATAACCAAAAAAAATATCATTAACAAGTAATTAATTTTATAGAATAGAATATCGAATTCTTTAAGTAAAAATAAAAGTTTGAATCATAACAATGTAAACAAAATAAATTTGATTGAGACAATTATCATTATACTAAATTTTTGTGTTATTTAATCAAAATCAATTAATTAAAAACTAATTAGCTTACCCTTATTCACATATGTAATGGGGTAAGGGGGAGGTAAGATAGTAGGTTGCCCCCAACTCCAGGTTGAGAGCAACTTCCGTGAGAGACCTCCAAATTATAAAATGCCCTCCTTGGGACTCGATCCCACGACCTCAAGGTTAAGAACCTTGCGCTCTACCAACTGAGCTAGATGGTCATTTCTAAATTAACTGACCCTTTTTTCTCATATGTAATGGGGTAAGGGAGAGGTATGATAGTAGGTTGCCCCCCAACGCCAATTAAAACCTATATTTACCTTAATCGTCACCGAAAAGATATTCTAACAACATAAATCAACGCAAGATTCTATTTGAAAGAATCACATTGATTATTTAATTGCTCTACATTTATCGGCAATAACCACATATGAATTTTTTTCTCCATAATCAAAGAATAGTATTTATTATTTTATTTGCAAAAAAAGGGAAAATCACCATGCGCTAGTTACCATGTGCTAATCACCATGCATTTGTGTATTTACACAAGTTGATTCCTACGTGATCTTGAAAAACAATTTGCAAAAAGCTCATGTACCATTCCACAAATTCAAATCAATCTCGCTTATTTTCAATTTTTATTATCGAATAGAAACAACGTTTCAAACTTAGTAACCAACGTTACTTTAACGACAATTTCTATTAAATAGATTTGTCCACTTTGAAATTAAGCAAATCCATTAAAATGGTAGGATAAATCTTAAAAATGAATTTATTTGCTTATCTCAATTTTTCCAAGATTTTCGAATCATCTCAGATTTTTCAGAAAGGTACAAGATAGAATTTGTCTTAAGATTGTTTGAGGTATAACAATCCGAGACGAAAAGAAAATAAAAAAATATTTTATAGATCCACAATTTGCTTCCATTGTGATTCATACAAGTTGCGCCAAAGAACAATCAACGCCTCAACAGAATCTCGTCACAAAATTCGTGTACATGAAACAATAATAAAAAAATGATTAATAACACTGAAAAATTATTATATTTAATAATCAAAAGGAGTATAGAATCAACGATTGGAACCGAGTTGAGGCCTGCAATTATGCAATTTCCTTAAGACAGATTTTTGGCCACTCCTTGGTGCTTGAGATCTTTGGTCATCTGTCTTCCAACGAGATGATCAACGTACAATAGCACAACTGTCGAGACCACGAATTATTCTTTGTCTTTGACTATCACCGGAAAAAATTAGAGTAGAGCAAAACTTTTTGAATTGTTTTTGAGTTGTTTTCAATTGTAAAAAAAAATTAACCTAATAGTTTAATACGATATTTATAGGGAGTTCACATTGTGAATAATTAATTTTTTTGACCTAATGAAGCATTAATGAAAATCAAACAATTAAGCAATTTTCAAAATTATTGTTTTGATTAAAGGAACATTTTTAATATTTATCCTTTTAATTCCAAAACAGAATTTGAAAATATATGTTCTATTTGAGGAAAAATTATTTCACCTTTGGATTAAAAATATTCACAAGTGCACAAAGAGCTAGATTGGTTCAACATTCACGTTACCCACATCGTGAACGTTTGCACATTTACAAACCAACAATTGGTTTCACATTTTCCTCAACAACGTTTGGATTAATTTCTCATTCAAAGCTTCAAAATTATCAATTTTTCCTCAACTTATATGAATCACTATAGAAACAAATTGTGGATCTATAAAATATCTTTTTCTTTTCTTTTCGTTTATATCTCTTCTGCCAAATTTGTGTATGAAAACCCCAGAGCCGTTGCTTCAAATCGAACCATCACTTCCGAATTTCAACTTGGTGGTTAACATCGCATGGCCAATCAAAGAAAACGAAACCATTGATTTTCAAACCATTTTTGGTTAATAATATCTCCCTTCGTTCTAGCTGATTAGCTGTATTGCTGTCGGATGTACATTAGTATATAATATTTATATTGTAATTAATATTATTTAGTAGTAAAATTATCTATGACCTAACCATGCACCAAATTTCTACGTAAAGTACGTGAGCCACGTGGGTAGCTTCTCTTGGTCAGCTGATCATCTCTTTTTCTCCAATGTTGATTTTGCTTTAATAATTGGTTTGAAATTTTGGTTTTTACTATATATAATATAGTCCCTTTTTTACTTTCTGGAGAAGAATATTATATAATATATAGTTAAGTGTGAAGGACTAAGATTTGTTGACATTTTCAATGCTTTTACTGGCTGCTACTTCCTTAATCCACATGCATAATATAGTTGTTTAAGGCTTTATAAGCCATGTGAAGATACTAAATTTTTTTTAACCCATTTTATTATTATTATAATTATTATTATAATTATTATTATAATTATTATTATAATTATTATTATAATTATTATTATAATTATTATTACTATAATTATTATATATATTATTATTATTATTAAAAATAAATAAATAATAATAATTACAAACAGACCCATATTATCTGGCCCAATTACAAATTCAGATGGCCCAACTAAACCCTAACAGATTAGGGTTTGATCTAACCCTAGCCACCTCATCATCTCAGCCGTTGGATCTGAGAGATCCAACGGCCCACACTCCTCCAAATGCAAACCCTAGGGTATGATACCCTAGGGCCACGCGGCCGCCGCAGATGCTCGAACCCACTTCAGCCACGACGCCGCCGCCTCGCTGAAGACTCCAGAAGCTTTGCTGTTTCAACACCCGCCGCCCACGTTGCAAGCTTTAGGGGTGAGTCACCACATAGCTCGGTGACTCACCGAACTCCACCCTTAGGACCGGTCCGAGACAAGCGCCGGTGATGGCTATAAAGCCATCACCCAACCTGCAAAGAAAACAGAGGACAACCAGCAAAAACAGAAAGAAAAAAAAAGGAGAAGAGAGGAAGAACAACGGCCAGAGAGATACAGAGAACAACCACAACAACCGATAGACCACAGAAATCAAAAGAAGAGAGAATAGAGAAACTTACCGAGGAAACCATAGTCATCGAAGACTCCTCGCGTCATCAGAAAGCCAAAAACCGATGGTAAAAAAATTAGATCTACAGGAACCTAAGGGTTTTTAGGGAAAACAAAGACCGGATTCGGTCTTAGGGCGTTTAGATCTATATTTTAGGAAAAGTTGGAAATTTTCGGCCACCGGAGGCGGTGGCCAGCGGCAGGGATTACGGCGGCAGACGGTTGCCGCCCGGTAACCGGCTTCCCTCCGATGAGGGAAGCTAGAGAGAACCGAGAGAGCTTCTTCTTCTCTCGTTTTTGAGAGAGAAGAAGAAATGAAAAATGAGGCTGCTGGCCCTTCGGGCCAGCTATGAAGGGTTATATATATCCCTTCCCGAACGACGTCGTTTTGGGAAGGGGTATATGTGTAATTTACATGTATGGTTAAACCCTTTCCGCAGCCATCGTAACTTGTAATTCTTACATTTTAGTCACTAAATCAAATTTATAATCCTTTTAATTTGGTCTCTAAATTTTATTTATTTATATTTTAGCCCTTAACCGTCATTATAAATATTTTAGATAAATTACTGATTTAATCCTTTAATTTTAATAAATAATATTTTAATCCTGAGTATATATTTTTAATTTATTTTAATTTGATATTCAAACTTTATATAATTTTATTTTAGTCACCAAATTAATAAATAAGGAAAATGACATGTTAAATCCCTATATTTTCAAATAATTATGAATTAGGTATTTAATTTTAATTTTATTATAATTTAGTCACTAATTTTAAATATTTTCATTTATTTTACTCTTTTAAATATATAGTTCTAATTGTATTTTTATTGTTTTAATTTTACTTGTTTATATATTATTTTTATTATTATTATATAGTCATATATATATATAATAAATAAATTTATATTTTTTTACATAAATTATTTTAATATTTATTTATTTATTTTTCAATATCAAAGAAAAGGGCAGTCTTAATACAACTGGATATCCTATTCTGGTATTTTAAAATTAAATATTATAAAAAATTATAATTTAATTTAAATTATTATATTAATATTTAATATCAAAGAAAAGAGCTGTCTTAAGGCACCTAGAGGTCATTTTCTGATATTTCTAACTAAATAAATATTTTATTTATAAATATACATAAATTATTTTTTTTCTCATAATTATAATTTTGAAATAATAGGATTATAAATTAAATATATTTTGAATTTTTTTTTAATAATAGAGACAATTTTAATTAAAAAGTACCAATTTTGGGCGTTGTAGGGGTGTTAATCCTTCCCTAAACGTAACCGACCACGAATCCCTTTTTATTATTAAAAAGAATGATTTTTTGATAAAACGCAGATCAGTTTATCTTTTAATTGATGTTTTCTTAAAAATTCTTTTAAAAGATATTTTTTTAGGTATTCGACCTACCTGACCTAAAAGGCCGATGGCGACTCCCAAATTATTTTAAAAAGCATTTATTCACATCACTTTTCCCGCCAAGTAAAAAAATTCGTGCCCGGACGAAAACCGGTTACGACAGCTTGGCGACTCTGCTGGGGACGGTCAAACTTTTAAAATCAATTATAAATTGTCTCTATTAATTATAAATTAAAAATTCATATATTTAATTTATAATTCTTTCTTTTCAAATTTTTTATATACTTATTATTTTCATAGTATTTATATATTTTCTTATTAATATTTCATTTTATTTGCAAGTATTTTATTTCATTATTTATTTTTTTCTGTCAGAGGTTTGAACATTTCTCCTCACACACAACACTTGCATGGCATAACATAAAGCTCTATAATTGAGTTTGTCCCTTTTAAGTGGGAGTGAAAGCGACGTCTTCGTGAGAATTTATTCTCCGTGTCAGACCTAGCAAGTAACTTTCGGGGTTCATATGCTCTATGTCTTCGTGAGAATTTATTCTCTGTGTCAGGCATAGAGAAATGTATCCCCTCGAATTGAACTCGATCCATTTTAGTCTGTGATGGACTAGGATTGAGGGTTAACAGCCCAAGGGGGCACTAACAAGGACAATTCGGGTACCTTTATTCTTAGATCTGAAACCTTGCATATAATAAACCCTATAAATCCTTCCGATCTGAAGCCATGCCAAAATCTTGTCCAAAATAGGTGTACACACAGGAGAAATGAATTCTAACTTTCCTTTTAATTTATTTATTTATTTTCTTACTGATTAAATTACATGTAAATTTAAATTATTTAAATTATGAAAAAGCATGTTTAAATAAAGATATTTAGGTAGATATTATTATTAAATTTCTTTATTATGTAAACTAATTCATTTCTTTTTGTGTGTTCTTTATTTTTTCTGTTTGCATAGCATCATATAGGATAAAAGGCATTGATCCTCGTGTTAATTGTCTCATTGGAAAGCCTTCATCCATGGATAAAAAGTGTTCAAATCAAATAATTCTAAACTCAGAAGTAAGACAGTGGGTTGAGGACTTACAAAGACAAGGAGGAGACAGTCTGCAAGATGATTATGTATCAGACTTGGCCAGTTATGCTCCAGTTTCGCTAAAAAGAAATGATATGCAAGATTTGCTAAGTATTTGGGAAAGTTAGGACTCAAACAAAAAATTACAGTTTTATCAGACTTACGGAGATATCCCATATTTGCTCTATGTCGAAGTTGATGATGACTTACTTCGAGCCCTAATTCAATTCTGGAATCCAGGGTACAATTGCTTCACTCTCAATAAGGAGGACTTGGTCCCTACTATTGAAGAGTACACTTTGCTACATATAGAAGGGGCTTTGGAGAATCGAATCTATTCAAAGTCAATTAAAACTCAACCCTTTCGAGTTAAATTAGCAAAGATTGCCGGGGTACGAGAAGAATGGGTGGCATCCCGTACAAAACAAAAGGGCGAAAGCGAAGGCATTGCTTGGACTAACATTAAAGAACTTATTCAGAGTCATCCAGACACTAAAGTACGATTTGATCTATTTGCTCTGGGTATGTATGGTATGGTCATCTTCCCAAAAGTATTGGGATATATTGAAGCTGCAGTAGTAGATTTGTTTGAGCAGCTACCAAAAAGATAATCCTGCTTCTGCAATTCTAGCAGAGACTTTCAGATCATTAAATACTTGTAGAAAGTTAGGAGGTGGACGATTCTCAGGGTGTACCCAATTGTTATATGTTTGGATCCGTAGCCATTTCTGGAGGACAGAAAAGGTTTCATACCGGCGCTTTAATACGGATTACTCACCATTAAAAGAATTTCTGGAGCAAGAATGGCCGAAAGAAATTAAGAAAGATATGTGGATTAATGCCTTTCGAAATCTGCAAAGCAATGACATTGTTTGGTGAGCCCCATGGCAAATCCAAAGAGAATTCTTTTACAAATGTGGTGATTACAATTGGATAATGCTGCTCGGATTGTGGGGAGGAATTGGATATGCACCACTTTGATCATAAGACAGTATAAAGGTCGTCAATTTGTACCTGTCACTGCTGGATACATTCATCTGAGTTCGCATTCCACAGCAAAATTATAAAAGAAATATTATGGAAGCCTTTACGGCTTGGAAAACAACTTTTTGTATCCGAGCTAAAGCAGCAAAAGAAATGTTAACTCCTGATTATGAAGAATGGAGATCTGTCAGGAAAAATGAAAATATTCCTCTACCAGACCAAACTGTGGATATCTCTATGGAAGATCGCATTAAGGTGGTTCCATCAGAGATTGAAATCCTGAGAGCTGAGTTTGAAGCAGAAAGAGAAGATTGGTCAAGAGAATTAGAGCAAATGAGACAAGATAAAGCTATGTTAGGTGTTGACATTGACTTTCATTCATCACAATGTGCAATGTTGAGAGAAAACAAAGAAAAAGTTGATGGTGAATTCAGAGCATTAAAGAAAAATTACCAGAAGTTATATAAATCCCGGAAAGCATTAGGACCAAGCCGATCAACAGTACAGATGACCAGAGAATTGAACATCGAGAAAAGTCGAGTTGAAGATCTAAGGAAAGAATAGCCGTCTACTCAAAGCCTTGAGAGATTGAACATCGAGAAAAGTCGAGTTGAAGATCTAAAAGGAAAGAATAGCCGTCTACTCAAAAGCCTTGAGAAAGGAAAGAAAAAAATGGAAAATTTTGAGGTTGACAGAAGAGAGCGAATTATAAAACACAAAGCTGAACACAGCGAAATCATGAATGAAATGCAAAGAGAAAGGGATCGAGCCAAAGATTTAGAAGAGATGAAGAGTGATATTCTTGATAAATTTGAGGGTGAGAAAAATATCATGTTCAAGGGATTTGAATCTGAAATGAACCAGCTGATTGCCGAACTTGAAGTTAGAGGCCAAAGGATTGAAGAGTTCAATGTTGAAAAAGAAAAATGGGAGCTGGAAAGAAAGAATTTCAACACCAAACTTGAGGTAGAGCAAGAAGTGGCTAGCAATTGGATGCAAAGATGCAGAAAACAAGAATGTTCAAATCAGAAGCTTAATCAAAGAACGCAAGAAAGAAGTAATATGGTATTCGAGGCCATGGTACAAATGAGCGAAGTTGCTAGATATGTTGGGGAACTAGCTGTTGAAGCTAAAATAATTGAGCATCACGTTGATCCAGTTTCTAAGTTTGGAAAGAAGTTGTCATGGTTAATGAAAGAATTATAGAGCTTAATAGGAAAGCTACGCCTTATCTGTAGTTATGAACTATTATAAAGAAACTTTTGTATGCCGATGAAAGTTGTTCTATGACAGTTAACTTTTTGGGATCAATACCTTTTTGCATACATTCATTTCATGATTTTCTTTATGTATAATTTTTATTATTAAGATAAAATTCATTAAATAAAATTTGAAAAAAATATAATAATATCAGAAGATTTTTCAATTGCAGTTATTCTGGCCAAAAGAGAAATACAACATCACTACTGTACTAGACAAGCTACTAAGATAATTATGGAGGATAAAATACAACATATTGAGGAACAACATAATAAAGAACAAGCAGAAATGAGAATGAAGCTAGAGAAAATTGAAGCCAGTATTGCAAACTCACAAGACAGCATGATGCAGAAAATAGAAGACATGTTTAAAAGGCAGGCTATCATTGGAAAAATGCATGAAAATCCTGTATCTTTCGACCAAGAACCTATGTATCCTTTAGGTTTTCCACCAAAACCAATTTATCACTCTGGTACTACACCTATACAAATCAATGCCCGCACACCAGCATTTCAAGAAGCCAAACCACATGAAAATCGACAAGTGGATCCTGCATCTTCAAGCAAAAATCCACTTATATCAGATGCGAAAATAGGGGATTTTAATGCTGAACATTTAATCCCAGATTTGAATGAGCTGAATGAGAAAGAAAAAGTAAATGAAGAATTGACCAGACAGATCAAGAGCTTAGAAGAACGAATGAAATCCGTTGGAAATAACTGAATCATTCTATGGGTTTGACGCTAGTGAGTTGAGTTTGGTTCCAGATCTAATCCTCCCCATCAAGTTCAAAGCTCTCGAATTTGATAGATATGACGGTACCACATGCCCTTCATCCCATATTACTATGTTTTGTCGCAGAATGGCAGGATATGTGAAAGACGAGAAATTGTTAATTCACTGATTTCAAGATAGTTTGACAGGACCAGCCTTAAAATGGTATACTCAATTGACCAAAGCCAACATTAGATCTTGGAAAGATCTGGCTAAAGCATTCCTAGAGCAGTACCGCCACGTAACAGACATGGTCCCTGATAGATGGACTCTCCAAAATTTGGAGAAAAAGAATAATGAAACGTTCAGACAGTATGCTCAGAGATGGCATGACACGGCAGCCCAGGTTCAACCACCTTTGTCAGAAAAAAGAGGCCACAGTATATTTGTCCATACATTGAAAGCTCCTTATTTAAATCATCTAATGGGGAATGCAACCAGAAATTTGCAGATTTGGTCATTTCTGGAGAACTCATTGAAAATGTCTTGAAAAGTGGCAAAATTGAATCAAATGAGGGGTCTAGTTCCAAAAGACCTATGTACCGGAAAAAAGAGAATGAAGTCAACAATGCAAACTCTTACAACAAGGATTCATCGAAAAGTGTTACAATAACCCAGCCAAGGGTTAAGAAAGAGGAAACAAACACTAATCGAGCAGAGTCCAGAGGATCTCGAAAGGAAAATGAAAGGTTGTCTTTTACACCTTTACCAGTACCATATGCTGAGATTTATGATTCGCTGTTAAAAGCAGATGTCATACGGCCCTATCCTTTGGTTCCCATGCAACCACCATTCCCTCCATGGTATGATGCAAAGGCACACTGGGTTTACCATGAAGGAATTACGGGTCATTCTATTGAAAACTGATTGGCATTCAAAAGGGTGGTTCAAAATTTGATCAACACTGGAAAGTTGGAATTCAATTCACCATCTACATCAAATCATCCATTGTCAAATCATGGAGATAAAAACGTGAATGCAATTCAGGAAGAGAACAGAAAGAAAGCAAAAACTGACATTTCTGAAATTAAATCTCCTTTTGTTTGGGTATTCCAACAACTCTCTTTAACCAGTATAATTCCATAACAATTTAGGCCAAAGCATAATGAAGGCAAGAATTATTGTGAATATCATCAAGAGAAGGGGCATGAAATTCAACTATGTCCTGAGTTTAGGGATTTGGTGCAAAAATTGATGAATAGCAGAGAGATAGAATTTTTTGAAGAAGAACCAGGGAAAAAAGAAGATGATGTTTGCTCATCAGAGGATTCTAAACCTAGTCAAAGAACAAATAATCCTGTGATCATTAATGTGAAATCATCTACAGTAATTCCTGCACCAATAAAGCCGAAAGTAGTTATCACAACTCCTTTACCATTTTCATACAAGGATGCCCGCAGGGTACCTTGGAATTATACTACCAATGTTTCAATGGTAGGAGGATCTGTTTCTCTAGAAAAAACAGAAGAGAAAATACAGAGTCTGAGTTCAACATCTGAAGCAGTAAGTGAAGTCGGATTCTTTACAAGAAGTGGGAGATGTTACTCTCCCGAAATATCCAATGCCTCGGAACAAGTGAAAACAAAAGGAAAAACCATGGTAATACCCCAAAAGGTATTTGATGATGAATCCCCTCCAGCATTCAATGAGCCTGTAACATAAAAACAAGCGCAAGAATTTTTGAAATTCCTGAAACATAGTGAGTATAGTGTGGTTGAACAACTACACAAACAACAAGCGAGAATTTCTATTCTTGATCTATTGATGAATTCAGAAGAACATAGAAATGCTTTGATGAGAATGCTTAATCAAACCTTTATCCCTGAAGATATATCCCTCAATAAACTTGACAGAATTATGGGACATATAGCCGCTGACAATTACATAACGTTCACGGATGATGAAATACCTGAAGGCGAAATGGGGTCAGTAAAAGCTTTGAATATCACGACATATTGTCATGGTCATGTTTTGCCAGGAGTATTGATTGACAATGGATCCGCTCTCAACTTGATGCCTCTAGTCACACTTCAAAGAATGGCTGTGGATAAATCACACATGAAGAGTTATCAGAATGTAGTACGAGCTTTTGATGGTACTCAAAAAGAGGTGCTTGGGAAAATGGAAATACCGTTGTTAATCGGACCAGTCGTGTACAATATTGACTTTGTGGTGATGGACATCCACCCTACATATAATTGTTTATTAGGGAGGCCATGGATTCATTCAGCAGGAGCCGTTCCTTCTTCATTACATCAGAAATTGAAATTTGTTATTGATGGACAACTAATATGCGTAGGAGCTGAAGAAGAAATCATTGCGTCTATAACAAGTGATGTTCCATATATTGAAACCAATGATGATGCTCTTGAATGCTCTTTCCGAGCTCTTGAATTTGTCAATGCAACCTTTATTGCAGAAGGAAGCAAAATTCCACATCCCAGATTATCTGATTGTACCAAGATGACGGTACAACAAACTTTAGGCATCGGAGGTAAAGCTGGGAAAGGTTTAGGAAAGAATCTTCAAGGGATTTCAGTTCCTGTAAGTATAAAGATGAAGAAAGATCGTTTTGGGCTTGGATTTAAGCCTAATTTTCAGCAAAAGAACAAAGAGATGAAAAGAAGATGTGAAGACAGAAAGGCAAGGTTGAAAGGAGAATAAATCTTTTGGGAATACATGTTTTTCCCACAATTGAAGACCACATTCAGATCAGGGGGAACAATTAATGTAGAACAACAGCTTGATGAGGCCTTTAAAGAAGAAAAGTTGACGAAAGATCAAAGCATAGTTGAAGAAGCTATGAATGGATTATTTATCAACATGATCAGGAATGACAACAAGACTGGCAAATACTTGGATAGGATTCGCCCATGTTTTCCTGGAGAAACACTCAATAATTGGACCACTGAAGACCTTCATATAGTTTTTAATATTAACACAGAGTAATATTCAGAACTAATCTTTATGTTTAGCTCAAAAGTATGAAAACTTTTTGTTATCTTGTAAAGGAAATTAGGTTAAATATAAGAAATTTTCTTTAAAATTTTCAGATGGCAATCATTCTTTACATTTTCTTACATTTTTACATTTATTTATTTCATAAATTTACTATATTCTTTCGGAAATATGTCCGACTTAAATTTGCAGGTGTCACCATGTTAATAGCATGTTTATTCCTAAATTTAATCAAGAGATAAATTTAGAGCAGCCCATATGTCTGGAAGAAATCAATGGGTGTGAGGATGAGCTGGAATGTGATGTTCCTACTGAATTATTAAGACTGGTAGAAAAAGAAGATAAACAAATTCTACCTCACAAAGAAGAAATTGAAACTGTAAATCTGGGAACAGATGCAGAAATGAAAGAGGTGAAAATTGGTACTACTCTGACAATCCATATAAAACAAGAATTAATAAATCTTCTTCAAGAGTTCAAAGATATCTTCGCCTGGTCTTATCAAGATATGCCTGGTTTGAGTACAGATATAGTAATGCACAAGCTTCCAATCAATCCAGAATATAAACCGGTCCAACAAAAGCTCAGGCGAATGAGGCCATAAAGTGATGCCATTTGGATTAAAAAATGCAGGGGCAACGTATCAAAGAGCCATGGTAACTTTGTTTCATGACATGATGCACAAAGAGATTGAAGTATATGTAGATGACATAATTGCCAAATCCCGAACTGAAGAAGAACATATTCAAAATCTGAGAAAGCTCTTCCAGAGATTGAGGAAGTATCAATTAAAGCTCAACCCCGCTAAATGCACTTTTGGGGTAACTTCCGGGAAACTTTTGGGATTTGTGGTCAGCAAAAAAGGAATCGAGATTGATCCAGATAAAGTAAAAGCAATTCAAGATCTTCCACCACCCAATACAAAAAAAGAAGATCGAGGCTTTTTGGGAAGATTAAATTATATATCTCGGTTCATTTCTCAATTAACTGACAAATGTGATCCAGTGTTCAAATTACTTCGAAAGAACAATCCTGAAGTCTGGAATGATGAATGTCAAGAAACTTTGGATATTATTAAGAAATATTTATCCAATGCCCCCATTTTAGTATCACCAATGCCTGATAGACCATTAATTCTCTACTTGACGGTCTTTGAAAATTTGATGGGATGTGTACTGGGACAGCATGATGAATCTGGAAGAAAAGAAAAAGCTATTTATTATCTGAGCAAGAAATTTACTGATTGTGAAATTCGATATCCACCAATACAAAAATTATGTTGTGCCTTGGTGTGGGCTACTCGAAGACTCAGACAATATATGTTATATCATACTACTGGTTGATATCCAAACTTGATCCTTTGAAATTCTTAATGGAATCACCAGCTTTGACAGGCAGAATGGCTAGATGGCAAATGTTATTATCTGAGTTTGATATTGTATATGTCAACCAAAAAGCGATAAAAGGAAGTGTCATAGCTGATTTTCTGGCCAGTCGTGTATCAAATGATTATCATCCTTTGAGTTTCAATTTTCCAGATGAAGATTTGTTGTGCATATCCATGAATGAAGAAGTCGTAACAAATGATGCATCTGCATCTTGGAAGCTTTACTTTGACGGAGCATCCAACGCTTTGGGATGAGGAATCGGGGCAGTGTTAATTTCTCCAGAAAATATTTATTATCCCTTTACAAGTAGATTGGAGTTCTTTTGCACCAATAACATGGCGGAATATGAAGCTTGTGTCATGGGATTGAAAGCAGCTATAGAAAGAAAAATCAAATGTCTCAAAATATATGGAGATTCATCGTTAGTGGTGTATCAATTACGATGAGAATGGGAAATAAAAGATCCCAAATTGTTGGAATACCGAAATTTTACCCTCAAATTAGTGAAAGAATTTGAGAAAGTCACCTTCAATTATCTCCCTCGAGAAGAAAATCAAATGGCAAATGCTTTGGCTACATTAGCTGCTATGTTTCAGGCAACTAAGAAAGTTGATATGATGCCAATCAAAATGCAAGTATATGAAATTCCTGCACATTGTTATAGTGTGGAAGAAGAGGTAGATGGTAAACCATGGTATCATGATATCCTGCAATATATTAAAAATCAAAGTTATCCACAAAATGCATCTGAAATTGATAAAAAGAACCTTGAGAAGAATGGCTGCTGGATATTTTCTTGATGGCGAGATTATGTATAGAAGAAGCAATGATCAAATGCTATTGAGATGTTTAAATACTAGCGAAGCCAGAAGCATCATTGAAGAAGTACACAGTGGAATATGTGGAACACATGCAAATGGTCTTTCCATGGCCAGAAAAATAATGAGATATGGATACTATTGGGCTACCATGCACACAGATTGCATTGATTATGCAAGGAAATGTCATAAATACCAGATATATGCAGACAAGATTCATGTACCCCCATCTCCTTTACATGTAATGACAGCACCCTAGCCATTTTCTATGTGGGGAATAGATGTCATTGGTGCAATCACACCAAAAACATCGAATGGACATTGTTTCATCCTTGTGGCAATTGATTATTTTACCAAATGGGTTGAAGCTGCTTCATATGCCAATATTAAGAGGTCCACAGTCTGTAAATTCATAAAGAAAGAGATAGTTTGTCGGTATGGCCTACCAGAAAGGATCATTACAGATAATGCTCTGAACCTGAACAACAAAATAATGACCGAACTTTGTGCACAGTTTAAGATCAAACATGCAAACTCAGTGGCATATCGTCCAAAGATGAATGGGGCAGTTGAAGTAGCAAATAAGAACATCAAGAGAATCATTACAAAAACCATTGAAACTTACAAAGATTGGCACGAGAAGTTACCTTTTGCTTTATATACATACCGAACTACTGTTCGAACATCTACTGGGGCAACACCTTTTTATTTAGTCTACGGGATGGAAGCAGTCTTACCAACTGAAGTTGAGATTCCATCGCTTCGAATATTGAGAGAAACAAAATTGGATGAATCCGAATGGATCCAAGCTAGATTTGATCAATTGAACCTTATTGAGGAGAAAAGATTGAAAGCTATTTGCCATGGACAGATGTATCAGAAACGGATGATGAAGTCTCATGACAAGAAAGTACATCCAAGAGAATTCCAAGAGGGTGATCTAGTACTAAAAAAGATCTTGCCTATACATAAAGATTTTCGTGGGAAATTGATGCCTAATTGGGAAGGGCCATACGTTGTAAAAAAGGCCTTTTCCGGAGGAGCGTTGATCTTGGCAGAAATGGATGGAAAAATTCTGAAAAATCCAATAAACTCGGATTCTGTCAAGAAATATTATTCTTGAAGAGAAAAAAAAGAGAAATAAAAAAGAAACAA
The DNA here is from genome assembly GCF_006381635.1 of Hibiscus syriacus. Classification (NCBI taxonomy): domain Eukaryota; kingdom Viridiplantae; phylum Streptophyta; class Magnoliopsida; order Malvales; family Malvaceae; genus Hibiscus; species Hibiscus syriacus. Next base: position 209,624 of record NW_024063399.1, on the reverse strand, counting down.
AAAATAAAAAAAAAAGGAAAAAGAAAAAAAGGGGTCAAGATGAAAACCCGCAAAGGGCATCTTGTAACCAAAGGAAGGATTTGAGTTGAAAACCTGAATGGGCGGCTGAAATGCATATTGATATTAGGCATCTGGCAATCGAACCCTCTTAAGATTTTGACAGTTTGGGAGAAACTTCACATCTACAAGCATTTTGACAACGTTTGAGATCTTCCAGACAAAAGCTTACATCATTACTCTAAATTGTGTCAATTTGATTAATTTAGAAATACTTATGCTAATAATTTGTTGAGTCATTTGAATTTTTATCATTCTTATGCTTGCCATAACTTTGAATACAATTCTATCTATTTCAAGTTCAATTTATTTGAGATTCAATTTATTTTCGAAAATTCAATTTATAATTTTGAAATAAGTTAAAGATTTCTGAATATCACTTTATGTTAATACTTTTAAAGGCATGGAATTCAAAGTAAGCAAATTATCACCATCATAAAGCCATGAACAAGTCATTATCATCACTCTGGTTATATAGGGTAACATTGGTTACAGTATTCCAAAAGTTGAAGATGACCAGTTTTACTGTCAACTAAACCGTTCCATGATTCGAAAAGAGTGGGATATATTGGAGCAGCAGAAGAGACAATTTGTTGTAGCAATCATTGCAAGTAAAATGCACCAACAAAAATCTTCAAGCCCATGAATGATGTTTATTTTTTCCAATAAGGTTGTTACACGGGATGCTACTGACAACAAGGTCGAATTCGCCAAATCTACTCATCAATTGCTCCAACCGATCATCATTCAGTTCTTGCATATTTGTTTTCAAAAGTATGCCAAGACAGTAAAAGGCAACTTCTGCATCATTAATCCCAGAGAAAAGAGACAGGACATTGATACCACCATGGAACATGTCTCTATACAGATCCTTGTGTATGGTTTTTAGGGAAACCTAGAAGCATTTCCACCTCATCAGATTCAAGTGGAACAATTTTATTCTTTTCAACTTATACCAGATTCCATTTTCAGCACTCATCAAGAACATACTTCTGGACACTCGAAGGTGGCTCATTGTCATAAGCTTCAAGAGCCTTACAGATTCAAATTCTAGGAATTTCAAAGATTTTGGCAAAGATTCAAATTCATCATTTGATGGATCAGCTTTTCCAGAAGAAAAAAAAGTTCATAATGAGAAGAACTCATCTGAAGAAGGAATAAGAAATTCACAATGAGAAGAGCTTGTTCAACCTTTTGCTCAAATCCATCATTTGCTGGATCAGCTTTTCCAGAAAAAGTTCATAATGAGAAGAACTTGTTCAACTTTTTGCTTAAATTCATCACTCAGTGGAACAACAGTACCAATTAGAGTTCATAATGAGAAGAACTCACCTAAAGAAGGAAGAAGAAGTTCATAATGAGAAGAACTTGTTCAACTTTTTTGCTTGAATTCATCATTCAATGGATCAGCATTACCATTTCGAGTTCATAATAAGAAGAACTCATCTGAAGAAGGAAGAAGAAGTTCATAATGAGAAGAATTTGTTCAACGTTTTGTTTAAATTCATTATTTGATGGATTAACATTGCCAGGTAGAGTTCATAATGAGAAGAACTCATCATCTGAAGAAGGAAGAAGAAATTCATAATGAGAAGAATTTGTTCAACCTTTTGTTTAAATTCATTATTTGATGGATTAACATTGCCAGGTAGAGTTCATAATGAGAAGAACTCATCATCTGAAGAAGGAAGAAGAAGTTCATAATGAGAAGAATTTGTTCAACTTTTTGCTCAAATCCATCACTTGATGGATCGGTTTTTTTTAGAGAAGTTCATAATGAGAAGAACTCATCTGAAGAAGAAAAAGTTCACAATGAGAAGAGCTTATTCAACCTTTTGCATAATTCTATCACAGAAGCAGATATATTAGCATCAACCTTTCTAGAGAAAGTTCATAATGAGAAGAACTCATCTGAAGGAGAAAGAAGAAGTTCATAATGAGAAGAGCTTATTCAACCTTTTGAATGACTCTATCACAGAAGGAAATAGGTCAACATCATCCCCAGCGAAAAGTTCATAATGAGAAGAACTCATCTGAAGAAAGAGAAGAATTTATTCAACATCTCCATCATAATCAAGTGAAGCCAAATGGATAAAAAAAAATTTATCTTTTCATCTTTGCCCTATTCTTGTTAATACAAGAATGATCAAAGAGGGGCAGCTGAAGATACTAAATTTTTTTTACCCATTTTATTATTATTATAATTATTATTATAAATATTATTATTATAATTATTATTATTATTATTATTATTATTATATATATTATTATTATTATTAAAAAATAATAATAATAATAATTACAAACAGGCCCATATTATCTGGCCCAATTACAAATTCAGATGGCCCAACTAAACCCTAACAGATTAGGGTTTGATCTAACCCTAGCCATATTATTATAATTATTATAAATATTATTATTATAATTATTATTATTATTATTATATATATATATTATTATTATTATTAAAAAATAATAATAATAATAATTACAAACAGGCCCATATTATCTGGCCCAATTACAAATTCAGATGGCCCAACTAAACCCTAACAGATTAGGGTTTGATCTAACCCTAGCCATCTCATCATCTCAGCCGTTGGATCTGAGAGATCCAACGGCCCACACTCCTTCAAATGTAAACCTTAGGGTATGATACCCTAGGGCCACGCGGCCGCCGCAGATGCTCGAACCCACTTCAGCCACGACGCCGCCGCCTCGCTGAAGACTTCAGAAGCTTTGTTGTTTCAACACCCGCCGCCCACGTTGCAAGCTTTAGGGGTGAGTCACCACATAGCTCGGTGACTCACCGAACTCCACCCTTAGGATCGGTCCGAGACAAGCGCCGGTGATGGCTATAAAGCCATCACCCAACCTGCAAAGAAAACAGAGGACAACCAGCAAAAACACAAAAAAAGGAGAAGAGAGGAAGAACAACAGCCAGAGAGATACAGAGAACAACCACAACAACCGGTAGACCACAGAAATTAAAAGAAGAGAGAATAGAGAAACTTACCGAGGAAACCATAGTCATCGGAGACTCCTCGCGTCATCGAAAAGCCGAAAACCGAAGGTAAAAAAAATTAGATCTACAGGAACCTAAGGGTTTTTAGGGAAAACAAAGACCGAATTCGGTCTTAGGGCGTTTAGATCTATATTTTAGGAAAAGTTGGAAATTTCCGACCACCGGAGGCGGTGGCCGGCGGCAGGGATTACGGCGGCAGACGGCTGCCGCCCGGTAACCAGCTTCCCTCCGATGAGGGAAGCTAGAGAGAACCGAGAGAGCTTATTCTTCTCTCGTTTTTGAGAGAGAATAAGAAATGAAAAATGAGGTTGCTAGCCCTTCGGGCCAGCTATGAAGGGTTATATATATCCCTTCCCGAATGACGTCGTTTTGGGAAGGGGTATATACGTAATTTATATGTATGGTTAAACCCTTTCCGCAGCCATCGTAACTTGTAATTCTTACATTTTAGTCACTAAATCAAATTTATAATCCTTTTATTTGGTCTCTAAATTTTATTTATTTATTTTAGCCCTTAACCGTAATTATAAAATTTTAGATAAATTACTGATTTAATCCTTTAATTTTAATAAATAATATTTTAATCCTGAGTATACATTTTTAATTTATTTTAATTTGATATTCGAACTTTATATAATTTTATTTTAGTCACTAAATTAATAAATAAGGAAAATGGCATGTTAAATCCCTATATTTTCAAATAATTATGAATTAGGTATTTAATTTTAATTTTATTATAATTTAGTCACTAATTTTAAATATTTTCATTTATTTTACTGCTTTTAAATATATAGTTCTAATTATATTTTTATTGTTTTAATTTTACTTGTTTATATATTATTTTTATTATTATTATATAGTCATATAAATATATATATAATAAATAATAATTTATATTTTTTTTTACATAAATTGTTTTAATATTTATTTATTTATTTTTGAATATCGAAGAAAAGGGCAGTCTTAATACAACTGGATGTCATATTCTGGTATTTTAAAATTAAATATTATAAAAAATTATAATTTAATTTAAATTATTATATTAATATTTAATATCAAAGAAAAGAGCTGTCTTAAGGCACCTAGAAGTCCTTTTCTGATATTTCTAACTAAAAAATATTTATTTATAAATATACATAAAATTTTTTCTCATAATTATAATTTTGAAATAATAGGATTATAAATTAAATATATTTTGAATTTTTAAATTTCTAATAATAGAGACAATTTATAATTAAAAAGTACCAATTTTGGGCGTTGTAGGGGTGTTAATCCTTCCCTAAACGTAACCGACCACGAATCCCTTTTTATTATTAAAAAGAATGAATTTTTGGTTAAAACGCAGATCAGTTTATCTTTTAATTGATGTTTTCTTAAAAATTCTTTTAAAAGATATTTTTTTTAGGTATTCGACCTACCTGACCCAAAAGGCCGATGGCGACTCCCAAATTATTTTAAAAAACATTTATTCACATCACTTTTCCCGCCAAGTAAAAAAATTCGTGCCCGGACGAAAACCGGTTACGACACCATGTGTCATCAATAATTTTTTTAGATGCAAATATTATTGATGGGTAATATGACTCATGATAATGTATTCTGACTGACTTAAAGGGTGAATTATACATGATGATGGAAATGGAATTCAAATATGTTTTATTATAATTATGAAATCTACACAAATATGATAAGTTATTTAATTAGAAATATGTTTCACATTTCAAGTTTAAAGAGCCAAGGACCAAGGAAAATGATTCAATCCGAATTTTCAAATCGAATTTCTCCTATTACTCACAAATTAGATATAATTGTATTCATTTTGGGTTCATTTTTCTATTTTTTAAATCATACCTCAACTGTGTACTATATTTGTTCCACTAAATATGTCTCTTTTGGTTTTTAAATTATCTAAATAAAAATATCCTATTACAAAAGTCAACAAACAACAATACTTATATTTCATATTTTTTTTATACATTTCTCTCTTTTACACTTATGAAAATAAATCAATCAAATCTACCCATTACCTTTTTAAGAATAACTTTGTCATTTCCGGATTACATATTTTCAAATCACATGCATGCATCTAGGATATATTATTACGTGCATGAGAGATACGATTCTTGTAAATCGACCTGAAATTTGGTCTAAGGTCCTCCTTTATAATCGTCAACAAAGTTGGTGGGTTGTCAGTGTGCTTTTCTTCCCGCACGTCTGCTGCGGCACTTTTATTCAAGGTTTCACCAGACATGGCTGCCATTACTTTGACTTGAATTTCGGATCATTAGCAAGAGGACGTGGTGTTAGATTTTTTAAATAATATAAAATGTTCCAATTGTGACATTGTATTTAGAGCCAGGAGCAGATGTATATAGTCTCCAAAGGGAGTAACTACATACCCATTAATTTTTAGATCCGACACTATTTAGAGCATATTGAATTTGAGTCACCCCGTAATAGATATTTATAATACTAGATCAAAATTAATAAACGGATCAAATACCAATAATAATTTATATATATAAAGTATTGTAAGAACCATACATTTAAAGGAGATAAAAGAAAATTTGAACATTTCACTCAACTAGGAGAGGCACCTTTTGACTATAGGAATCTGATACCCCACGGCCAGTTGAACCTATTAAATATGCTGTTTTATAGCCCACGTTTTCTTTAACTTATGCCGGTATGAACTCATCACGAATAAGATACAACAAATATATTAAAAGAACTTTTGAATTAAGTGACAGATCTTGATAAAATAAATTGAGAATTCATTTAAAATTTTCGAATAACGGGATTTTCAAAAGATTAAAGGAGAATTTAATTAAAAATATTCAAGGAAATTAAAAGATAGAAAATTTAAAAGGACCAAATTATTATTTTAAAAAGGCTTGAGAGGTCAAATGCTAATTTTCTAAAATTTTAGGGACAGCTTTTTACCGCCCGCCTCTGTTTGAATGGATCTTTGTTCATTATACTCATAATATGCTCTTCCCTTTCCTTAATCTTATTTGTTTTCGGGCGTCATATGTTTGAAACTTTGAATATATATAACATCGATTCTTGTATTATATATGAATATTATTATTCATTTGTACTATAATTTGTATTACTACACCCAAAATAAATATTATAATAAATAAACAAAATTATAATTACATTCATATAATTATATCTATAATCAATTATTATAATATATATAAAATTTAAATACGAGTACTCAGAATCTCGATACATGAATCTTACAAAGGAAACAAAGGCCTCGTTGGCTACATTCCGATGTGTGAACAAGACAATGTGCACGCATAGGAATCTCAAACTCCAACAGCTTAGTTTCCCTATAGCCCAATCAAAACTGTATATTTTTTTATTTTACCATACGGTCACCAAACATTAGTGCAATAAGCTTTTGGGTCCAATCAAAATTGTCAAATTATGCGGACATCCTTTGGTTTTTCCCATTCCTCGATGTCGACGGTAAAGAATGTAAGCTATTGGCATACAATTCAAATTTTAGTCATCAACTTTTGGCCTCCCATTCCACATTCACCTTCAATTTTTTTCAAAAGATAAGAAAATAAAGCAAATAAAAGCTGTCACCGTATGTTGAAAACCCATCTACAAACTTTTTCAAACAAGAGAAAGTTTTTTTCTTTTTATTTTTCTCGATCTAAAAGTATATAACCGAATTTATATGATGTTGGAAGTGATACTAAAATATTGTTAATTTATCGGTCAAGAATCGAATTTTAATACTTGTTATGGTGGAATTATAATGAAATTTCTGCTTATAATTAGTTTTTTCAAACTTTTATCTTGATTTCCTTCTTATATTTCGATGACTAAAAGCAACCATGAAAGGATAAGAGAATAAGGATTATTTAAAACCCAAATTTCGATTCGTTTTTAGATATGCTTCACGTCAAATATGAGTTAGAATTTAATGCCCAGAAATATATTTAGACTAAAAGAATGGCATAGTTGATATGATACATATATTTTGAGGATTCAGTTAAAATATACTAAGCTTTTAAGATCAATTTAAAATATGAACTATGTTACGGGGATGTTCGACGAAAATAACCCAAATCTAACAACATTAGACTGATCCTTCAAGAGTATATTGCATCATCCAATTGCAGAAAGTCATGTAACTTATTCAAACATTTTGGTTGTAGACTTTTAAACTTTTGATTAAATTTTATATAATTTTTTAATATGTAAAATTTGTTTAAATGAGGTATCTTATGTAATATAATAATGAATTTTTAAAAATGTCAGATAAAAGCAGAAGAAAGTCTAAACAAATGAGACGGTCCCACCGGTAAACAACCAATAGAGAACAGATCTGAAACGTGGGAGTGGGAAGCTAAGGTGGGGCCAAGTGGGGACCAAGACACTGCCCCCACCCGGTCACCGGTCGATAAGAGAGCCGGGCCGTCAAATTCGTTGACCTGGTTTTCCATCTCCTTGTTTGTTCTACTTTTTTTTTCCTTTTTAAATCACGTGGAGAAACTATACATTTAATACCCAACTCAGCGATACAAATTACTGTTACGATAGTATTTTCCATCGGATTATGTTTATCGTAATTATAAATATAATAAATGTTGTTATATTAATTGTTGGTATCGCGGTCATACTATAACAGTCACAAAGAACACGTCTATCACTATATAGTAGGCGCTATCGTTGTAGCGGACAACTATTTAAATCTCTATCCCAACTATTATTTTTATTATATTTTAATCATATAACTATTTCTTTCAAAATCATATCTAAATTTACTTTTTGGTTTCATTTTTGTTATTCACTATTAAAAAATAATATAATTGTTGACATAATTTTTTAATGATAATGTGGTATAACCTTATGATGTCATGTCATCATCATAATTAGTTTTTTAACACTAGTGGACCAAAATAAAACCAAAGTTAAATATTAAATATGATTTTATCATTTTATAAAAGTAATAGTTGGATGATCAAAATGAAATTAAAATGATAGTTAGGTCTAAACTTGTAATTTACCCTAAATTGTTTTCCTAAACAACGTTACATAAACTATGTTTTTTTAAGTATCTAAATTATTTTTTAGTCAAACTAAATCCTTAAATTGTTATATATAACCACTTTAATTACCTAAACTATTTTTTGTCAAAATAAATCCCTAAACTATGAGTCTTTTTTCCTTTAATCCCCTAAACTATTTTTTAGTAAAAACAAGTACATACTTTTTGTGTGATGTGTTAACATTTTATTGGTCGAAAAATATTTTTCTAACTAAAAAAATGGTAGGACTTAAAATGATTAAATATAATCATGTAAGTATTTAATTTGACCAAAAAATAATTTAGTTACTCAAAAAAATATATATAATTTAAGTACTTTTTTACTTTAAGTCGTTCATTAAAAAATTAACATGATGAATTCAAAACAATGGTATTAAGAAAAAAAATCCACATCCCTTTTCAAATAAAACAATTAATAGTATAAATTATTTGAAGTAATTAATAATATTACATAAATAAATACATCAAATGGTGTCTAATAAAATATAATAATTAATCAATATACTTTTAATTGAATTATAAGAAATATAATATATTTTTTTGACGAATTATCATTTCGATCTTAATCCCACCTAAAGGGTAATAGAATATAGGACTCTAAGGGAAGAAAAGACTCCTAAGGGGAAAAGAAAACGTTCTTGGCGAGTCTAGATTCTAAAACTCATGATATAAGAGAATATGAAAAGATAAAAATAAACAGTTTGGTCAACTAACTAAATATATTTGTTATAATATCTTTTAGTATATCAAATTTAAATAATATAAATGAAAAAAATAGCATCAAAAGGGTTTATTCTTCATAAAATGTAATAGGAATTCTTGTGGTTATAACTTATAATCTCATAAAAGAAAGCGTATACTAATTAGATCTGGAATTTAAATATAGGGACTAAAAGTGTAGATGGACCCAAGATGAAATCACAACCACCAATCAATTAACTCAACAACTCCACTGGTAATTTAGTCTGGATGAGAACAATGGGGCAAAAGGGTAGTTTGCTTTAGTTTCCACAAGGGGAAGCGAGAGGGGGAAAAGGCAATATCCAGCTGGAACCGTGACGCGCCGTCTGACGTAGAAAAACCAAAAAGGTCACATCAAATTCTAAAAAGTCCAAAATCATAGACGGCTGATAAAATTAAAGGGTAAATTACTATGTCAGTGAACTATATTTAAATGATATTTTTGGTCACTAAATTTTCACAAGTTTATAAATAATCATTACATTTATTGAATTATTACGAAATGAACACTGGAATGTTATAATAAATGAAGACGTTTGATAAATTTTAATGACCATTTTATAAGGACGGTGATTCAATCCAATTTTTACAGGTTTAAACTCGATAAGATAGTTTTTTTTAAAGAATCAAGTTTAGGTAAGATCGAGTTCGAGGTTATGGTGAAAAATCTCTTACCTAATTCGTTCTAGACGATAATATAATTTTCTTCTACATATTTAAGGATGATTGCTATAATAACCATCTACTATATATATATTTTTATTTAAAACATTATTTTGATGAATAATAATAAATTATATGTGTTGAATCGAAAATAAGTTTTTACCACAAAATTATGGGTTGGATGAGACCTTTCTAAACTTGGGTGGAGTTCAGGTGGTGGGGATATGATTATAGGGTTGAGTTGATCTAAAATTTGATCCAGCTTGACCCATTGTCATCCCTAACATCAATAATAGTGTGATAAAATTTGATGATTATTTTAGAATGTTTAAAAGTTCAGTGACTAAAACAATTATTTGAGTGTAATTTAGTGACCTATTCTGTACTTTTTCCAAATATAAATTGAACTAATTGGAAAGAAAAATCTTGGTTCGTTTCCAATTTCCAAACCCTTTTTATAGGCGACCCCATTGCACCGTTTCAAGAGTTCACAGATTTCACATAACCTCTTCCATCATTTTCCAAGCAAATTTCTCTCTTGTGTCTTCTTCCAGCTCTTCCATAAAAGCAGAATCTTTTTGTTTAATTTATGGACAAAGTATGGGGTCTTACCCTTGAATCCGATCCAGTGACTAATAATTTCTTCTCCACCAAAACAAGTTCCAACACAGGTGCTATCTTCAGGTTGAACCATCAACGAGACATGTTTCATTTCCCGATTAGCCTTGCCGGGTCGAGAGACGACCGCCGGGGAACCTCCGCTTCTTCGTCATCGCCGTCGGATGATACACGGCTCCCCGTCGACGAGGTTGACTTTTTCTCCGATAAGAAATCCAGGGTGATCGACGATGATCGTGTTGAGAAGGAACACGGCGAACCCGCTCCTGCATCCGATTTAGATGTAAATGTAAGAGGATGATCGTGTTCAGAGTATTTTATTTTATTTTATTTTAACCTTAACTATAATTAGTTATGAAGTTTTTCTCCTAAATCTAGACTGGGTTGCTTCTTCTGACTGCCGGAAGTGATCAATCAACTGTTGACGACGGAGTCTCATCGGATATGGAAGATAGGAGAGCCAAGGATGAAGTAAGAGGATGATACTGTTTAAACTAAAAATTCATTTTTTGTCGAATTTTTATTTAGTCACTGTCTTCTTTGAACTTTTAAAAATTAATCCTGTTTTTACTTTAGAGATATTAATCTCTCTACTGATTTGAAAGTTTAAATCCAGCTGAAAACACTGTTTTTTGTGTTATCCAGAGAGGAATTAAATTTTAAAAGTTGGAAGAACATAGGACTAAGGGAATAATTAAACCTTTTATTATTTTGAATCGGCAAACTGAATAATTTTGTTTTGTTTCAGCTGGCGCAATTACAAGTGGAGTTGAAATTCATGAATGCTGAAAACCAAAAGCTTAAAGACATGCTCAGTCATGTCAACAACAATTACACTGCTCTCCAGATGCACCTTGTCGGCTTAATGCAACAGCAAAGAAACCGAGAAACCGAAACCACCCAAGAACAGCAGCAGGTTAAATTCGAAACCGAATCGAATATCGAACTCTTTACGGTAGCTGACATAAAATATGTTCGAATTTCAGGTCCAAGAAGTGAAATCCGAAAAGAAACATGGTGAAGAGATAATGCCTTTGAAACTATTAGATGTTCGCCCCTCCGGTGGAGCCGAAGCAGCCGAGATGGTGTCGACTTATTCTTCGTCAGAAGAAAGAACACGTTCGGTGACTCCGCAAAACAACGTGGAAAAAAGAGTCGGTAGAGAAGAGAGCCCAGAATCTGAGAGCTGGGGACCTAATAGCAAAGTCCCGAAGCTGAATTCGGGGAAACCGACCGATCAATCCGTCGAGCCCACCATGAGGAAAGCCCGTGTTTCAGTTCGAGCTCGATCGGAAGCTCCCATGGTATGCGTTATACCATGCTTTAATCAGTTTTTTAACTTTGAAATTGTAAATCGTCGACAAACTAATTGATCATTGATTTGGTACACAGATCACCGATGGATGCCAATGGAGAAAATATGGGCAAAAGATGGCTAAAGGAAATCCTTGTCCTCGAGCTTATTACCGATGCACGATGGCTGTTGGTTGTCCTGTTCGGAAACAAGTAAGTTGCAATCTTCGTCTTGTTGATTTTTAAGGGTTAATTGTATAAAAAGTCCTTTAATGATGGCTCAAATTCTAAATTAGACATTAAATGTTAGTTCGATTAGTCGTTGAACATGTATAAAACACATAATTCAATTGTTATAAAGGTTAGGACTAATTGCAAGGATGTGAAAAGATATTACTAACACTTTCAGGGATCAGTATTTGAAGCCACAGTTTGAGGACAAGTGTTGGATTAACCCTTTTTTCCATTTTGATGTTATCTAGATTTCATGCCCTGAAGCTGACTTATTTTTTTTATGATCAATCTCAGGTTCAACGCTGCGCGGATGATAGAACAATCTTGATAACAACATACGAGGGCAACCACAATCACCCATTGCCGCCGGCCGCAATGGCAATGGCATCGACGACGGAAGCAGCCGCTAGCATGTTGCTTTCAGGTTCAATGCCAAGTGCTGATGGTATCATGAACCAAAACTTGCTTGCCAGGGCAATCCTCCCATGCTCCCCAAGTATGGCAACCATTTCGGCCTCGGCCCCGTTCCCCACCGTGACATTGGACCTCACACATTCACCGAACCCTCTACAATTCCGAAGCCCGCCGCCACCGCAGCCACAGCCGCCTCTGCAATACCAAGTCCCTTTCCCCGGCCAACCCCGAAGTCTGCCTCAAGTTTTTGGCCAGCCAATGTATAATCAGTCAAAATTCTCAGGCCTGCAGTTGTCACAAGAAATGGGGTCTTCACAATTAGGCCTCCAACACCAAGTCCCATACCCACCATCGCAGCAGCAGCCTCAACAGCCTTCGTTGGCCGACACGGTTAGTGCCGCCACAGCTGCCATCACCAACGATCCTAACTTCACGGCTGCTCTCGCTGCTGCCATCACATCCATCATCGGCGGTGCTCACCCGAATAGCAGCAGCAACACTTCCAACACCACCACCACATCAAACAATAGACAATAATTAAGATCTTAGAGACATTTTTTGAACTGTTGAAAAGAAGATTACATGTTTATATTTTTTTTGTACTTTGTCATTCATTTTTTTTATTATTGTTCTATGACTTTGAATAATTCTGTTCAGTTCTTCGAGTAAATACTCACACAAAAAACATAATTTCCTTCCTCAACCCTATCCATTTACTTCTGTTTTTAAAGGATAAATTACACTACTAGTCCCTAAGCTTCTCTAACCTTTGATCCGTTGTGTAACTTATAAAATTACAATTTTCCCACAAGAAAACGAAAGGTAACTTTCTCGAGGGTGTGGAATATCCTACACTAACCAGTCCAGAAAATACGGCTGCTACACTTTGACACGTAACTTATACGTATATTAAGAAACAATAGACTTTTTAGTAGGAGACTTCAAGGCAACTACGTCTGCATTGAATACAAGGAAAAGAAAAGTCGATGGAAAAGATGCTTGTTTGGGTCAAATTTGATTCAATGAAGAAGATGAGGATATTATAGGTTTGCAGTTTCATGGAAGTTGCGATTATTTCAATGGACAACTCGGTTACGTTTGTTTGACTTTCCGTGCGTCCACTTGAGTGTCATCTTCATGGTAATTAAAACATCCCATCTTGTGTGATTTTTTTGGGTCTAATTGTGTTTTAGCCTTCTGCTATGTTTAAATTTGAAATTTAATTTTATTCTTTTATTTGTTATGATATTATCTCTTTACTTTCAAAATAGTGGTGACCACTCCAATAAGTTAACACTATAAATTATTTTGATGAACTAAACTGGAATGTCTGGTTGAATCAATTGAATGGAAATTAGTAGTCTGATTAATTCAACGGTGGGGTAAAAGAAAAATTAGAGGGAACAGTTGTCAACCATTAAAGATATCAAGAGTTGTCACATCCCAAAGTTAGAATTAAATTGAAGTACCTGTAGAGGTTTTGTGCCGTTTCATGAGTTTTCAAAAGTATAAGGATTCGGACTAACCCGAAATAAAATTAAATCAAACCTTATAGGCTTACAAGAAACTTTGTCCAATTAGGAAGTGAATTGGGCTTGGTTGAGCCCAAGATGAATTAAAAAAAAGTACTTTTGATTGAGGCTAAACAACTGAGGTCTAAAGTTGTAATACCCCCCCCCCCCAAAAAGTCTTTTAAAGGCCGATTCCTCTTTTATGAGGGTTATGTCACCGTGAGAATCACCCCACTTCATCCTAGTCTTCTTCCTTTCAAAACACCCTTCTCCTCCTCTTTTTGTTAAGTAAAGGTTGATGCTTTGTTAACATATTTCGATTATTATATATATATATATATATATATTCAATATTTTCACGTCAAATTCGAAATAAGTAATGATTTGGATGAGTAACAATTATTACCATGATTTTGGTCACATGAAGTGTCGTCGGTATTATTTTTCAAAGGAATAATTAAAGTTTGCACTTGTGTGTGCATGCATTTGGGGAATTGCAGGCTTCAACTTTTAAACGGTACTTGAAAACTTTAACGGTAAAAGCAAGTATGACATGGTAGTACGACATCAAGGTTCCTTCTTGAGTATTGAGGTAGAACATTTAAATTTTCATGGTTGGCTAATCATTGTAAACTTAAATTTATGATTATTTATAATCAAATCACATGAATTCATATTAGAATTGAGGGGTGTAGCTGGCCCAATAAGGTTTGACTTTGCCTTGGATTGGACACCAAATTGAGACACTGGGTTTTTTTGGCCCACTAAGCCTACGGGTAAAATAATTAGTCAATTAGGTCATCTTCAAAATTATTTTGGGATCTACAGCAAATGATATAGTGCAGGGTAAACTCTGTATGCACACATGATGAGTTTGTTTAAATAATATTTTTTATTTAAACTCGTCACGTTGAAGTGACGTGTTCCAATAAAATATAATTTTTTATTAGATTTTGTGATGTCGGAGTAAAAAGTTTCAATAAAAATTATATTTTATTAAAACTCGTCATGCTCAAGTGACGAGTTCCAAGTCATTATAGCAAATACCGTAGTTTTCAAAATAAAAAAAAATATGATGCCGTATTGGGCTAAATAATTAGCCGCCTATCGTATTAGGCCAATTTTGCCGAGACACTGCCTATGTATTGTGCTTCATAAACTAGTGTGCATTGGAATCCGGGTTGATCTCGATGTTCCGACACTAAAACATTGCCCGTAATGTCATCCAACAGAGCTGGAACATGCGGATTCCATACACAAACACAGAATTTCTTAAGGAGGGAAATGTTACCTCCTATTGTATAGATATATGTTTAGATTTTATAAGAGTTAATATTCATATCAGCCTATATCCTAAGTTGTGCTTTATCTGCTATGCAGATCATGATATTTCTGAGCATCGGAAGGCCGGAGTCTTTGCGGGTGAAAATTCTATAGTTTTGTATAGCATTTTATATCAACGATGCTGATGATGAACATGTATATCTTAAATCGGAAGTTTAAGCCTTTAGTTAACGGTTTCTTATTGTTTCAGGGACCGCAATAACTGTTTTGCTGCCGGAGCAATCGGTGTCAGCATCGGTATTTGGTTCTTTAGGAAAGTGAGAGCCAAAGCTCCTGTAATCAATTTGTTACAAGTATTTTATACTGCAAATAACACAAAAACAAAGACAAGCGAAGCACGAGAAACCAAGAAGGAAAACAATGTCCGCCTTCCTGCACAAGTTACATCATCCCCATTGCCGATAATAGACAGCCGATCGTAAGTCGAAAAATTAGCATGGTTTTCCAACGACACAACGTAAAGGGCCAGCATTTGATGTTAAAACAGGGACCATGTATCCGGGGGCGGTAGTGAAGGATTGAGCCCTAGTATAATGAGGAGCACAACTTCCGTAGCCGGACGAAACGAAATACGCACCATTCATAAAGACATCCTTTGACGACTGCCATCTCCAATTTTTCCAATTGCTTGCTTCTCTCTTGGTAACCTGTTTGTTGCTAGGGTTATCGGGCGCCACGAAGTAGTTCCCCTCGCTGAAAATGGTCGGATTTGCACTGCCGCCAATGGCATACATCTTCCATTCATCGTATCTGTTGTTAGCAACATGTGCATAGCCTATCCTGACCCTGCCACGGCCCCGAATAATATACATTAAAGACCAATTTACCATGATTATAATTAGACACTAACATAAACTTCCGTCGTCTCCTTTACCTCGGCATCCTCTCGATAAGTCCCTCGCCGAATCTGTTAAAAACTATCGTAACTTTCATGACTTTGTCGGCAGTGAACGTGTCTCTGTGTCCTAACAGCATCACCTGCAATATTTGGATATAATCAATTGGATAAAACTAAACACTACAATGTAAAACTCATAAGCTTTAATGCTGAACTTTATCATGTTGAGAGAAATAGTTATTGGAGATCGTGACAGCAGTTGAAGCATGAATCACATCGATAAGACCATCCCTAGAATGCGCGAGATAGCAATGATCGATCCAGATATTCGAAGACGCGAAAACACTGATAGCATCTCCGTCGGAGCCTCCACGCATTCCTACATGCGTCGGGGAGCTCCTAACCATACCGGACAACCCCGGCTTGCAGTCATGAATGCTAATCCCGTGTATTATAACATTGGTAACACCTTGAATCGTTATGCAAGGTCCATATGCAATCTCCACTTTAGCTCCTCTGCCATCAATGGTCTTAAAACTATTCACTATCAGCTCATTTTTTAGCTTTATAACCATATCTCTAGCGAAAATGATCCAAAGAGGAGCGGTTTGAATAACACTGTAACGAAGCGTGCCGGGTTTAGGGTCAACGGGATCATCATAAGGGCTTGTAACTACATATATCGCTCCGTATTTCCCTCCAACCGCTGCTTTTCCGAAGCCAACCACACAATCAGCCAAGGCTTTGCGATTGGTAGCCCAATTCGACTTGGTTCGCCAACAAGAATCGATTACATTCATAGCCTTCTTCGAGACGATGCCGGGGACATCGTATGCAAGTGGTTTTGAGGTGTAACCTTCGAGTGAAAAAGCTAAAAGAAATGAAACCAAAACGAGAGAGGCAAGGAAAGCCATTGCTTAAGTTGTTTATGAAGTTGGAACATAAAATTGAAGAATTCTTATAGGAGAGTTGAGTACTTAGTTGGTGGCAGACACGATTTAAGGACAATATTATATAATATATTTGTGTAAGTATATTTTAGTTAAGTTTTGTATGGTAAGATACGCTTCGTTGCTACATAGAACATGGCTGCACGAGCCTAGGGTCATTGACTTTTCTAGTTTTCTTTTTGCCATTGAGTGATTAGTTTCTAGATTTTTAGAATAATTAAAATTTTGATCGAAATTGACCTACATTGTTAAAACTGAAATCGTTTATTCTTTCAAATATGTCAAATAAGAGAAGAAAAAGGAACACCTCAGGGAATGTCACCGCCATTATGCTCGTTGCTTCTTCTGTTATGAATTATTCTGCAATTTCAGATAAAGAAATAGAGGAAACGGAGAGAAAGAAAGATAAGTAGAAGAAGGAATAAGACGAGAGTGTTTTGATAACAATTTTTCCTATCCCATTATGTTACACTCCTTTTCTTTATAGAGCTAAACAACTAGCTCAGAAGGCATGAATTCACCCGATGTATTTGGCTCCTCGACACGTGTTCCCTTACACAGTTGTAACGGTTTTAATTGTTTACTTGTCTGCTCCTTTGATCCCTTGTTCGTAACAATACCATCCCCTCGAAGTACCTTGTCCTCAGGATTCCAAGCAGATTACTCTTCGAAACTCCTTCCGTATCCGTGAGAAAATCAACCTTGCTTCTAACCTTGACATATCTCTGAGTCTTGTATCCATTAACCAAATCAAAGCAACCAACACAATGTCTATTCAATTTCTTACCAATCAAACAGTTTAAATTCTTGCAACATAGGTCACCCTAAGCAACATTCTTGTCATTAACATGTTTCTATAGAGAAGCAGGTAAAGAAGGGAGACATGGTTTAGGAACAGTCTTGGCAAAGCATCTCCTTCTCGGAAAAGGCTCACATCCTTTCGAGATTACCTTCTGACCAACGCTCCAGTCATCGGGACAAGGACTACAAACCTTGTAACTCATGTACTGCCGATATGGGTTTAACTAGACAAAAACAAAATTGTTTGTTATGCTTGTATAATGCCAAACATCCTCCTTGCTCGGATCTACAACAACTTTTGCAAGTTCGACGACCCCATCACTTTTAACAATATTAATTACTACAGCAGGAAAAACATCAAAACTCCCACAAATATCTGGTTGCAGCCTCTCAAGAAGGAACCACTTAAAAACAAAGCTAACATCATTGCCTTCAAAACTTACAACGAATTGAGTCATATACTTTCCCATTATAAAAAGCCTAAACTTATAAGGATCGTCAAACTTAATCAATACATTTTCATGTGTAAACACGAATGAATGAATCCCTTCAAAATTTACCCCGACATGACTAACTAAGAAAATGAAATACCTAATAGATAATCTCTTATATTTATTCCTTGTAGGTTGTGATTTGTATCTACCATCAACAATATACGACACATACAACATCGAGGAGTTTAATGTTGAATATTCAACAATGTGAAAATCAAATTCAGACTCACTTTCACTGAGGTAATTTTCTGTAATTATCAAGAATTCGTTTGTAATCTTAATCAATGATGGCTCTTATGCTTGACTAGCCTTATCTTCGACATGATGTTCTGAGATCTCGATAGGTTTAGATGAACCTAAGATCATTGTTGTATCAGTTTGAAAATCAACCCTTTCGCTATCCTGGATCATTGGATATGCAATTTCATTATCAACTAATGGTGACAATCCATTGAACACGTAGTGAGCATTTGTGCTTGTGTCATTTTGTTTAGGCTCAACTTTCTCCGAACCATCAATTTCAGAGTGTTCCTTGAACGTCAATCCCAACTGCATTTAGATTGCAGTTATTTGACGCATTACATCTCGAAGTAGCTTATGGTTCTTTTCAGTTGCTTGCTTCTGCTTCTCGACGTGAGCTTCAAGGGAGTCCAGCAATTGTTCATGGCGAGCGACAATCTCCTGCAAACTTTTAATGGTCTCTGTTTCATTCATCATGGCTTAGTCTCTCAACAAAGCACCGATGTTATGAACTATTCTACAATTTCAGATAAAGAAGTAGAGGAAATACAAAGAAAGAAATATTTAGAAGAAGGAATAAGAGGAAAGTGTTTTGATAACAAGTT
Source organism: Hibiscus syriacus (assembly GCF_006381635.1). Taxonomy (NCBI): domain Eukaryota; kingdom Viridiplantae; phylum Streptophyta; class Magnoliopsida; order Malvales; family Malvaceae; genus Hibiscus; species Hibiscus syriacus. The sequence continues at coordinate 190,725 of NW_024063399.1, read as the reverse complement.
TTGTTATCCCATTCTGTTACTTGGCTGCTCCTTTGAGAACATCTTCATTGAGTAATTTGCCTCGAAGAATATGCGAGCTTGTTTCCTCAGCTGCACCGCAAACAATACAAGACGGATCAGAGGAAAGCCTTTTGTGATGCTTCAAAATCTGTGTATTTTTATTATTTGCGTCCCATTGCTTATCATTATTCTTTATAATTCATAAAAGAGTTATTTTTCCTTTTACCAACAACCAGTTGGTCTATTGGGGTGAGGTTTGAATCCTGACGATTACGAATGGAGTAAACTGGGTTGAGAGGGTCCCTTATCTTTGCAGTCCTCGATCTGAATTAATTGATCAATAAATTAAATACCGATGATTATACAAAAAAAATAGTATTTTCGTGTGAGGGACTTGAACCCTTTTAAGTCTCATCGATTCAAGTCTCTTGCACACAAATACTCACATATTGCCACCTCCAACTCTTCACATACCCATGTGAACCCTTTGTAAACTACTCAAAAAGACACTTTAATTTTGTCAATCTATCATGCCTCGATATACAGCAGGAAATATAAAATCTCGCGGCTAAAATCAACCACAAATACCTTAAAAATACACCAATTATTGAAATTCAACCTACATGTTAACTGAATTTCGGAATGGTATCAGTGATGAAAGAGAGTATGTTCTTCTTTGATGATCTGAATTCGAACAACTTAATCAACACATATGCATAAGTATAAATGTAAGTCTTCTCAAGAAAAGAAAAACTGGCATACGATCTATGGCCAATGATAGGCTAATTTTCATTATGTCTAACTAGTGGTGGATCTAGAAATATTTTTTAAGGTGGACATATATATATTAACAACATAATTTTTTTTAAATGGGATGGGTACAAATAAAATTTGAGAGTGGGCACCGTCCTTAAAATAAATAACTAATCGAAGAAAACTCAGATTTCAAGGTGCTCCTTCAGTAAAATAAGTAACTAATTGAAAAAAATCAGATTTCAAAATAGACATGTGCCAAGCCTTACCAAGTTGTGGCTCTACCACTGTTTCTAACACAAAATATAATAAAGTAAACTATATCATATACCACTGAACTTTCAATTGCTTTAATTATAGTATTGAACTTTGATTTTGATTTCAATTATACTATCGAATCGTTAAATTTTAGTGCTCGAGACGTGAATAATCTTCTCGTCACTGTGATGACATGAACAAAACTATGCCATCTTAGTGCGACTATTAATGTCCAAAATGACATCATTTCTAAGCGTTAAACTTTAAGGATGAATCAATTTTGTTACTAGACTTTAAAAATATTCAGTTTTAGGCACTAAATTTTTTCGACAGTCGTTGGTAACAATCAGTGCCCATCATTGGTCACCATTCGCAACAAGATTGGTATCAAAACATTCATGTTCTACTCATCTTTCTTCTCATTGAATTGGTTTTCCACAAAATCTACTCAAAATTGACAAAAATTCATCTAAACATTTGACGTGCTAATACTCTGATCTCATCCAATATTATTCAATGAGGCTAGTTTTGAGTATGGATGGCAAACGGGCGGGTCGTGTGCGGATACCCCCTCCCCTATCCTTATACCCACCTAATATTTTCAAATCCACCACCCGCCCACCACCCATGCTGAGTAAAATTTTTCAAATCCACACCCGCCCACACGGGTACATTCTCAAATCTATCCCCACACCCACTACCCAACTGGAGACGTACCCAGATAGACTCGCCTTACAACAACCTTAAGTTATACATAAGCAACAAACATAAAACAAACACGTCCATTAAGAAACATAATAAAATAAACCAAGGATTATCTGAGTTAAGTGTTAACATAGATCTTAAAGTACATAAAACACCATAATAAAAGACATAATTAAAGCCTAGAAATATAAATGACAAACACATAATATTTTTGTTCTTTGATACACATAAATGAAAAACCCTAAAATTATATCTAAATTTATAATGGTCAAAATTTAATGGGTATTTAGTGGGCGGACAGATGCAGGACGGGTAAGGTCTCAAACCCATCATCCGCCCACTACTCGCGACGGGTACCACTTTCTTAATCCACACCCGCCCACTACCCACTAAAGTTATACCCATCTCCGCCCCAATTGGAGCGGGTACGGTGCGGAATCCACGAAATTGTACTCGTTTGTCATCCCTAGTTTTGAGATATGTTGTTTATCTTCTCAAAATATTACTTCTCACGGTTCAAATTTTTAAATAAACAACCCAGACTAATCAAATACGAGAAAGCTGTTAAAGCCCCTAAAAGAATATTTTATTGAATATATAAATTTTATCTAAATCCAATCTTGATTTAAAAAATTAATAAAAATCTAAACTTGACCTTTCAAAAATATATTTTCAAAAATCAAATTAAATCAAAACACACCTATTTCATTAATAAAAATAAAACAATGAACTAAATCACAAACCAAATCACACTCCTGCTAAAAGACTAATTAAGAGACACGCATTGGTATAGGATTATTAAAAGAAAGGGTAATCATGACATTTCAATAAATTATCTTGAAACCCTAATAATTTTATTTGCCTATATAAGGGGCCTCCATTCATATCCTTCTTTGTTTTGTCATTTGTGTATAAAAAGTCTTAGATCTCTCTTGGGTAAATAAGATGAAGAGCCTCTTTTTGTGTTGGAATGATGTAAGGTATGTTATTATATTAAACCCTTTCTTTTCTTTTAAAAGTTTTAGGTTATAGATTTTCAATTTTATTAATTTAAAGGGAAATTGAGGTATTTTATTTGTGAAAAACAAGTAGGTTTGAAAATTTTAGATATTAGATTTAGATTCCATTACCTTTGTTGATTGTAGAGTTATTTTGCTTTTTTTTTAAAGAAATAAAGTTAGAATCTTAGTGTTATTTAACTTTTTCAATTTAGGATTCAGATTTTTAAACTCTTCAAATTAATCTATTTAGTGTAGATATTAAATTTTAACTAAGAATGTTGAGAATTAAAGCAACTTTGTTCTCCATATATTTGTCTATCCTTTCTTTTGGGTTTTGGAATCAGAAAATTCTATCATCAATATATCAAATAATATTTTACTCCTTATTACCTATCTCTTCCTAGTCAAGGACAAAGCCAAAATTGAACTATAAAGGTAGTGGTGGATCTAGAAATATTTTTTAAGGTTGACACATATATATTAACAACACAAAATTTATTAAAATTTGAAGTAAATTCATATTTCATGGAGGACACTTGATCACCCACAACTACACATGCATCCACCATTGAATGAAGAGATAGTGTAATACCTTTTAAATGAAAAAGATTCTAAAAAGTAATTAAATTGTAAAATTTAAGTGAGTTAGATTAATTTTACAGAATAATTAATTCAACAAAATCAGAGGTCAATGCTTAATTTTATTAATTTTAAGGTTTAGGATTTAAACTTTAGTAATTTTAAAATTTAGTTTTAAAAATAATTAAACCATAAAATTTTAGAGAATTTTTTTTTATAGAAAGTAGGTATCATTAAAACCTCCTTCAAGCCTTGCCATGTTATGAAGGTAACATGACGGAACAAAGGAGGAGGAAAAGAGTGCCATGAAACTTTTATTCACAAGAGTCAAATTACAAAGACTGAACAAACTCCTAAACTTTCAACTGAAGAACATAAGACTTAAAACAAACAGGAAAATACAATTCCTACTACTCAGCACAATCATATAACCCAAAAATCACCCTATCCCATCTTTAGCTAGTTTGTCAGCTTCTCAATTTGTCGCCCTCAAAATATGCCCAAAAATTTTAGAGAGTTAGAGTTTAATTTCAAAATCGTCAATAACTTAAAATATAATTAAACATGAAATTAGAGGGTTATGTCATACCTTTGTTTAGGGGAAGATGCACCCTTAGCTTAGGGTGGATAAATGTCCACCATGAAATCCAAATTTCCTTCAATTAGTTATCTATTTTATGGGTTATGTCCATTCTGAAATTTTATTTATACCGACTTCATATAAAATTTTTATGTGTTTAATATACATATGTATCTACTCTAAAAAAACATTTCTAGATCCACTTTTTTTTCTTATATTTGGCAATATAGTTGTAGACACCCGTTTTTGTCCGGGTCTTTTTATCTATAGATAGTTATTCATAAACCTATGAACACATAGTTATAGTATTCATCGTATTCGTATCATGTTTTTGCTGTGTTAAGAACATAGGAATATATATTCATATAGATTTGGTTTGATAATTGGTTTTATTATATTGATTTTACCTTTTTTATTTATCAACTTTTAATAGATAATTATTTGATACATAATCACTAGAATTTTTCGACTCATAATCAAAGACAGAAACTGTTACATGTCACAAAAATAAACACATCTCTACTTATCTTATTTGTAAAAAAAATCACTATTATGGAATCAAATAATTATTCATTCTTAAGATCATAGAGATAAACAATTCTGATTGTGGAGTTAAATGTTTAAAAAAATCATTGTAAATGTTCAAAATAATTGTCCATTCTTAATCTTACACCGTGAAATTAAAAATTTGTAGTAACATTGTAAAATAAATATTATATTTTAATATGCTTATTATCTAGAACATTGACGGTAGAGATTTTTAGCTTTAGAAATATGATTCTGTAAGAATTTACTTTTATTTTAGGATTTTTTTCTAATACATTAACTGTGGATTTTTTTTTCTACAAAAATATTTCAAATATCATTTGTAGTATAAAATCTGAAAAGTATAATTTTTTTAGTATAATTGTTAATCCGAGTTGAATATTATAGAAATTTATTATAAAGATTTTAATTTACTCAATTCATGTATCTTATAAGAGATGTACAAAAAAAAGGATTGGTGTATATGGTAAATATTCCAAATGAGGTTAAAGTACAGAAGGTAAAGTTTGTCGACCATCAGAAAGGCTGGTTGCACAGTTGCAGTTGGAGAATCCAGTCTTCAATGGTGGCTCAATTCGGAGTCGATATCAGTTCCGACAATTCGTTAACAGCTCGTTCGACTCCATATATTATCATCTTCTTGATCTGTTTACATGAAAACCGTATAAGGTTTTAGCACCTGCAGGTGCTATATAACAATTGAAAACATCAATGGAAGGATGCACCGACCTCGAGTTTGTCTTCTCTAGCTCTGTGGTTTTTGGGTAGTTGCCGGAACTCTTCCGTCAAACGAAGGCACTCCTTGATATTCTCTGGAGACACGAAATCCACAGCTACTTTGGTGCATGACTGGGAAAACACAAGCTATGAGACCACCAAACATGAGCTGTGCAACAACATGAAATGAGGTTGGATTTTATTAATACCTTTAGATTTCGAACTTGATGTGGACATCCAGCCGGAATAAAAACAGCATCTCCGAGGTTTTGCTCGAATGTCCACGGTTTGACTCCTAGACATCATGATGGACACATTAGGAACATGGCATTTGCAAAGTTTTTATAGTAAATACCAAGATGCATCCCTTGTACTAACCAAATTCCTCCTTCAATCTTCCTTTGTGCTCCGCAGTTAGGTAAAATGATTGGTCGTGAATCGGATGGATAACCTGATAATAAACGAAATCATCAAGAACATCGAGCAAATGCCGTTATGGTTGAAAAGTAACGCCATAAGCAAAGACTTACCTTTTCAACTGGGGAGCAGTAGGTATGCCTGAATTCTTTGGAGTACTTCCCTAGATATTCTTCCAGTTTAGGAACATCCTCCCTTCTAAAAATGTCCCACAGAGCACCAGCACCAGTCTCCTCTCTGCTCGTGGAAGGTTCGGGAATAGTAGCTCCGATTTCATCTCTGGAAAAGTTGCGCTCATTACCACCCAAATTGGGATCCCTCTGGCCTGCGATTTCTGCAACATCAGAGCTTTCTTGAATTCTTTGGAGCATCCCTCTCTCCAAACGCTCCTTTTCATCTTGTGCTTTATGTTTCATTTTCAACTCTCCCATTGCAGCAATCTGGTCCTCACTCAAGGCAACCTCGGTAGTATGTGTCAAAATGTTTACCTTCAGCACCAATAGTTAATTAAGAGAACGGTCAGTGGATGTAAAAACAAAGTGGCAGCATGACATTGAAAAACAAAATAGCTAATCTAGCTCCAACGTACCGCATCTGATAGATCACAGTGAAGTTTGGTAACAGAGTCCCCTCTTCCAAGCTCCTCAGCAATTCCATAAGCAATATATGTTTTAGGGCCCAAGTCTGGTTTGATAACACCCGGAGGCAACTTCACAGCAAGGTTGAGAATGCCTGACCTGGGATCAGTGTATTCTTGAAACGGCAACATGCTTATAAACTCGTCACAATGCCGAGGCAAAAGATCATCGAACTTATTAGATGGTGGCCAGTCCTTCAACTTTAGCATCTCTGGCCATAAGTTATCATATGTTCTCCCTTCTATATAGCCTTTGAAAAATTGTCGGGTATTAATCTCAACCTGCATACCTCGACAAAGTCAGACTTCAAACATAACACGAGTATGGAGATTGGGAGATAATGGAACTCGCCTCACAGCCAGCTAGACAATCAATGGCCTTAACTTCCGACATCTCCAAACTCATATTAGAATTCCCATTTTCACATAAAGCACGCCACATTACCATTGGTTCCCAGCTTAAACCTGATGAATTTGTAAGAGTATTCGGAACTACAATTGGTTTGCCTTTAGCCCAGCGCATTTGAAAGTTACAAAGGCCTTCCTCACGGTCGTCATTTGAAGGTGAAGAATATAAGCCATTTTCAAAATATCCTTCTTGGGAAGCACTCCCATGTAAGTTATCTTGAAGCCATTGTCTCATTCTGCAGGTGCTGATCGTTTGCCTTGCCTCTGATTCCAAATTTGAAATCCACCCCACTGGAAGGATGCGTTTAAGCTCCAATCTGCAATCACCACAACCACCCATTTGCTTTGGAGGACAAGTAATAATTCCATCATCGTTGGCTTTCCACAGAATTGAGGACTCTGCCTGGTTGTTAACTGTTTCTTGAAGAAAAGATACTGACAAAGGGTCTCCACCATGAATATAATCAGAACCTTTGTCATTGTATTGGTAGGCAACATCATTACGGCTAGAAAGGCTTCCCTCCCGAATTTCTTTGCAGCAACTAAGACAGAGTTCGTATGAACATTTTGAGCAGCTGCGATGGAGGTCAAAGATTGAAGTTGCACAATGGTCACTGTTCCAAGGAGGAAAAAAATCATGTCTGGAGAGAGGAATTTCTATTAACTTGCAAATAACATATACAATCGCATGATAAATCATGTTCTTATGCAGAAGAGATGAATCACTTACCAATAGACGCGCTCATCAGCATAAGAAAAAGTCTGTGGTATTTCGAGTTTAGAAGGCGGTAACCCTATATAGAGAAACTTTTATCAGGAAATAATTGAATCTTCACAGAAAGCTTGCAGCCAAAGCTTTAAAGAAAGAAAAACATACCTTGAATATCGGCCTCAACCTGTGTCTCTGCTTTTGCATTTTGGAAATTTCATTCATAAAGGGAAGCAGTGACTTAATCAAGTATTGCAAATGCTTTATTTTTTCTTCATCTGTGATGTCTCTTTTTGACGTCTGCAGATTAGACAGTAAGAGAGTTATTTGGTGGAAAATTTATTGATATATCATGGACACAGGCTAGCGAAAAATTATCATGGTTAACAAGCTCAATGACAGACATTTACTTGATTGAGTTATATAAGTCATTTTCCAGTTACATAAGGAGAAAAACAGACCTTAATTAATCCACTCGAGTGCAAGCAGATGCTGCAGTTGCAATTCCTGCTACAAAATGGGCACTGCTTTGCAATTTTTTCTTCCGATATCTTGGGATACCTGTACAGATCACAGCAGGGGGGAAATGAGAAACAAACTAGGATTATTAATAATAGAATATAGAAGCCTGTTATGATGAAAATGTTACCATTGTTTGATACAACGGGTGCAATACACTTTGTCTCTACATTTCAAGCACGGAACAACAGTTATTCTTTCTTTCATGCACTGATGACATTTGAAATTTTTTCTCTTGGCCTAATTGATTAAGATATCTCAATTGTCTGTGAAATTATAAAATAAAAAAGAACGCACAAAATACAAGATATATCGGTTGCAGAACCAAAATCGAATCCAATACCTCAGCATTCTTCGTTGTGCAACCATCACGGCTGCTACCATCACTTTTCAAATGTGAACCTGATGAGACAGAAGATAACGTTCCCGACGAGGAAGAAGACCGCAATGAAGCATCGATCGGATTGCAGTTTTTCTCTATAATCTCCAGAGGACTTCTTTTGGTCCTCACACTATCTGACTTTCTGCTTTTGGTCCACACTTCAATGTTCACAGTAGCAGTATTCTCCTCATCACTGCCCAATTTTCTGCATTTGTTTTGTGATTTAATGTTTGTTATAGCAATAGCGTCCTCATCACTGTCCAACTTTCTGCTTTTTCTCCTCGTTTTAATGTTCGTAATAGCAATATCATTTTCATCACTATCCGACTTTCTGCGTTTGTTCTGTGATTTAATCTCCATCGTAGCAATAGCTACGTCATCACCATCTAACTTTCTGCGTTCCTTGTGTGATTTAATGTTCATCATAGCAATACCCTCACCCCAATCTGGCATTCTACCTCTTTGCCGTGCTTTAATGTTCATGAGAGCAAGAGCCTCATCAACCCATTCATCTAATACATCATCTTCATCCAGAGAGGAAGTTCTCTTGTCTATTCCATTCTGACGCCTCTGGGAAATTCATCATCCTCCAAGTATGCAATCTCTTTGTTTACATTTCGCTTTTTTGACTGATTTTTCATTGTTGTGGTCGTAAACTGCCCCTCATTGACCTTCCTTTTATTTTCATTGTGAATTACAATGGGACTTCTTTTCTTGTCACATGCCAACTTAAGGTTATCTGTGCACGACAAAGACGACCAGTATGACCGTTTAACCATCCTTGCTTAACAATCATGGCTGCCAGTCTCACAGCAAAGGTTAAACCAACATTCATATTTTATAACAACTAATGCTAATCAAAATTCAAAGAAATTCACATTCTAACTATTCTTTCATACAGGGGAAAAGAACTACTAATTAGTATCCCTTTAATTTCATCTAACTCTTCTAAAATTTGGTCATGGATTCAGTTTTTATCAAGCCAAACAGCTCATACATTATAACTATATACAATATCTGGAGAATAAAATTTATTCAATCCATGATCATTCGAAATAAAAACAAAAATAACTGAAACCACCTGAATTTACTCAAATTAATTATTCTCGAAATACCCAAGATATCATCCAGAATAAACATTAAATCGAATGAGGATTTTCATCTAAATACAGGAAATAATGTGAATCCGTGATCGTCAAGAAATCCATTCACCGGAAAATCTCATTAAGGCGATAAAGCATTGCAAAGAACAAAATACCAAAGAAAAAAATTCAACTGATAAAAAGAACAACAATCGAAAGAAAGCATATTTAAGAATTCATAAACGCAAATTTAAAAAAAAAAAAAACAAGAGTGGAAGAGTTTGAGACCGACCTGATTGCTTGAGTGAAAAGATTACACGGCTAGTAATTGATTTTCTCCGTTACTTACTGAGGATTATGTTGGCTAATGAATTCTTTGAAGAAAACGAAAGAGAAAGGAGTCGGAATTTGCCAGAGGAAGACTAGCTTTAGACGACGACTCGCATTCCGTTGGTGCTTCGAAGAAGGTTTATATAAAGTGTGAGTGTGTGATACGCTTGTTGTTTTCAATGGGCCAGGTTCTGGGACCAGACCAGGGACAGAGGCGGTGTACGGCTATTGGCGGATTTCTTTATTTGTGTTGACTTTATATTTCCGTTATCATAAGCACCCAAATATTTAATTTTGGAAGAATGGAATTAAAGTTTATAAAAAATGAAAATTTATTAATTGATATTTAAATTTGATATTTTTCTCTCATATGATATTTGTGTTTTCATCTAATCTTATACTTAAATTTGTCATATGTAATTAGTGATGAGCATGTGGTTTGGATGGATTTTAACCAGATTCTATTTTTTAGTATCATTTAAAAAAATCAAATACGACTTTGGGTGTGCTTTTTTAAAACGAAAAGTTGAATCACATTTGAGTAAAAAAATTCAAATTATTAAAGATGACGAGTTATATTTTATAACTCAAATTTTATTTAAAATTTATTCGAGTCAAGTCGAGTTTATAAAATTCGAATCAAGTTATTTATGTTTCTGCTTAACTTTAATTGTAAATATTTATAATATATATGTGTGTGTGATATACATATATGATACAAAGTGTAAGGACTCAACTCAAACTTAAAAATCAATCACTAATTACTAAAAGTTTTAAACTATTCTAATTTTATTTTATAACTCGACTCGACTTTGAATTTATTTATTTTTTAGTCGAGTTTTGGTCACCTATACTCCATTATATTGTTTTTTACATGGTTAATCCACTATGTTCTAAATTTGAGATTTAGTCCCTTTAATTTTAGGGTAAACTACTTTGACCATATAATTATGGGTCAGGTCGCGGAATAATCACTATTTTCAAAATTGTGACAATATATACCATTGAAGTATTTAAATGGGATCAAAATGACTACACGCCGTTAACATTTAACAGAAGTGTTTACATGGCAGTTAAAAATGGTATAATTAGGGTGCGAGTTCTTGTAAAGTTACTTATTCGCGACACTGTCACCCTACTTTGTTTTCTTCCATTTTGGTCACTATTTGTGTATGATTTGTTTCCTTGGATTTTCATTTAATCCAATTTGATCATGATTTTTTTAATTTGTCTAATGCCTTAATTTGAGCATTAAATTTAAAATATTTTATTCTAGTCATGTATTAAATTTGTAGATTAAATCCCCTAGATTTTAGAATTAATCAATTTGATCACCAAGATTAACTTTAATTCTTAATTTTTAATTAAGTCCTAATTTTAATTTAATTTAATAAATTTATTTCTCCAATTAAATTGTGACACATATCACAATCTTATGATTATAATTTAATTTGAATATTAACTATATATATATATCATTAATTATAATATAATATATATTATAATTTTAATATTAATATTAATTTATTTTTAATGATTTCATATGTATAATCATTAAAAAATAAATATGAAAACAGTAAATTTAGTTTAAAAATATTAAAATCTTAAATCAATTATAAATAAACTAATAGATTTATTTTAATAATTTAAGTGTTGTCATATTCTCAATTAACTTAATAATATGAAACATTAATTATATCATATTATTTATTAACTATATTATGTCAACTATATCTCCTTGACATCACAATAATTTCATAATTAATAAAAATTATCTGACTTCACCACAAGCACTCCCCAGCATAAGCCGTGAACTATTGTGTATATCAAAGTATGTATAGGAGAAGAAAAAAGATGATTGTGAAAGTATGTTTGAATTCATATATCATTTGCTTGACAAATGACATATTTTCTCACACACACAGGTCCTTATCTTTTGTACGTTTTACAATTTAGTCACTCTCTTTACTCCTTCAAAGTCCTACCACTAGGGGTGTTCAAAACCGAGTACCCAGAATTTTCAGGTATCAAAATTTCGACCTGTGTCCTGGCCCAATACTTCCTTGTACCCATAAAACTCTGATACATGTATTTTCGGGTCATGGGTACCCGATTTATATTTTTTTTAGAATTATATTATTTTTAAAAAGTATATAGAAAAATATAAAATTTAAAGGTCTATAATATATAATTCACACATAAAGTTTAAAAAAAATTAAATAATTGAAAAAATTATTAAAAATTAAAATTAAACTTCAAGTTTTTCTAAGTTAAAATAAATATTTTAAAAAATAATTTAGAATGTTAACGTGAAATAATTTAAGAAATTTAGAATTTAGAATGTTAGAGTGAAATAATTTGAGAATTATAAATAAAAATTTAATATTAAATAATTTTTTATATATATATAATAAACTGGATATCAGGTATATGGGTACCCGGTTAAACAAAATTTTGTTATATTAAATTGAAATTAGGATCTAATTAAAAATTAAGAATTAAAGTTAATCTTGGTGATCAAATTGATTAATTCTAAAATCCAGAGGATTTAATCTACAAATTTAATACATGCCTAGAATAAAAGATTGTAAAGTTAGTGCTCAAATTAAGGCATTAGACAAATTAAAAACAAAATCAATATCAAATTGGATTAAATGAAAATCCAAAAGTAGTGACTAAAGTGGAAGAAAACAAAGTAGGGTGTCACCATCGCAAATACTTAACTTAACTATACCAAAATTTTTAACTGACACGTAAACATCTCCTTTAAATGTTAACGTCATGTGGCCATTTTGAACCCATTTAAATAGTTCAGTGGTATATTTGTCACAATTTTGAAAATGATGGTCATTTCTTGACCTGACCCATAGTTATGTGGTCATTTATGTAGTTTACCCTTAATTTTATTTGATATAATTTAATTTTTAATGTTTATAATATTATTAATCGGTTCAAATTATTAATATTTATTTTCTTTAAATTTAAGATAATCTTTACAGGATAAAATTAACATTAGAGAATATAAAATAAGTCAAATTTAAATTTGACTTATTTTATAATTTATATATTGGTATTGGTTAAAAAATATCCTATCAAATTAAATCAAATTAGAATCTTTTGATTTTGGAAGGTTTTTTTCATCCTAAATTATGATACTACTAAATATAAGATTTTAGAAATCTTAGTTTATTCCATAATATTTATGAGCATCTAAATTTATTCCTTAATTCTAGTCATATATAATTATTTACCACTTTTCAATCAAGGCCTTTCCTCTTTTTATTTATTAGCCTTTATTACCGTGTTTGGTCAATTGATTTTTATTTGTATAATCGTTGATATCTGATCTATTGATCGACTACACAGATCAGGTACTGCAGAGATAAGGGCGACCCTCCTAACCTATTTTACTCTATTCAAATTGATTTTAATAATTTGGTGAAAATATTTTTATTGTGTTCATATTAATTAGTTTTTAATTTGATTACGTTGATGCCATAAATGAGTTCACTAGGAATGTGTTAGGAGGGTTATTTTAGAAAAATTAAATTTAAAACGAAAAATAAATGATTTTACTAGGAATAATTTTACTCCAAAATTTTTAATTGTCAATTCACTCCCTCTTAGTTATTTCATCCTCTTAATTGACTCAACACCTTACTTAGAAAACTTCACTAGGAATGTGTTTGCACAATTCAAGAACAAATAAGAACACTCAACAAATAAAACAAATGAGTACAATAATGTTCTTTGAAAGCAAAAAGAATATTGAAGAATGTTGACTATCAATGTGTTTGCTTTGACTTTCTTTGTGATCTCTTATCTTCACACATGGCTTAAAAAATTGTTTTTAAACCATCTCATTCAATTCTAGCCGTTTGGGTTGTTGTGAGAGTTGATAGAGTCGTTGGGATAAAGTTTCCCACAATAAATGTTTCCCATAAGCTTTGAGTATCGATACTGGGGCTTGAAGTATCTATATTGCATGCATTAATTACAAAAATTTTGATCTTTGGAAGAGGGGAGTATCAGTACTCAAGTATGAGTATCGATACAGGTATCGATACTTTCACAATATTGGTACCAAAAATGACTACTCGAATTCGTTTTTGTCAAAACTATTAAGGGAGTATCGGTACTTTCATCTCGATTATCGATACAACTGTCTATTTTTACACAATAGTGTCGATACTGGAAGGATAAACATCCTCACAACGGCCAAAATTAGTACCATCGTTTCCTAAAATAATCAAAGGTAATATTGTATTACATCGTGAGATAATGGAATTGCGTCCAACATTATTGGGTTTCAATTTTTGTTAATTCACGTAGTAAAGGGGATGTCTTTTTTTATAAATAAAATCAAGTGAATTAAATTGTTTTCATCAATTATTTTAAAAAGAAATCCACTCATTTTTTATTCATCGAAGTAGAAGGATCGTTATTTAAATTTAGAATTCAAATTTGTAAAATTCCACCATTCTAAACAACATATAATCGAGAGTACTAATTTTGGGCGTTGTGAGGATGCTTATCCTTTCACACGCATAACCAACTCTCGAACCGTTAAAAACGAATTTATGGTATTACGCAGACCAATTTTTCGTCTTTTAAATGATTTTTCTAAAATTAGTAGGTATTTGACCTAACTAACACAAAGGTCGATGATAACTCCAAATTAAATTAATTCAACGTTCAAAAAAAATCTCAATTTCTAAAATAAAATCATAATTATTTTTAAATTTAATTTTTCATTTTAAAATGGTTATAACAAATGATATTATCAATTTATATATATATAATATAATAGATTAGCATAAACCAAATTACTTCTATAATTAAAGAAACTATTATTATTCTTAAAGATTACGAGTTGTTAAAATCGTATATATATATAACGGGTTAAGTTTGTGATGCAATAACCAAAAAAGAGTAATAATTTCGATTAGAACTAAATTTTGAATTTAATCTCGAATAATTCCTCTAGTTTCCTAGTAAAAAAATCAATTCAGATATATTAGTAACATTATCGGTGATTAAATCAAAATTACATATCAAATAATAATCCCTTAAGTTATTAGTTTTAGAAAATATTTTGCACAAATATTCACCCTATCATCCCCATACAAGTCTTTTGACATTCGAGTTTCCAACTTTCAAAAAAATATATATATATATATCAAGTCTCCAAGACCGTCTCTCTTGGGCTGGCTTCCTCTACTATTTTGTTCATTTAATTTACAATGCCAGTGTCACCTTCTTCACCCATCAAGGTGTTAAATCCAGATCTCCAATATATGGTATAACGACGACGACAACATCGACACACGGTCGTACCTAGTTCATACGCTCCGAATGTTTGGGAACGTCCGACAACGACGGCGAGGACGCACCACTCATTTTGCTAGGTGCCGGCGTGTTTCTTCGAGATTGCCGTTTTGTGGGTACCAAAACACTCTCGGTTTCCAACTTATGGTTAAATTCATCCTCGTCCTCTTCGCCCTCCTCTTTGAAAACCGGATGCATGTATGCATTCTGAAGATAAGGTTTCAAGTTAAAGTTCGGCTCCCTCGCACGTTCCAACGTGTCTTTCATCATCGCTTCCTGAAACGAATAACCGAGGAGATGGTAAGAACGATAAAGGCTTTTTACTACTTGCTTCTAACATGCAAGAACCGAGAAACCTGTAAAGGATATCGAATGAAAGCAGGTTCGTAGCGGGCTTTGCAGAATGTGTAAAACCAGATTGTGAGGACAATGAGAACAATGAGAAACGGTGCCGACTCAGCCGCATGCTTAGCACTTAATAATCCGATAAGAGCGACTTGTGAGATAAGCAATGCAATTATTATGCGTCCGTGGACGTCGGGCCAGAATGCTGCACCACTCTCGTACTCTTGATTGTAAACGTTAATAATCTACATTATCAAGGAGGGGAAAAACCGGGATCAGGCACATGTAGAAAAAGAATCATTCGCCACTGTCCCGACACCCGAATATTCCAATGACAAGTTGTTTACCTGATGACGGAAAACAACGTAAGCTAGGCCGAAGAAGATTACAATGAAAGGAAGTAGAGCGGGGGTCACGGCAGCATAAACCATGCCAAGTAGAAAATAGAGTTGTATTTGAGGTTCTCCGGTGTTGAAGCCCAAGCTCCCGGGATCCATCGCCTCCTCCCTATCCTTGTCGGTTTTCACCAAGAAAAAGTTCTTCAAGTGGTATATTATAAGTGGTTTCAGCATCAAAATCTCGCCTGCTACTCCCGCCCATCCATCGACCATTATGTAAGTAATGAAAAAGGTTGCTCTCAACGGTACAGCTACACCAATTGTTCTAGGGATTCTGCAAAGAAAGAAGTCATTATATTGTAACGAAGGCAAGTTTTGATACAGCAAAAACAGTTAGAAATATATGAAGATGCTAAATATATAGAACTCCGAAAATAATGGAAATGCCTACTCAGTTGCTGATTGCTTGATAAACGTATCTAGCTGTTCCATTGCACTGCCGGCGACAACACTAGTAAGGAACACATTCACAAAATTGAAAAGATAGTATCGAGTTGCTGATCTCCTCTCTAACGATGATATCGATGTGAATCCTTCAAACTTGGACATAATCATCAGTATTGTTGGCAGAAAAATGAGAAACAGCTTCAACGCAAGACCAGGCAGAATACCTTGAATAACTGATTTAAGAAAGCCCCTGCAGGAAAAAATCAATGATTAACGTAATGAATTCTAAACAATGACTCAAGATTTTGAAATTTAGAAGGAACTCACATATTGATTATGGGCTTCAAGAACGGTGCTACTTTCTCAAGTCCCTCGATGCTGGCCAGAGCTTGTACCGATGCAATCGGTATCATGAAAAAGAAAGTCAGGAAAAAGAATGCTACAGCCATGATCAGCCTCCTAACAGCCAGCGAAACATACGGAATTGGCAGGTTAGGCCAATAGACATCACGTGGTTCGGGTGCCCATTCTGTTAACCACAAAGTCGGATTCCTGGACTGTTGGGTTTGAGCACAAACAGCTGCACCCCATCGAGATTTAAAGGAAACAAATGCGGCTGGCATTATTGCTTTCGGATCTTTTAAGACCCTATCTCTCTCTTCAGCTATCTGATATGAAACCGCATCATATTTCAGCATAAAATCATTGTGTGCAGCAGCACATGAAACAAGCTCGAATCTTTTAAATGCACAAACAAGTAACTCGAACTATCTCGAAAGAACATGCAAGTTGAAAAAGAAATACTTACTTCAGTGGATAACTTCTCGATTTCAGATATGTGATGGTCAATTGCATCAACTTTTTCACCGCAAAGCCCAAGAAACCCAGTCTAGCAGAGAGAATATGCTTATGAGAAAGCGAAATATAAAGCAAAGCCGAACATTTATGAGAGGCCAGGTCTTAAACCGATGACAGACCGCAGCACATTACCTTCATAATAGGTCGTTGTGTGTTATTTCGGGAGTACTTCAGTTGGTAATAGTCGAGCCAATTTTGCTTTTTTTCCCTCGTCTTCACCAACTTAGCAAGTTTGTTTGCATTGCATACCACCTGCACATATTTTTAAAGAAAACTAAACCGAATTCTACAGTAATCCTTTAACTGAGTAAAAGAATTACTATTATGTTTAAAAAATTCAAGAGGAACTCACCTGATGTGTAAGGTAGGTATCCGGGTGATTGACCAGGAAAAAATGCTCCACGGACTCACTAACAGATTCATCCGGATCTGGAGGTACATTCCGAACAAGCACCTACAGCAATCAAATTCCATGCACAAGTTTTTATTTGGTAAAAGAAATTGCATAATAATAACGAAAAGAATATATGTTACCGTAAATTGATCTGGCCTGCGTTTTTCCGACTGAAGAAAATGCAACCTCATATTTGCAACTGCCTCGTACTCCTTTAGCAACACATAGCAAGTCCAGAAGGTAAAAGCATAAGCCATAACAATATGAGTCCAAAGCCTACAACATAGGATTAAACATCGCTCCGCCATGATATAAGTTATTTCGAAAAGAAAGGTAAACAAGAAAATATATAAATGCTCTATGAGTAGAATGTGTCGATCAGAATGACAGATAACAAAAACAGTTGGCAATGATGTAAGATCGCCAACCTATCCGATCCAAGTGGAATATTTGAAATTGAGAGCATATCGATGTCACTTGAAGTTACGTTCTTCAGCTGCGACTTCAATGTGTTATTCGTGTAATTAACCGGCACTAGGACTGCCCACGAAAGAAGAGTGATGGGGACAAATATCTTTAGCCTGCATGCAAAATACCAAGTGATCAATCAAAAGACCTACATATATAAAGCATATATTCCATTGCATAAGCAACAAAGAAGTAAAGCAGAGTTGAGATATTGAGACATACCCAATCAAGTAAATGCGCAAATAAACAGCGGAATCCAATCCGGCATGATCGATGAGCTCAAGTTCAGGCATTTTGAGTGCCTCAGGCATCCAATTCAAGAACCTAAAGTAGGAACGGAAATCCAAGTTGACAAACCTCCTCGCGAATGCCCCGGACCTCGAAGGACTGGTTCTTAAACCCTTGAGATACCATTTCGAAAAATAAACTCTATCGTTGAAAGGTTGAAGCCTCAATATGGCGAAAGCTAGAAAGAACACAAGTGCACTAAGCAATTAAAGGCTGCTGAAACCCCTATATCACCCAGTGTCGCCATCTACATAAAAAAAAACCCTGCATAAACAAAGATAATCAGTAAATCAATGATAATTAAACTCCAACGGTTATCAGATTCTTGATATAAACAGAGACCAAACAGATAAATCGTGTCTCAAAGCATAAACTCCTAACAAAATCGCACTTTTCGAAGTTTTCAGCTATTTTCAAACAAAAAGAAACCCATATGCATAATACTACTATTATCCTCTCATTCATATACATTAATTCAATCAAAATAAACACAATTGAACTCCCAGGATTGTCAGATTCCTGCTATAAACAGAAATCAAGCAGAGAAATCATATCTTAAAGCAGACACTCGTAGCAAAATCGCTTCTTTTCGAAGTTTATGAGCTATTATACAAACAAAGAAGGAACTCGGATACATAATACTATTTCAAGTAATTTCAACCATTAAAAAAAGGAACATTCATATGCATTAATTCAAGCAAAATCAATACAATTAGACTCTCAAAGTTGTCAGATTCCTGCTACAAACAGAAGCCAACCAAATAAATCATGTCTTAAAGAAGAAACTCATAGCAAAATAGTTTTTAGCTATTTTCCAAACAAAAAAGGAACTCAGATAAAAAAATTCTACTATTTTTTAACCATTAACGAAGGAACAAGACTTCTCACATCCTCTCACTACATAAATTCAAGCAAAATCAACACAATTAAACTCAAAAAGTTGTTGGGTTCCTGCTACAAACAGAAACCAACTAGATAAACCAAGCCTTAAAGAAGAAACATATAACAAAGTTGCTTATTTTTGAAGTTTTTAGCTATTTTCGGACACAAAATAACTTGGAATCTTGGATACACAATTCTACTATTTTAACCATCAACAAAGAAACAATCCCCTCATTACATAAATTCAAGAAAAAACAACACAGTTAAACTCAAAAAGTTGTTGGACTCCTTTATAAACAGAAACCAACTAGATAAATCAGGCCTTAAAGAAAACACTCAGGAAATTGGCTTCTTTTCGAAGTTTTTAGCTATTTTCTGTACACAAAAAATCACTCAGATTCACAATTCAACTATTTTAACCATTAACAAAGGAACAAACATTTCATGACCTCTCATTCGTACACAAATTGAACCGAAAATCAACACAAAAAGGAAACATTGAATTAGAAATAAGAACTCTTACTTGTTTCTTCTACCTGTGATCCTTCAAGAGAAAAAATGAATGGTTTTTATGATACTCTAAAAGAGAAAAAGATACAAAGAAAGACCCTTTGTTTCTTTGTTCTTTTTGTCGGTTGCTGCAGATAAGAAATTGAACTAGGGAGTGTTTGGATCGCTTTAGAACTCAATCAAAGCAATAACATTCCTCCATCACTTAGCCAGGGAAAGTGAAACACACGCAAAGGAAAACGAAATAACATAAAATATAACCCTTCTTTCTCTCCAACAACAGGAAACAGATAAGATGCAAAAGGAAACTGAAAAGTTTTGAAGGAGAATTTAGAAGAAGCCAACGAGTATATTATCTTTAATAATTCAGTGGGGTTATTTGTTTATTTATTTCTTACAAAGATTTTGTTTTGGGATTAAAAAGGGTTAACGGAGATCAGGAGATGTGTGGTAAGTGGTAAATACAGTGATGGTCTCTTTCGGGTTGTCCTTTTCCTTTCCCTGTCGTTTCCCAAATCTGTCGGTTTTGTTTCTTTTGATTTTTGGTTCAATTATGATCGGGTTCCTATACTTTTCAATTTTTTAATTAAATCTTTTACTTTTGATTTAATAATTTAATTCCTGATTTATTTATTTTAAAGATTAAAATTTAATTAATAACATCTTTAATAATTATTTTAGATTATTTAAAAAAAACATTATTAGATAGATTGAATTGAGAATAGACGATTCGATCACTTAGAATACCAATTCAGTTCTTAAAAAGATGTTAAGTTATCAAGTAAAAGATTTAAGGGTAAAGTATATAAATAGTCTCTCGATTATAAAATGTTTTTTATTGATCATTTTATTATTAAAAGTTACAAAATGATCATTCGATTGTTTATATATTCTAAACTCGTTATTTTCTGTTAAAACATTGGTGGCCGTCTGATCTGGACGCTAACCTATTGACTGAGATATGGTAAAATCTAATCTCATAATTGTTTGAATTGTATTTTATGGATCAATTTTTCGTTTACATTATGTCACAGAACCAGTACTTAAAAGCAACGACAGTGGCAATTAACGTCTTTAAAATATTATTTTATCATATCTCAGTCAATAAGTTAAAGTTCAACTTAGATGGTATTCATTTTTTAATGAAAAGAACAAGTATAGAACATATGAGTAGTCATCGTTTTGTAAGTTTAAAGTGGGGGACTCAACAAAATAATGACATGTAGTTGAGGAACCATTTTGTAATTTTTAATAGTTAAGAGATTTAACAAAATAGTATCTTGTAGTCAATAGACAATGTGTGTACTTTACCTAATATTTAAATTCCTGAAATTAAAAATAAAGAGGTTAAATTTCAAAATATCAAAGAAAACGTGGTCCGAGAGAATAATTAGAACTTTTCCTATAATTTTCTCTCCTTGCTAATTAGTGAAATTAATTAGTTCGGGTGAGAAAACAGTAGCCTTGAAGGTCGGCAATCTGACACGTGGGTGTTGCTACTGCTATTGTATTTTGTAAGAGGTCTTTTGGTCAAAATCGCGTAGGAGGAGCGTGGAAAAACGGAGCAATTTTGTTTTTTAATTACAATAGCCTACAAACATTTTCAAGTAAATCTTATAGGGCAACATAGATATAGTGTACTTAGATCATCTTTGCGTAGAAAATCCAACCAATTATTCCATTAGAAGTTTGATTGTGGGAGACTGTCAGTCTATTTTCGGCGTTTAAAATTTTTTCTTCTTAGCAATTTTTATTTACTTTCTCTTGCAATTAATTTTTGCTTTACCAATTTTTATTTGTTTATTTTTACATATTTTTCTTGCAACGACAAAAATTATTTGCTCACTTCACACATTTCTTACCTCAGCAAACTTTTTTCATCTGTTCATACAATCTGTCATAACACATTTCTTATTTGTTTATATATTTAGACTTAGAAATTTAGGATTAGTTAGTGACACCTATTCCTAGCTATAACAATCTTTTAAAAGCCCTTCAACCCCTATGGAGACGATACTCACTCACTGCTATATTACTTGCATCGATTATGTATACTTGCACAGATTTGCATACCATAGCACACACATTTACACGTGATCAACCATCGACTTCTGTATTCCCCATTTCAAAGTCCTTGCTCGTACCTTTTAGTTCTACCTCGGTTGCCTAAGTTTGAAGGACGAAAAATGTGATTTTCCACCAATCTCAATCTGTTATTTTTGCAAAATTTTCCCCTATTTACTCTTGCATGTACGTCGCTTCCTCCCCGGAGTAATCATCTATGGACCATAAAGGAAATTGTTGGAACTCCTGTTCATCTCTACTTTAGTGTTGGCTTCAGTATCCTCTCCTTGGGGTGGTTTTCTAGGGGTGAATACCGACTGTATTGTTCTTTAGTATATTCATACACACCACATTATAAGCAAATATATTTTATCCCTTATATTCTAGCCTTTTGACACGGGGCTAGACTGTCGGCTTGTTAGTCCGTGCGGCCCTTAGATGCCTTGCTTGGTTGCTCGACGTATAAGGCAGCCTAAACTCCTCGGTTGTTGTTGATATAACGTAAGAACAATGTAAAAGTATTGAAAAATGTAAGTAAGCTTGTGAGGGAAGGTTTTTAGCCTCAATGCCTGATTTTATTCACACCAAATCCTCTATGTCCAATGGAGGTGGGGAGGCCTCCTTTTATATTGAAGTTCCCTTACATCTCATGACTACTCCTAGTCTAACTACAAGTAAAATTCTTTTACTTTAGTTGAAACTCTAATGCTTGAGTCATATTTAAACAAGGACTATGCTACTTTGGCTTTGTTTTCCAATGGATGGCCAACTTTGCTAGGTGGACAGACCCTATATCGGTGATGACCTCGAATCCTCGGTACACCATCGGTGTACACGAGCCTCGATCTTAGGTACACCCTCGATATGCGTGGCCTCAGTCCTCGATGCACCCTCGTTGTGTGCACACCTCAACCTCGTATGCTTCCGATGTATGTTGTCGTTGCCCCCAAGTACTCCATTAAGTGCGTTCGTCTCGATTCTAAGCACACACCTGGTATGCGTTGGCCCCGACCCTGAGTGTGTCATGTTGCTTATTGGTTAAAGCCATCGGCTGACTTTGTTGTGCGTTGACCTCGATCGTGTTGGCCCTAACCCCGAATATGTCCCGTTACTTACTGGTTAGAGCCATCGGCTGACCTTGTCGTCGTTGGCCTCAGCTCTAGGTGCGCCTTGGAGTGCGCTGGTCACGACTCTAGACGATCCTTGCTGTGTGATGGTCGTGCGTGTGAGTAGTTTGGGGCGGGCGTGGGTTGACCCTGTCTGGCTCTATGTGAGCCTTGGTCTTGGCGTTACCCTTGTGGCATGCTTGGGTTACGTCTGTCGCACCATGGTGGGTGTTTGTCTCGGTACCACAACGGGAGTAACTTGCCTTATGTTGGTTATAGCCCTACGGGTAGGTTGTTGTGGGCCGATCTTGCCCACAAATTCGCTGTCTGTGACATTTTCCCCCACTTGTTCTAGCGACACCCTCGTCGCTAAGTTTGCTTTGGCTTGCTTTGTGGCTTTAAAAGTAGTCCCTCAATGTTGTATTCACCCTTTTTGGAGATTCTGGACATGTTTAATAACAGTTAAGGTCTTGGTCTCCTCTTGATCACTTTGTATCAACAGGACACTACATTTCCATCGGGAATCCGTGATACTCATGATATTTTCATAGGGAAGGATAGAGGCTTTGATCCGGATAAGTAAGTTCAACCCGATGACAAAATTAAAGTTATCCATAGGGATGATCGTAAAGTCTACATTGTTCTTCCATCCTCCAATCTTTAAATCTACCTTCCGAGTCGTTACAATGATTGGAACTTCTTTAGTGTTGATGGTCTTGATTGCTCCCTTAGATGGATCGGTTTTGAGTCCAAGTTTGTCGGTGACCTTTTTTTATATTAATAGATCGGTTGCCCCGATATCCACGAGGACAACTCCGGTTTATCAGGCAATATTGATATTCACGAACATTAACCCTTGTTTTCAGCTTTGATTGTAACATCCTCCATACCGGGTTAGTGATTAAATTATGAGATTTAAAAATTCAGTGATCTAATTGGATAAATTGAAAAGTTCAAAGAATTGATTGAAATGTTTAGTGTATGATCCATTAACAAAGAAGGAGGAACTAAAGGGGTAAATAAGTCTTTTAACAAGGAAAATAAATAAATCTTAGTTGATGATATTTATTCCCACGTGGAAGCTATTGGAGGGAACCAAAGTTTACAGATTTCTCTTCTTCTTTACTCTTCTTCTCTACCGTGAAGCCAAGCTAAAGGTGAGTTTTCTTGTTGATCCAATTTGTGATGAATTTAAGGTTGCTTATTAATCATTAGATGATAACTAAGCTTAAGGAAAGCTTAGGTTATCCATAAATCAAAGGATGATGAAGTTAGGAGAGATTAAAGGTTAAGAGCCATTGAATGAAATCTTGGAATAGAGTTCATAATAAGAATTGGAAGTTGGATTTGACTTGTTATCAAGCTAATTAAAAAGTATGAGGTGTTAGAATTAAAATTAGAACATGTTGAAATTTGAGTGAGATTCTTAAATTCTATATGGAGGATTGGATTTCTAAGTTTTAGAGGTATTGAATGGATAATAATTAGTTTAAGTAAGAGTATGCAAGTTAGGGATATAAAAGGAGGTGAATTATGAAGTGTTGAGAGCATTATAAAGGGATTTTCGTGCTCAAAATAACAATTCTGGGTTGTGTGCATCGATGCACATTCAATGTGCATCGATGCACTCTCAAATATAGGAACATCGAATGTAATTAGTGCATCGATGCATAAGGAGTGCATCGATGCACCCCCTTGAGAAGAAAACATCGAATGTATTTTGTGTACCGATGCACGGGTAGTGCATCGATGCACACATTAAGGAGTGCATCGATACACTGTAGAGTGTATCGATGCATACTTTATTAAAAGATGAAATAACTTTTATTTTAACCTAAGAAATGATGGTTTAGAATATATAATTAGTATACTGATAAGTATAAATGAATTACTATGTAGATACAAAGTCTAAACAAGCTCTAGAATAATTGCCTAGTAAGATCGATCGAGGAAAAAGCAAGGAAATATAGGTGAGTGCATATGCATAGCATGAATATAGTATTATATTCAGTTCTAGACTTGTGATAAGTCTAAATTCAATATTTTGATACATGATCACATTTCATATTATGATACTTGACATGAATTCATATTATATGTATTAAGTGACATGAATATGCAAGAAAAGTTATATAAGCTATGTGATAAAGGTATGGAAAATTATATGTTTATGTGATAAAGGTATGGAAATGATATGTCTACACGATATAAATTATATGAATGGTGAAAGCCCATGTTATGTAGATGATAACTATAGGTATAGTTGGCATGCCAATAGTAGAGGGTCTACGCGGTCCTTCAGGACATATATGTATTCCTTGGAACATGTGTGATGTATTTTGAGACAAGTAATTGATCCTTGGCATATTTGTATGCTTCTTAAGGAATTTTCTACGTGGTCCTTAGGGACATCTTATATAGCACTACGGTGCAATTCTATGTGGCACTTTGGTGCAATTTTACGCGGTACTTTGGTGCAATTCTACGTGGCACTTCGATGCATTTATATGAGCTGTGGTGACAATATAGTGCACAACCTCACAGTACTCACATACCTTAGGTTCTCAATATGGTATCATAGGCCAATAAACTTATTAATACGAATTTATGAATGTTAATGTAATATGCTTAGAGGTAAGGAACATGGTGATATAACTACATTGATGAAGTGTATGACTTCATTTCATTTCATCTCATTATGGCATTTTCATTACAATTCCTTATTATTATTATATTGCCTCACTAATTCGATGACTTAGCGTGTGAGTGTTTCACACGTAGGATCCGAGAAAATAGACGAGACAGATTAAGCAGCTGAACGACATTACTCCTGCAACTATCAGATCAGAGGCAACTTAACCAGTAGGTTCTTTTGTTATGTAAATGAATGTTGGCATGTAATCAAATGGTCAAGTTGTGTATCCTCTGAGTATTTTGATAAACTTGTATTAACATACGTATATTATTGTATTTTAATAATATAAGTCCAAATGTTTTATCATTTTTTTAATATTATTTTTTATAGTCAATGTGACATCATGGACTCGTATCCGGGTCGGGTATGGGTTGAGGGTGTTACATTGATGTTGTGTGACTTAGGGCGGATAATTTTGTACCCTTTGTGGTCCCCTCCCTCGGTGATCCTTTCGTTGCTTGGAACTTACCCTCGGTTTAACACTTGTAATTGAGCTAAGTCTACATACTTCATCCTCTGATTTGTTGTCTTTTTTTACAATGGTTGCGAGTTTTTCAGTGTGGGGACAATCTCTTGCAAAGTGTCCTTGCTCTTGGCAATTGAAGCAACGGATCGATTGGATGCCTCCTTTATCTTTTGGCTTGTGGCGTCGGTAGGATCTTCATCATCACTTAATGTGTTTTGTTCTTGGCCTTCATCTTGGTTTCTCTTACTATGACTCTCGGCTTTTGATTTAGGAGGCTTGGGTTTCTTAACACCAAGTTCGATGAGGGATTCGGCGGTTGTTAAGGCTTTAGACAAATCTTTGACACCCCTTCTTTCCAATTTGTTTTTGGCCCATGGCTTTAATCCGTCCATGAAGATGAAGAACCCGTCCTCTTCGGTTAGGCTCAGGACTTGTAAGCTTAACTCGACAAACTGTCGAACATTCTCTCTTAGAGAGCTTTCATGCCTAAGGAGCCTTAGTTTTGATCGAGCCTCATTCTTGGTATGTTGGGGGTAAAATTGTTCTTAGAATTCAGTTTAAAACTCCGTCTAAGTTCTCATGGTGGTGTCGTCTCGTTTCTTCTTGGTGCACTTACGTCGCCACCATAAGAGTGTTAAATCCGTTAAGTAAATAGAAGTAATGTTTACCTTTTCAGTATCATTCTCGATGCCCATGGCTCAGAAGTATTGATACATATCCCACATAAATTTTTCAACGTCTTTGGTCGACCTAGTCCCTTTAAATTTTTTTGGTTTAGGAACTTTGACTCTGTTTCTGAGGGTGCTAATTAGCATATTACTAGCCACGACAGCCTTGCACAAGGCTACCTCGGTCTTCAGTTGCTCGATCTCCTTCTTCAGGTTTTTGACTTCGGTCCCTAAACCCTGATTTTTAAGTTCTTCAACCTCTTGTGTTAAGGCTAGGATCTGGGCATTTAAAACATCATCCTGTTGGGAACACTTCGCAACTAGTCCGTTTAGTGTCGTTTGCACATTGACACGGGGCTAGACTGTCAACTAGCTGGTTCGTGCGGCCCTTAGATTTCTTGCTCTGTTGCTCGATGTCTAAGGCAACCTAAACTCCTCGGTTGTTGTTGCTATAATGTAAGAACAATGAAAAAGTATTAAAAAAATGTAAGTAAGCTTGTGAGAGAAGGTTTTTGGCCTCAATGCCTGATTTTATTCACACCAAATCCTCTATGTCCAATGGAGGTAGGGAGGCCTCCTTTTATATTGAAGTCCCCTTACATCTCATGACTACTCCTAGTCTAACTACAAGTAAAACTCTTTACTTTAGTTAAAACTCTAATGGTTGAGTCCTATTCAAAACAAGGACTATGCTACTTTGACTTTGTTTTCCAAGGGATGACCGACTTTGTTAGGTGGACATGCCATATGTCGGTGTTGGCCTCGGTCCTCAGTGCATTATCGGTGTGCGCGGGCCTCGGCCTTAGGTGCGCCCTTGGTGTGCGCGGCCTCGGCCTTAGGTGCACCCTTGGTGTGTACGGCCTCGGTGCACCCTCGTTGTACGTATACCTCGACCTCGTGTACTGTCTATGTGTGTTATCGTCTCCCTCAAGTGCCTCCTTGTGTGCGTTCATCTCGGTTCTAGGCACACACCCAGTGTGTGTTGGCCCCGACCCCGAGTGCATCTTGTTACTTGTTGATTAGAGCCATCGGCTGACTTTGTTGTGTGTTGACCTCAGCCGTGTTGGCCCCGACCCCGAGTGTGTCATGTTGCTTACTGGTCTCGGTTCTAGGTGCGCCTTGGTGTGCACTGATCACAACTCTAGACTATCCTTGTTGTGTGATGGTCGTGCGGGTGGGTAGTTTGGGGCGGGTGTAGCTTGACCCTGTCCGACTCTGTGTTAGCCTTGGTCTTGGCGTGACCCTTGTGACCCGCTTGGGTTACGTCTGTCGCACCCTGGTGGGTGTTTGTCTCGATACCACGACGGAAGTAATTTGCCTTATGTTGGTTATGGCCCTATAGGTAGGTTGTTGTGGGCCGACCTTGCCCACAAATTCGCGGTCCGTGACAACATCCTCATGGATATTCTCCAAGGCTTCAAGCTTCACGAGATCCAGAGACCCTAGTTTTTCCAGGTTGATGGATTCTAATCGATCTAACACCTCCCTGGTTTCCCTCGCGGAGTCTTAGAGTTTGTTGATCTTACCTTGGAGTGAGACGAGCATATCCTTTGATGTTCCTCGCTTCTTCTCTGTGTTGCGGGTCTCGATGCCCTCTGTTATTGTTGCCTCGTCACTTTGTGAAGCCATTTCGTCTGATCACAAACTGGCTCTGATATCACTTGACACGGGGTTAGACTGTCGGCTAGTTGGTCCGTACGACCCTTAGATGACTTGCTCGGTTGCTCGACGTCTAAGGCAGCCTAAACTCCTTGGTTGTTGTTACTATATCGTAAGAACAATGGAAAAGTATTGAAAAACGTAAGTAAGCTTGCGAGGGAAGGTTTTTGGCCTCAATGCCTGATTTTATTCACACCAAATCCTCTATGTCCAATGGAGGTGAGAAGGCCTCCTTTTATATTGAAGTCCCCTTACATTTCATGACTACTCCTAGTCTAACTACAAGTAAAACTCTTTACTTTAGTTGAAACTCTAATGCTTGAGTCCTATTCAAACAAGGACTATGCTACTTTGGCTTTGTTTTCCAAGGGATGGCTGACTTTGCTAGGTGAACATGCCCTATTTCGGTGCTGGCTTCGGTCCTCGGTGCACCCTCGTTGTGCACAGACCTCGACCTTGTGTGCTATCGTCGCCCCCAAATGCCCCATTGTGTATGTTCATCTCGGTTCTAGGCGCACACCTCGGTGTGTGTTGGGCCCAACCCGAGTGCATCATATTGCTTGCTGGTTAGAGCCATCGGCTGACTTTGTTGTGCGTTGGCCTCGGCCCTATTGGCCTCGACCCCAAGTATATCTCGTTACATGCTGGTTAGAGCCATCAGCTAACCTTGTCGTGCGCTGGCCTCGGCTCTAGGTGTGCCTTGGTGTGCGTTGATCACAACTCTAGACGATCTTTGTTGTGTGATGGCCATGCGTGTGGGTAGTTTGGGGTGGGAGTTGCTTGACCTTGTCCGGCTCTGTGTGAGCCTTGGTATTGGCGTGACCCTTGTGGCCCGTTTGGGTTGCGTTTGTCACACCCTGGTGGGTGTTTGTCTCGGCACCATAATGGGAGTAGCTTGCCTTGTGCTGGTTATGGCCCTACGGGTAGGTTGTTGTAAACTGACCTTGCCCATAAATTCGTGGTCCATGAACTTTGCACGAAACCATCGATCCCTATGCATGGTAGTAACGACTTATTGAGATCAACTGCTACTACTACTCTAGAAAATTTACCCCGTTCACCGCTCTTGTGTTATAGTCAATTTTGATAACTTTCCCAATCTCCTCTGATAAGAGTCGAAACAAAGCCTTAGTATAATATCGATAAGACAATCCCGACAATCTGATCCAAACAATTAATTAAGAATGATGATTGTTTGTTGTCGTAAAGTTAAGACTCCAAGGTTGCACCGTCAAGTAACTGCCGAATACTACCCAAAGACCCTCTTGAGTACCTTTGCATAGTCAGCGTCCGATTCAAATTGAACGAAGTAATCATTATCCAAATCAATAAGTTGAAACCTTCCTGTTGATTGCCACAAGATTTTGATCTTATTCCAAAGCACTCGGTAACCTATTGAACATATCCCCAAGAGCCATATGATAACCGTTCTCCGCTTGTTGTGATCAATC
This sequence comes from Hibiscus syriacus, assembly GCF_006381635.1. NCBI lineage: Eukaryota > Viridiplantae > Streptophyta > Magnoliopsida > Malvales > Malvaceae > Hibiscus > Hibiscus syriacus. The sequence continues at coordinate 161,135 of NW_024063399.1, read as the reverse complement.
GAATCGTGAACTCTATCAAAGAACTGAATGACAGAATACACCCCACTCCAATCCACCACCATGTCTCCCTCCTTGATGGATATTTCCTCATCGAGTAATTCAAGGAAAAGAAGTCAACTTGGTGCATCTCCTCCCATTAAAGTTATGACATATGACTTTCCACCATTTTTGGCTTGAAAAGGGGTTTGAGTAGTACGTTCTTCACTTTATAAAATTAGTATTTGTTATAAATAATCTTCAACCATTTAACAATGATTACTCAACCACCCTAGTATAGTTACTGGTACTCGAACTCGTGACATCTATAAATAACAACGATTCTTTTAATCATTGAGGTAAGTTGATCCGTACAAACCAATTATTAAATAGCTAAATAAACTGATCCTTCAGTATAAAGATATAAGAAGCACATTCTTGAAGTTTAGGAATAAATATCAAACTTAATGAATAGTTTAAGTACATTTAGTTAACCCAAGAAAGGGGACATGTATATATCTATAGATATTTAAAGATAGTTATATATAATTATTTTTTAATTTTATTGAATAATCTTTTTATTTACATTCAATTAGATTGCTATAAGTTTTTATTCCAAAATCACGATATAATTGAAATAAGTGGAATATTTTTAAATTTGAGTTAAGTCGGTATCGAATGAATAGATATATTGAGATGTCGAATCAGTTAAAAATTTTACTCAAGTCAATTGTGACCATCTTAAAGAATACTCCCGAATTAAATTATTATTATTTTTAGTTTATAATAATATTAACATTTTTTATAAACTAGCTATTTAATAACTATACCAGTATAGATCAATTTAAAATTATTACATCATTTAATTAATATTTTTAAGTAAAGGTAAAAAAAATACTTGACGAACATAGTAAACTAATTATAGTGTTTTTTTTATTAATATGAAATAAGTAAAATACAGTATATGTTTAAAAAACACTCTCAAATCATTTAGTATTGAATATTAATACGTTTAGTATTCATGATACTCAAACTCCAAACCTTAAAAAATTAATAATAATTTATTTATCATTGAATTAGTTTGATTCGTTCAAACTAAATTTGGTATTAAAATATAGGGTATGCTTTTTTAAGAAACATGACAATATATATTAACCATAAACAACATTCATGGTTACAAAAGGAGCAATACAACTAGGATAATCATATTGAAACTCTAAGCAAGCAGCAGATGAAACAGCCCAAGTAGTTGGATGGTGAGCCGTAAGATTTGTAGTTCTTCTAATATAGGGTATATTTGTTTCCATTTAATTGGTTTTTCGAAAAATGTTTTTCTTATTTCTCAATGTTTGATTGGTGAAAAGTATATGGTCAATATAATTCATTTTTCTAGTCAACTGAATTTTCATTGCATTTTCTAGAAAATGAATTATGGTCTGATTTTTCGTAAGTCATTTTACGAACTTTTCACTTTAAATCATAAACACTCAAAATATTATTATTTTATATATTTAATATTAACATATTAGTTTAGTATCATTTTAATAAAAATATTAACTATTAAATTATATTTATTGATAATTTTAATAATATAATATTTTATTTTTATTATTATAATTATATTATTATAATATATTATAATATATTTTTATTTTAATAATATATAATAAATTATTAAAAAATTAATATTATTTATTAACTTCAAAAATAATATTTTTGAAAAATTGAATATTTAAAATGTACTCCTTAAAATATAATATTATATTTTTATTTTAATATTATAATTTTTAATACTTTAATAATATTATTATGTTAATACATGATTAATATACCTAATAATATATTATTCTTATTTTAATAAATAATTAATATATTTTATATTTATTTTATTTTAATAAAAATATAATATTTTAATATTTTATTTATAAAATTATAGATATAATATTTTAATAATAATATTGACATAAAAATATTAAATAAATTATTTTAATATTTTAAGAATAATATTATTTATTGTATTTGATATTTATAATAAAGTGTTGAGTTAATCGATTGACGGAATCGGCCAAGAGGGGGGTGAATTGGCAATTAAAATTTTGGTGGAAGCTTTTGCAGAAAATTGAAAGTAATTGCACAGCGATTTAGAGTGGTTCGACTTTATCAACCAAAGTCTACGTCCACTACCTTAGCTATCCACACTAAGAATTTTCCACAAATTCACTAATTTGTCTTTCTTTTGAGGACAAAGAGTAACCTTACAAACCCTCAAGAATTATACCCCAAATTCTTGAGAACACTCTCTCCCAAAGAAAACAATACAAATTTTGCAAACTTACAAGGAAATCCTCACAATGTAGATTGTTTGCAAAATTCTAGAACAAAGAAAAGAACACTAAAAAATGAATACAATTGGCACAATAAGTGTTCTTGAAAGCAAAATGAATATTGAATGAAAAATAGGCTTGAAATGCTCAAACTTGAGGTTTGATGCTTTTTCTTTGATTCTCTCTTGATTCTAGTTCTTTTATGTTTCTTGTTATTGATCAATGGCTCCTAAGCTTGCTTAAATACACCTTGAATCACTTCTGAACGTTGGGGATGATTAGTGAAGATAATATAGCCGTTTTAGTGTGAAATCAATTAATAAAACAGTTTGGAACGTGGGGGGAATCGGTACCCCCTAGGGGGGAATCGGTTCCCTCTGAGTATACTGGAATTCTCGGAACCAAACCATTCAGGGGAATCGGTACCCCCTTGGGGGGGAATCGGTTCCCTCTGAGCAAGCTGTAATTTTTGGCTTTGAAATGGTTCGAAATACTTTGTAAAATTATTTTGAAATTGTTTTAAGATTAAAACTTAATTTTACACTTGAGTAAGGAATAAAAATGACTTTTGAAAGATTTGGAGTAATGTTTTGATATTCGAATAATTATATCGAATATACTTAGAAAACTATTTGGAAAATCTTAAAATTCATTTAACTTAATTTGTTATATCGAAATATCAAAATGTATTCAACAATCTCCCCATTTTTGATATAACAAAACATTTTAGTAATTTTAAGATTTAAAATCAAGTTTTGAAATTACTCCCCCTTACTTTAACATTTCTCCCCTTTTAAAACATTTCACTTCTCCCCTTTTTTGTTAAATCAAAAAGACTCCTAAAAGATTTTAAACAAGGTTTTGAAATCATTTAGCCAATTGAATAAAGTTTAAGCTGCTAAGATCACAATCAAGAGAAACGTTAGCCATTAGTTTCATAATCAATATTCATAAGTAATGTGATATGGCAAAATTGGGCATATTGCTAAAATGATGTAATAAATTTAACTAAACCAAATATATAAATTCAAACATCCAAAACAAATCCAAAGTCTAATAATCCACAAACTCAAACAATCCAAAATATTCAAAATGTTGAAACAATAATCTTTTAGTTCAAAGTTTTAAAGCTAAGCGCAGAATCAAACAAGATTTACGGTTTCAACTATTTCAGCAAAAATGATCTGAGGTAGGTTTATTTTAATACTATTTTCAAAACAATGTAACCACCAAAGATCCAAGGCTCTAAGAGTAGAATAACGACCTCCGGATGGTCGAAACCACCAAGAAATCATTAGATGAAGAAAACGTTCATGAAGGTCTAAGACACTTGCACTATCCCTTCTTTTATAACGAGATCCTAAGATTTGTTTTTCATTTGAAATACCATCGTTATCTAATCATAATGTCTTGGCCATGTAAGCCGAGTTAATATATAAGAATTGTCCTAGGAGATAGGAACGAACTTCTACGGTTTCGGTTTGAGCTCGGTTTTTGATACAAACGGTATTAGAATAAAAGATACGAACAAGTTGATGGTAGACAATGGGTTCAAGATCAAAAAGTTTATCAAATTTCCACTCTTGTGAAAGAGGAAGATATTTAAAATTAATATCTAACATAGCTTGACGAGAAGGGATATGTTCTTCTCTAATTTTGTAAGAGTCGAAATATTGATAATACCAAAAACGATGATTTCTAGAACCAGGATGATTGAAGCATGAATTTTGGATAGTTATATTGGGATCAGGATTAGGAATTGGATTTTCAGGAATAGGAGGAGGATTTGGAGGTGGATTTGGTTGACGGTGTGAGCGACTAGATAAAGACCTAGCACGTTTAGGATTGGACATGTTTTAGGAAATCGGAATAGAACGGGTAACCTGCAATTTAGAAAACACATGTATGTAATTCAATCAATCCCAAAACTCAATTGAGTCCTCAATATTTCAAGGTTCTCTAAATCAATCCTAATGGGCAAAGTTTTTGAAAACTTTTGAAAAATACGGTTTTGAGAAACAATATATGTATAGTTTTCATAACAACAACATAATTCAATCAAAACACAATAATTTGAAAAACAATTTTTTTTATTTCGAAAATTTCAATATTTTTTTAGTAAATTCTTGTGTTTTTGATGAAATTAGTTGTAATATCTAGTTTCTAATCACTAAACAATCAATGCCCGATCACTATTTCTATCTATAACTAATTAAAAATAGTCCTATGTTCAAAATCAATGAAATAAAGAGTTTAGAAAATTTTACCTTGAAGGATGAGATTGAGTGGATTTTGATGTTGTTTGCATGATTTTAATGATGATAGCAAGTTTAGAAGATGATATTTGAAGTGAATTCCGATTAAAATCGTTGATTTGAGGCAAAAATGGAGATTTGAGAATGTAGAGAGGAGAAACGGCAGAAAGAAGAAGAAGAGAAGAAGAAGAGAAGAAGATGTTTTAAAATTTTAAGGGTTCTGCCCGTGTATAACCAGTACCCCAGGGGGGTATCGATTCCCCTGTGGGGGAAATCGGTTCCCTCATGGGGGGATCGATTCCCTCTGCACCAAAATGCTAAAATCCGATTTTAAACATCCAAAATGCTAAATTAATTTTCTCTAGTGGTATTGGCAACTCATATATTGAAAATTAATAATGTTCAAACAATCAAATTAATCTTTAAACTATATTTGAACATAAAGTTAATTTTCATCAAGAATCATAAACTCCACCTAACTAATATTAATGAATGCAATAAAAAATTACTATTCTAAGCATTTTTCATTTAGTCTTAAAAGTGCTAAAAATATTTTAAACACTAAGTGAAGATAGGTTGGTCAAACCTAATTCTCTTCTAAGTGTTCAAAATCTTTCCTTGTCTAAAGGTTTTGTAAAGATATCCACTAATTGGTGCAAAGTATCAACAAATTCTAGAACTACTTCTTCCTTAGTGACATGGTCTCTAATGAAGTGATGTCTTATTTCAATGTGCTTAGTTCTAGAGTGTTGGATGGGATTTTTAGTGAGACAAATAGCACTTGTATTGTCACACTTGATAGGAATAGTACCTACTTCAATTCCATAATCAAAAAGTTGTTGTTTCATCCATAAAACTTGTGCACAACAACTACCAGCTGAAATGTATTCGGCTTCAGTGGTAGATAATGCAACACAATTTTGTTTCTTTGAAAACCAAGAAATCAGCATATTTCCAAGGAATTGAAAAGTACCGGAGGTGCTTTTCCTATCTAATTTGCATCCTCCATAATCCGCATTAGAAAAAGCATGCAAGTTAAAGCATGCAAGTAAATATGATTCCTTAGGACATGATTGAAATCTAGCACATAAGCAAACACTAAACATAATGTCTGGTCTACTTGCAGTTAGATAGAGCAAAGAACCAATCATTGACCTGTATAATTTAACATCCACACATTTACCTCATTCATCCAAGTCAAGCTTTGTTGAAGAGCTCATTGGAGTGTCATGAAGTTTCCCATTTTCCAGTCCAAACTTCTTGAGCATATCTTTGACGTACTTATCTTGATTGATGAAGATGCCATCTTTTCTTTGCTTGATTTGGAGTCCCAAGAAAAATGAGAGCTCCCCATCATGCTCATCTCAAACTCATTTTGCATTAGCTTAGAAAATTCTTGGCAAAGAACATCATTAGTAGAACCAAATATTATATCATCAACATAAATTTGAACTACTAATAAATCTTTACCTTTATGCTTTAAAAATAATGTAGTGTCAACCTTCCCTTTTGAAAAATCTTTTTCAATTAAAAAATTTGACAATCTTTCATACCAAGCTCTAGGAGCTTGTTTTAAACCATAAAGAGCTTTTGTCAATTTAAGAACATGATCCGGAAATTTTGAATCTTCAAAACCTGGAGGTTGTTCCACATACACTTCTTCCTTTATAAAACCATTTAAAAATGCACTTTTAGCATCCATTTGTTATAATTTAAATTCATGAAAACATACAAATGTTAATAACATTCTAATTGCTTCCATCCTAGCTACGGGAGCGTATGTTTCATCATAGTCTATAGCCTCTTCTTGAGTATACCCTTGAGCAACAAGTCTAGCCTTGTTTCTCACTATATTACCACTCTCATCAAGCTTATTCCTAAATACCCATCTAGTACCTACAATAGATTTATTACTAGGCCTTTCAACTAATGTTCATACTTTACTTCTCTCAAATTGATTTAATTCTTCTTGCATAGCCATAATCCAATGTTCATCATTTAATGCTTCTTTAATATTCTTAGGCTCTATGCATGAAATAAATGCAACATAATTACAAATATTTCTAAGAGAAGATCGAGTTGTTACCCCTTTTGATGGATCGCCTATAATTTCATCATCCTTGACATAGTTGTACTCTCTTGGATAAGATAATTCCCTTTCTTCAATGGTTGGATTCTCAAGAGGATCATGAGTTTCCTCATTTTTCGTTTATTCCTTTGATGATGGTTCTCCAACGTCATGTCTAACGTCATTTGTATTTATAACACCTACATCATCATTCACACAAGAATCCTTCCTCGGAAGGGGATTATCATCGAAAACAACATGTATAGACTCTTCTACAACTAAAGTTCTTTTATTAAATACTCAATAAGCTTTAGAATTTAAGGAATAACCCAGAAAAATTCCTTCATCACTTTTAGCATCAAATTTGCCAAGGTTTTCTTTACCGTTGTTTAAAACAAAACATTTACATCCAAAAGGATGAAAATAGCTAATGTTAGGCTTTTTATTTTTGAAAATTTCATATGGAATTTTCTTTAAAATTGGCCTAATCATTACTCGATTTATAACATAACAAGCGGTATTTGTGGCTTCCGCCCAAAAATATTTTGGCAAATTATTTTCACAAAGCATGGTTCTAGCCATTTCTTCTAAAGTTCGATTTTTTCTCTCAACAACTCCATTTTGTTGAAGGGTTCTAGGTGCTGAAAAATTATGGCTAATACCATTAGAATTACAAAACTCAATAAATCCAAGATTTTCAAATTCAGTGCCATGATCACTCCTAACACTAGTTATAGAGTAACCTTTTTCATTTTGGATTATTTTTGAAAATGTAATGAACTGTTCTAATGCTTCATCTTTAGTACTTAAAAATAGAACCCAATTATATCTAGAATAGTCATCTACCAAGACAAATGCATATTGTTTTCCACCCAAGCTAGTAGTCCTAGTTGGCCCAAAAAGATCTATATGGATCAATTGTAATACTCTACTAGTTGATACGTCATTAATGGATTTAAAAGAAACTCGCTTTTGTTTTCCTTTAGCACAAGCATCACAGATTTTATCATTATCAAATTTAAGCTTAGGATACCCTCAAACTAAATCACCTTGAATTAGCCGTTGCAAAACACTCATACTAGCATGTCCTAGTCTCCTATGCCATAACCAACTATCATGTTCATCCTTAGCAACTAGGCACAAATTAGTCATATCAATAGAATATAAATGCACCATGTATATGTTTCCTATTCTATGACCAACAAGCATAATCTGATTAGATGCAATGTCAATGACTTTACAACCATTAATATCAAACATGACATTGAATCACTTATCACAAAATTGACTAATACTTAATAGATTATGCTTTAATCCATTCACATATAAAACATTTTTAATTTGTATGGAAGATGTATTACCAATAGTACTAATACCTTCAATGTGACCTTTTGAATCATCACCAAAAGTCACTTCTCCTCCATTTTTGGCGTTAAGCTTAATGAACCGGCTTTTGTCTCCGGTCATGTTTCTTGAGCATCCACTATCAAGGTACTATGAGTTTGAAGCTTCTTTTCCTAGAAACATAGATTAATTTCTAATTTTTGGTACCCAAATTCTTTTGGGTCCATATTCATTAGTTTCCAAAATTCTAGTCCCCTTAGGTATCCATTTGTGTAGGATATCCTTATCTTTAGTAGTAATGAGCTCTTTAGGAACCCATATACTTCTAACGATTTTTCCATTAGAGGCTCTTTGGGGACCTCTATGATTGTAGTTTTTAAAACTTTTTCTAACAAAGTTGGATTTCGAATTTTCTCCAATTTCAAAACGTTTTGTTCAAACTTTATCAAAAGAAGCTTTAAGATCATCAATTTTCTTTTGATGATCATCATTGACCTTTGAAAGTAAATTTTGCAAATCTAAATTTTTCTTTTCAAACTCTTCTAGTTTGATTTGCAAGTCTTTGATTTTAAAAACTTTTTCTAACAAAGTTGGATTTCGAAGTTTGTCCCATATTTCTTTGGCGGTTGTACAAAAAGAAACCCTTCCGTATTCTTCTGGTCCAAGAGCACAAAATATGATATGGATGGCTTTGGAGTTGAGCTGGAACATTTTTGTCTCTCATTCACTCCACAATCTTGGATGAGTGAGAGGCTTGATGTATCCTTCTACTACGACATTCCATGCTCTCATGTCACTTGCTTGAATGAAGTACATCATTCTATTCTTCCAATAGGCATAGTTAGCCCCATTGAAGAAATGAGGCTTGTTGACGGGCATCGAATCGAGACCGGAGTCGAAGTTTGAAGCGGAGGCCATTGATGACTTTGATTATTGATATAACTCTTCCCGAATCGACTCAAGAGGCGATTAAACCTTCAAATGAGTTAGGCTCTGATGCCAATTGTTGAGTTAATCGATTGACGGAATCGGCCAAGAGGGGGTGAATTGGTAATTAAAATTTTGGTGGAAGCTTTTATAGAAAATTGAAAGTAATTGCACATCATTTAGAGTGGTTCGACTTTATCAACCAAAGTCTACGTCCACTACCTTAGCTATCCACACTAAGGATTTTCCACAAATTCAGTAATTTGTCTTTTTTTGAGGACAAAGAGTAACCTTACAAACCCTCAAGAATTATACCCCAAATTCTTGAGAACACTCTCTCCCAAAGAAAACAATACAAATTTTGCAAACTTACAAGGAAATCCTCACAAGGTAGATTGTTTGCACAATTCTAGAACAAAGAAAAGAACACTCAAAAATGAATACAATTGAGCACAATAAGTGTTCTTGAAAGCAAAATGAATATTGAATGAAAAATAGGCTTGAAATGCTCAAACTTGAGGTTTGATATTTTTTCTTTGATTCTCTCTTGATTCTAGTTGCTTGATGTTTCTTGTTATTAATCAATGGCTCCTAAGCTTGCTTAAATACACCTTGGATCACTTCTGAACGTTGGGGATGATTAGTGAATATAATATAGCCGTTTTAGTGTGAAATCAATTAATAAAACAGTTTGGAGCGTGGGGGGAATCGATACCCCGTGAGGGGAATCGGTTCCCTAAGTGTAAAATTCAAATATTTCGACCGTTACACAGGGGGGAATCGGTACACCCTAGGGGGCGAATCGGTTCCCTCCGAGCATGCTGGAATTCTCAGAGCCAAACCATTCAGGGGGAATCGGTACCCCCTTAGGGGGGAATCGGTTCCCTCTGAGCAAGCTGTAATTTTTGGCTTTGGAATGGTTCGAAATACTTTGTAAAATTATTTTGAAATTGTTTTAAGATTAAAACTTAATTTTACACTTGAGTAAGGATTAAAAATGACTTTTGAAAGATTTAGAGTAATGTTTTGATATTCGAATAATTATATCGAATATACTTAGAAAACTATTTGGAAATCTTAAAATTCATTTAACTTAATTTATTATATCGAAATATCAAAATGTATTCAACATAAAGAATTTTAAAAAAAAATTCCAACGGTGAAAAATGAATTACACAATATCATCCAAATATTTTAAAGTAATTTTCAGAATTTTTTTATGAAATATAATTCATTCTACGAGATTTATTTTTCAAAATCTATTTTACATTGAACAAACGAACCCATAGTATCTATGATCATACCATATAATGCAAGTGTGATATATGCATTTATTTGAAAGGTCTCCAAGTGGGATATTTAAGTCAAAACAATAATTAAGTTCTACTATTTCATGAATAGAATACTTATATAATTGAACTCAAACAAAGACAGAGATGGATGCGTGAGAATTAATTCATGCATGAATCTTACACTATAATTTTTCATCATAATAAATGGAGGGGTGTTTGGGATACGGTCATACACTCGTACTTTTAGAGATTTTTTAATCTTTTCTTATAATTTAGGCTTTTTTTATTTTTTAGTAAATTATTTAGTTTTGTATCCAAAATTTATAATTTTATATTCTTAGTTTTTTAATATAACTTTTTAAGTTTGTGTGCATAACATAAAATTATATGTCAATCTTTCATTTATGTATCATATTTTTTTACCTTCAAGCTTTTGATAAAGTCAATTTATTTTTATCTTTTCTGCTTTTATCTCTCAAAATTTTAATCATTTTGTCAAATTAAATAAATTAAAATAATAATAATAACTTATTATAATAACATTAATTAGCCCATCTTTTTAACATGTTTGCATTTTAACTGTTTTTAATAATTTAAATATATTTATTTTATATTTTTTTCATATTGTAAACATTTCAAACCTTTACTAAAAAGGCAAAATAGTTAAATCCTAACCCTTAATTTTAAAACCTTTTAATTAATTTTTTCCAATTTTAATAACTCCAATACTCTTATTTTCTACTGTTTTTTATTAATTATTTTTAAGACCTAACAATCTATCCCTCTTTATAATTTAATTCTAACTGCGTTTATATATTAATTTGAATGTGCTAACAAATTATATTATAAAAGCAGAAGTCGGAATTACATCTGGTTAAATTAAGATGTGTAACGCTCCTAATTTATGTACTTTAAATTTGATTTTTATCTAATTAATTTTTAGGGACTAAATTGTGAACTTTCGAAGTTTTAAGATAATTTTAAATTTCCCTGAAAGTTGGAGACTCGTTCCTCGATTTGACCATCATTGGTCAGGGAAGGGGGAAAATAGAAAAGGTGGGATTTTTGTTTCAAACATGTGGCTGAGACTCTGAGAGGAATTAAACCCTTAGCCTTAGGCAAGGAAGCCCATGCCTCTAACAACCACGCTAAGCTATTGTTGCTGTCAAAAATAGTTAAAAATATTTTCAAGCTTTTTAGAATGGGATTTTAAATCCCATCTTCCCCAATTGATTCAAATCAAAATCCAAGAAAATCCCTAATTTCTAAAAAACATTTTTTACCTTCGTCGCTTTCTAAAGCCGATATCGTCGTTTTCGGCAATCGTGTAGTGCACCGCTCCGGCCACCGAGTTCGTCGTCCATCCATAACCAAAACCCGACCACCCTCTTGTCGTGAAACACCACCTTTAGTCATGAATCTATCAAAGCTTCAACGAAACCCCCCGATCATTTTGGTTCTTCGCGTTTTCAAGCCGATCTCAAGCCTCGATGAACACGCCGCATACATCGTCGTGCTCCTTTCATTCTTTCGATCTAAACTTGACCGAAATTGCGGTTTCATCGGCTTTCTTTGGTCGTCCATCGTGGGAAAACTCTGATTTCTTTTTTCTTTTTAACATCTTCGTATTTTGATGAGTTTTGGTGATGTTTGAGTTGTTATTAGTAAATTGGAGCATCAAAAATAATCGATCGGTGTCCCCGCTCTTTTTGGTCGATCTAATATTCTAAAATCGGATTGAGTCAACTCAGATCGAATCGAGTCAATTCAAACAAGATTGAGTCAACCCGAATCAATCAGACCATTGACTTTGACTGAACCATTGACCTTTATCAAAACAGTTGACTTTTACTATAGTTGACTTAAAAAAAAGTCAAAATTTTTCAAAAATATACATTTTATGTTTTTTGACTTCCTAAGTCCGAATTTGTAGTTCTTTTTGTCAAATTCTAATCCCAAAAGCCTCTAAATCAAGCATTAAACCTCAAACATTTAAATTAAGATTAATGATTGATTTATGTTGTTAATTATTGAAGGTACTCAAGACTCTCTCGACCATTTGTCAGCTCGGCCCAGCTTCTCTCGATTCGTCTGACCACGTGAGCCCGTGATCACTCATATAGTTTCGTAAACCCTATAATACTTATATTTAAATATTATTTTAGTAGTAAACTGAATTCATTATGGTTTAGGTTCGAGTGGTGCGGTAGAGCGTAGCGAGGCTGATGCTCAGTAGACTTCCTAGGTTCGAGTGGTGCTGTAGAGCGTAGCGAGGCTGATGCTCAGTAGACCTCCTAGACCGATCTTTTTGATATCTGGTTGATTTACGAATGTTAAATGATTGATGCCCTGATTTACTGATTTACCGTTTATAAACTATGGCTACTAATATATGCTCTATGGTTACTTTTTTCTACTGGAAAAATATAAACATGTCTAATTTATAGATCATGGAACTACTGGTTACTACATGAACTATTTTATTAGGATACTATTTGGGTAAGACTCTGGAGTATAAAATTTAGCTCTAATTAATAAGGTAATTCCTTGTGGACCTATGGTGACTCTTGGGTATGCTTTTAGGCTCAAAGTACTCCCTTGAATAGGCTTTAAGGTCTCAAGGTACTCCATTGGATAACCTCTAAAGTCTCAAGGTACTCTCTTAGGTTGGCTCTTACATCCAATGGACTTAGGGTAAGCCTTATAGATGCAGTTCTGAGGAACTGTATATGTGTATGGTTGGAGTGTGATTTTTAAAGTTTTATCTGTATGTTTTTACTTTGCACTTTTGGTACACACTGAGCTCCAAATATGCACTTCAAACCAGACACTGGAGGATCGACACATTCCATACCGTATTTTTTGTTGTAATGTTTCTATCTTTCGAACTGCCTTTATTCTAATGACATGTGCCTATGTTTTGTTATATTAGTTTTATGATGTATTTTTATTTTGTTACTGTTGTATGGATTTTTATGTTACTGGTTATATGATGTTCTACACTTATTCATGATGCTTAAAGTTTTCATTACTCGGTTTGAACTTTGATATTATTAATCTATGTTTTTAAATATGCTTGATTAAGATATTATTTTAAAAAGGGTTTGAAAATGCTTTAATTTTTTAATATAATTCGTTAGACTTACTCGTGACGAATAGGTTGGGTCTAAGGGTTACAAAATGATTAAATTCAAAACGTCGACATAGTAGAATGACTAAAACCAGAATTAAACCCTCGAATTTCCCATCTGGAACGTGGTTTCCACCTGTAAGGAGTAGTCCATTCTTGTCTACGACAAGCGTTGTTCCCACACATACGGGTAGATATTTTTGCAGCGAACTGGCAGATATTTCAGTTCATTTGCAGGCATAAAACTCTATCCAAAAATCAAACAACCCTAATCATCAGTCGAACAATCTCCAGAGAAACATCAATGGAAAGCCTTGCCGTGAGTGTTCTCCCGTTCCCCAAACCCTCTTTTTTCCACAGGGAAAAGAGTTTCCCTTCTTGGCCACCATGCAAGCAGAGAAGCAGTGGCTCCCATTCTTCCACTCGGTTAAACTGTCACAAAATGTTTGTACCTGGTGTGTAATTAACCCATTTTGCTCTATCATCTTTCGTGCATGATGTCCAAGATCTGAGGGTTTGTTTCTTATTGCAGGGTTTGGAGAGGCATCACCAGAGACAAAGGCATCCAAAAACCTACACCATTTCTTCAATTACATAGCTGTTAAGATAGTCAGTGCACAGCTTGAGGTTCTCTCCCCACCTTTTACGTATATCTCTCTATTAATTATGGTTCATTGGGGTTTAGTGTTTTGTAACTAATACAATAATGCTCAAATTGTATGGTTGGTAGTTGGTACTTGTATAAGCCGTGGATTTTTTTTAAAAAAATTAGGGATTTAAATGAGATTTTTTTAAAACGGGGTCTAATTATAATTTTCAAATATATTGGGAGATAATAAAAATTTCAACAATTTTGAGAGACTTAATTGAAAACATTCAAAAATTTCAAGATTTAATGAAGATTTCTAACAAATTTGAGGAGACCTAAATAAAATTTATATTAAAAAATTAATGAGTATAATTCGATTTTCAGGACTTTCAAACAAGCAGTATGAACTAGGAATAGGCATTTGACCTGATCTGTCCGCTAAGGTTAAGTTTTTTAAAGGATGGGGTTAGATCAAGTTTGAATTTAGATGAAAAAGAGTTCTACCTAGATAATATTATAATTTTCTCTTATATATTTAGGGATAATTGCAATAATATCATTCTTCGTACTATCACTTCCAATTAAGTCCTTATTTTCCTCATAAAAATGAAATTATATATAAATAAGTTGGGTTGAGTGTGAGTTTTTATCCAAAAAATCATATCGAGTTTCGGGTTAGGTGGAATTCTCCTAAACTCAGATCGAGTGCAGTGGAGGGGTTTAATTTTTGGGTTGAGTTTGGGTAGGCCAAAAACTCGACTCGACTCATTACCATCCCTACCATAGACACTAAAATTAATCGAATTAAAACACATGGATTAAATTCACAAATAATACAAGTGCTAATCATAGAATTTAACCTATAATAATGCTATGTTTCATCTGGTAACTCGTTACCTTTCTGGAGTAGAGCTACAACCCTGAAGCTTACGATGACTTGATGGATTTTCTGGAGACCCACTCGTTGAACGACGGGGATGAGTTCATTGCCAGCTTGATGAGGGAATCTCCAAGCCATAAAGCTCTAGGTATGGTGTGCAGATGGTGGATGAATCCAACACAAAACTCATGAGGGAATATGTTTTGGAAACCAGCCATATAACCGAAAAAGAAACCGGCAAGTGATCCGACTCTCGGCCGATGCCTCTTTGGGCAGATTAGATGTATCAGATAGACTATACATGAAGGATGGAATTGTGGTGGTGTATCCAAATATACAGTACATAACAGAGTATTAAACAAAGAAGAAGCATTATTGGAAGTCTATGTGCAGCTCTTTTTCTTAACATTTGATTGGGTTGTTAGAATATAGGCACGTGTCGTAGATTTGGTCGCATAAATTGAACCAATCAATCCCATTGATTGGGTTGGATCCTCTATACTGACGGGGGAGTTTAAAACTCCATGGTCCATGTCTTCCCCCTTCTATATGTTTTATGCTGGCTTGTTTATAATAAACTAAATTAAGCAACAACTAATCGTAAAGCAATTTGGTGATTCGATTTCTATTTTATGCTAAACGAATCAGAAAACAACGTTGCAATAATTTCGCCCTTTTAAAATTATTCATACTGATAGTAAGTACTCATGTGCTTAAATTTTTAATTTATTTGTTTTAAATATATTTTATTGAATTTAAATTACAAGTAGTTGAGAGAAATTTAATTAATATCATACTGATAATTTGAAAAGAGAAATAGATTTTTCATTTAAGATAAATAATAGAAGGTTGGAGGCAAAAGAGATTTTGATGAGACCTGAGAGTGAGACAATAGAGGAAGGGTCCCCTCTTCACCAGCCTAATTGCAATCTTAGCACGAATCAAAGTGGCTTCCATGGTAATATTCCTTGAGGACTCGGGTTCGAACACCATAGATGGTAAGAGTGTGAGCGATCAATATCAAAAGGTTGAGAGTTATCTTTAAACATATACTACCATGTACTTACCTCAGATTATTCAAAAAAAAAATGCAATGTCAGTACATACTATAAGTTTACTGTGTTTATCGTTATTGCTTCACCAATCTACTCCAATCCCTTTTTCTTTCAATCCTTAGATTTTGTCTACTATAACCATGCATGATTAAGTTCACATTCCATTTAAATATTGTAAATTAAAAGATATTATTTAATCTGAATATTAGTAGAATAATTATCTTTTAATATCTTTTACATGGACAATGAATGGATTAGATATTATAGTAGCCATTTACGTTATTTGTCGTAAAAATTAATATTTATCGAATTGAATGATAAAAATTTTGACGTTTCTTAAGTAACGTTTTATACTTGAATGTGTATAGTGAAAAAACAATGATTAATGTGTTTGTTCCCATTTAAAAACCTACTTAGCTATTTCATATAATTAATGAGTATAAAAGGGTCTTGCATCAAATAAAAATTAAGTATAATCCAATTCATAATTGTCCCTAAAAAAATGATATTATAAAGAGTGGTCACCATAAAACGGGAAAGAAATTGTTAGTGACAAATACATAATATAAGTAGAAAGAATCAAGTTTCCCAATTATCACGTTGCGGAAATATTGTATAAAAGAAAATGCTTATAGTAAAATTAGGATTACCCGTGAGTGAGATTGAGTAACAAATGGGCATCGCTCGTCATCTTCCTACTTGCCTTTTCTATGGTTGAAGGAATCTAACACAGATCACGGGCTAAGCCACATATGCTGCTGCTCACCTCTCATGCAACCAAAAACAATAATACTAATAAATACCAATGATTATTCCATGCACTGATAACGTAGAGTTTTAATTTTATTAATGGAATTAAAAGCCTTCGTCCGTATTTAATATTTGAAAATTTAAATGAAAAATCAACTATCAATGTATTGATAAAAATATTATTTGATTTAATATTTTTAAAGTACTCGAGAGTGTTTTTAATATGTTAAACTATCCTAATTGGTAAATTAATGGAATCCAAAGGACTTTAAGCACTAACACAGCTTGTCATACTAAACTCAAATTGTCCTAATGTTGTCTGCCATGTGAATATATATAAGGGCGAAGCACATAAATGGTCCCCGATTATAGGATATTACTTTATTGAGCCACTCGATTGTTAAAAGTTATAAAATGGTCACTCGACTATTCTTTATGTTCCAAACTCGTCCCTTTTCGTTAAATAATTAATTATCATCAAGGTTATATGTTAATATGTTTACTGAAATATGATAGTCGTTTAAGATTATGAGATCAGATTTTATCATATCTCAGTTAGCAGGTCAACGTCCAACTCAGACTGTTGATAACTTTTTAACGAAAAAGGACGAGTTTAGAACATAAGACCATTTTATAACTTTTAATAGTCAAAAGACTAAAAAAAACAACTCTCTATAGTAGAGAAAACCACTTTATAACTTTTAATAATCAAATGACTCAACAAAATGGTATCCTATAACAAGGGGAACATGCGTACTTTACCCTATATAAAAATAATCTTTTGAGTATAAATAATATTTTGTTAATCTTTTTGAAAATAAAAAAATATAACTAGTCATCCATCTTAACAAAAATAATTTAATTGTGTTTTTCATAAAAATTAATATATAACAGTTAATAAAATTGGTATTATAACAATTCATTTTATATTTCTCTCTCCCATTTCACAAATATGCATAAGAACTTTCTTAATCTATCGACAACATAAAATAATTCTTTTCTCTAGTCTTTTGTGATAGACGAAGACAATGAATAGTTCGTGATTTCTGTAGTTATGCTACTGTGTGTTGATCATCTCGTTGTTGTATCCTAGGAGACAGGTGACCAAAGATCTCAAACACCAGGGAGTGGCCGAAAATATGTCTTAAGAAAATTACGTAATTGCAGGGTTCAACTTATTTCTATTCGTATATTTATGGTTTTCTATTCATATTTTTTAATTGAATATTTTTCATGTTATTAATTGTGTTTGTTTTATTCTTGATTCATGTACATGAATTTTACGACGAGATCCTACCAAGAAATTGAATGTCGTTTGTTGCGACTTGTATGAATCATCATGAAAACGAATTGTGGATCTATAAAATATTTGATTTTTATTTTCTTTTCGTCTCAGATTATCATACCTATAACATCACATTCTCTTTCACTATTGATTTTTTACATCTTGGAATTCACTTAAAGAAACAATAAAGTTCAACATCTATATTGAGGATTGTAATATCCTAATTTTGTCGGTCGAATCAAACGTTAATGTAGGATCGCATGAAATTTGGACCAAACGAGGATTAATGTTAATTGGTGATTGTCACATTTCTTTAGGGTTTATGCGCATCTGGTAACGATGAAAGTGATTTGTTGGGATAGTTTCATCTTTTATAAATTCATCTATTTTCATTAACCCTATATTAGTTGAAGCCACTGCCCGTGTTGCCCAAATGTTTTAAACTATAAAACCCCACTGTGCGTGTTTCTTACACTTTAGTCTCCTGTTTTTTAGATTAGGGATAGAAAATGACCACTTTTGGTTAAAAAATGATATATATTAAAAGTTTTGGGTAAATTCAGCTTTAGTCCCCTAATTTGTTCGTGTTTTTACACTTTAGTCTCCTTTTTTTTTCGTTATTTTAATTTTTTCAAATCTGGATACACTGTTTTATGTTTTTTTTTTAAATTTTGTCACTATGTTTCTTAATTTTATTTGTATTGACATTCGAATCAGTCTTGAAGTGACCCTTCCAGGGGTACAACCCACATTATTATGACCCGGGTAAAATTTTAACATTAACAACTATCCTACTAATTTCTAAAAATATTTTGTGACCCGTCCCAGGATATGATTCGCATTATTTACGGTCCGAGTAAAAACTAAAAAGTTGATCGAACATAACTTTTAATTTTATTCGATCATTAATTTTTTCTTTTAAATTTATGCCCTTTAATTTTTTTTGTTATTCTAATTTCAGTTCTTTAATTTTTAATATTTACATTTCGTCCTCTTAAATTTCAGTATTTTAATTTTCTTTTTGTTTTAATATAAGTCTTATAGTCTTGCTTTCCAACATTTTAGTCCTTATTGTGACAAATTTTTATTTCAGTTCTATATTTTTGAATTGTTGCAATTTAGTTCTTTATCTACTTTAATCGCTTTCGATTTTTATTGATAATTTTCTTCTTTTAATTTAGTCCTTGTTAGATTACTTAGATTTTAGGTTTGTCCTTTAAAATTAGGTTCCCTTTAATTTAGGCAAATTTTTTATTTAGTCCTCGCATTGATGTTTGATGTTCCTAATTAATTATTCGAATAGATAATTGATTAAAATTGGTTAGGATTAATAATTAGAGTCTCCACCTTAGGTTTACTTTCACTTTAGTCATTTAATTTTGGTTAATTTTTTTATTTGGTCCTTGCATTTTTGTATGGGTTCCATTTTAATTATTCAATTCAATAATTGAATAAAATTGGTTAGGATTAATAATTAGAGCCTCTATTTTAGGTTTAATTTCACTTTAGTCCTTAAACTAGGAGAGTTTTTAATTTGGTCCTCGCTTCATGCCTGAGGTTCTATTTTAATTTTTTGATCCATATTTAGTTAAAATTCATTAGGATTAATAAGTCTACATTTTAGGTTTAGTCCTTTAGGTCCTTTAAAATTTATAATTTGACACTTTAGTTAGAAGAAAGCCTTAATTAACCAATTTAGTATAATTAGGCTCAATAACGGATTGTTTGATTGCAAAATAAGGCAATGCTCATTCATTAAGAGATTAATAGTGTATCTTTCGCTTTTCTCGAGGGTGACCATTATTGATTTCCGAAGTAAATCGACGTCCTTTTCAAAATCCCGCACCATAATTTTAAAATTATTAAGACAATGTTCATTTATTAGGATTAATAATGAAACTTTTGCTTGTACTCATGGGTAGTCGTTATTGGTATTAATAAATCGACATCCATTTTAAAATTGCATACATATTGGATTTTAAATTAAATGAAATTTCAAACTTAAAATTTCTAATTTTAAAACATATGATAATCGACTAGGTACCAGTTTTTTGGCGTTGTGGGATGCTAATAATTCCTCACGCATAACTGACTCTCAAACTCGATTTCTGATTTCACATACCAATACGTCAATATTTTATTAAAGTAAATTATTTTATTAAAAATACATTATTTTAAGTGTTATAACCTCACCTTAAAAAATGATTTAGGATTATTCTCATATTTTCATCAAAACCTTATTTTTCAAAAACCCAACATTGAATCGACCCATAAAAAGGCGGGTTCGATTTTATACTAATTTTCTTAAATGTTGTGTTATTTTTGTTTTTTTAATAAAAAGTTAAATGATTATTCTATAATTTTTTATAATCAAAATATTATTTATCTATTTTATCCTTCATTCGAACTAAGTTTGTAACTTTTGTTAAGGGAAAAAGTGATTCAAAAGCTTGAGAGAGAGAGAGAGGTGTTGGTTTTCCCGTAAAAGAACAACTGGGCATTTTAGTCGTTTTCATAAATTCCTGTAAAAATGCAAAATGGCAATCTGGTTGGTCACACTCCACTCGGATCCTGCCTCGGTCAGACGGGTCCTTTACTCATGGGCCCTGCACCGACTCTGGCACATCATTCGTCACATGTATATCACCGTGACATTTAAACCGTCCAACTAGACTAATCCATTTAAAATTTTATTTTTTTAAATTAATTACATGTATTCAATTTATTAACTATATTTATTCAAGTTATTAAGTTATTAACCCCACCAGTTTGATATTGCTGCGAGAAAACACCTTTAACTAATAATCGCGTTTTGAAAGGAGAAAGTTATACCAAAGAATTAAAAGTTGCAAGTATAAATGTGTTTAAAATAGTGGTTTTAAACCTACCATTAGATCTGCAAACGAATAGAATGTTTAACGAATTGTTCGTGAACAGTTTAGTGGAAAATTCATTTATTTATTAAAGGCTTAAATCAGAAATAAGTGTCTAGAGAATGCCTCGAAAAATATGACACTTAACAGATATTTTTAACGGTAGACATCTAAAAGTGTAACGGAACAACCTTTACCTTAGACACCAAAAGTTAATTTTGAGTATAGTTTAGGCATTTATTTTTATATTAAGCCTTTATTAAATGAACAAACATAAATAATATTTTATATAAATGAACGAACACGAACAAAAGACTCGTTCATTCATTTACGTTCGCGAACTTTCAATAATCTGTTTGTTTGTGTTTGTTCGTTTATGTTTGTTCGTTTATGTTTTTCAGACTCATTTGAAATATTAAGACTTAATAAATTTTAAACTTAAATCCATTAATATTTTTAAACTCAATTAATTTTAAACTCAAATAGAAAACACTTAAATCAATTAAAGAAAATATAAATTGTTGAACTATATTTTGATATAACAATTAAGACAAAATGTTTTTGGACTTGAATTGAATTTATTCAAAGTTTTTAAAAATAATTTAAAGTTCATTTAATTTGGAATTGAGTACAAAATATTTTTCTGGATAAGTAGTACCGATATTATTCTTACGGTATCGATACCTCATGAATAATACCGATATTGTTCATATAGTACCGATACCAAAGGTAAAGGAAATATCGATATTCACTAGGTAATATCGATACTACCAGCATTGCTCAAATTCCAGAATGCAAAAATGGTACCGATACCCAAAGGGGTACCAATACTACTTTATATAGTAGTATCGATACCATAGTCATAGTGTCGATATCATAAGGCCCTAACGACTAGTAACAACTAGTTGATTTAAAAATAATAAAGGTAGTACCGATACTCCCTTTTGTAATACTGATACCCTCTATACTAGACAATTTTATTTTACAGAGTTTTCATCCCCAAAAAGCTAAAAATCACCCCAACGGCTATAAACAGCCACAACTTCATTCCAACATATAAATACAAGTTGATGATACTTGAAGAAGGATTAGAACACATATCCAAACAATCAAACACAAGAGAAGAGTTTTTCAATCTTATTTTTATCTCTCTTGTAAATATTAGTGTTCTAGTGAGCTAAATTTGTAAACACCCAACCTTTGAGAGGTTTTATTGTTTATTTCTTTTTATCTTTTGTAAAAGGTGATTAGTTCTATCTTAGCCAAGTGAAAAGATATAGAGTTTAAAAGTTATCTCTTAATCATTGAAAAAGAAAAAACAAATTAGTGAATTTGCTAGAAAATCCTAAGGTGGCG
Source organism: Hibiscus syriacus (assembly GCF_006381635.1). NCBI lineage: Eukaryota > Viridiplantae > Streptophyta > Magnoliopsida > Malvales > Malvaceae > Hibiscus > Hibiscus syriacus. The sequence goes on along the minus strand of NW_024063399.1, from coordinate 139,031 downwards.
TTTAGTTGGCATGAATATCTTAGAATTAGGGGAATTGGAATCCAATTCCACCACTTTCACATGTTTGGTTCAAGTTTTCCAAGGGAATTGGAATCCCTCATGGTTTCAACTTTCCATCAAATGAGGGAAAGTGAATTCCATCCATTCTATGATGGAATTCAATTCCCATGTTGGAGGGAATTGAAATTTGATCATACTACCCTTATCAATCTTTTGGTAACTTATTCATATATAAAATAAAAATATTTTTTATTATTTCGGGTCGGGTTTCTAATTCATATATTCGGGTCGGGTTGGGTGAAACTTTATTTTGGTTGGGTCGAGTTCGGGTTTAGGGTGAAAAATACCCGACCCGAAAATATATAATTTTACCTTATATATTTAGGAATAATTACAGTAATACTCCTCTATATATAATTTTTTTCAATTAAGTCACTGTTTTTATTGAATAAAAATTTTTTTTTATTTCGGGTTGGGTCAGATTTCTAATTCATATATTCGGATCGAGCCGAGTTCGGTTTTAGGGTGAAAAATACCCGACCCAACCTGACCCAAAAAATATATAATTTTACTTTATATTTATGAATAATTACAATAATACCCCTCTATATATTTTTTCCAATTAAGTCAGTGTTTCTATTGAATAAAAATAATTTTTTTATTATTTCGGGTCAGGTCGGGTGAAATTTTATTTTGGTCGGGCCTCAGATGGAGGTTCCCTTGTTCTCGGGTCGGGTGGACCAAAAACTCGACCCAACTCAACCCATGGTCATCCCTAATTGGGATGATTTTAACTTATGATGTTTATTAGCATGATTTTTATAATTTATTAAAATGAATAATCAATCAATAAAATTAAAATTTATTATTTTTTTAAATTTTTATAATATATTGCTACATGTAATTTATAAAACAAACTAAAATTAAGAAGAAAAAAATAAGAAGGGCAATCCTGTCATTTTACATTACTGAAATCAAATTCATCTGATATGTCTGCGAACCAAACAGAATATGGAATTGGATTCCAATTCATGACAGATTCTAATTCCTTCACAGATTCCAATTCCCTCAGAAACATTCCAGCGAACCAAACGCCACCTAAGTGAAGAGCTTATGTAGTGGAATTAGACTCGGTTGATAAGTTGAATCACTATAAATCCTTATGTCAATTGTCTTATATTTTACTCTCCTTACTCCCTGTTGAGTTAATCGATTGACGGAATCGGCAAAGAGGGGGTGAATTGGCAATAAAATTTTTGGTTAAAGCTTTTGTAGAAAATTGAAAGAAATTGCACAACGATTTAGAGTGGTTCGACTTTCTCAACCAAAGTCTACGTCCACTACCTTAGCTATCCACACTAAGGATTTTCCACAAATTCACTAATTTGTCTTTCTTTTGAGGACAAAGAGTAACCTTACAAAACCCTCAAGAATAATACCCCAAATTCTTGAGAACACTCTCTCCCAAAGAGAACAATACAAATTTGCAAACTTACAAGGAAATTCTCATAAGGTAGATTGTTTGCACAATTCTAGAACAAAGAAAAGAATACTAAAGAATGAATACAATTGAGCACAATAAGTGTTATTGAATGAAAAATAGGCTTGAAATGCTCAAACTTGAGGTTTGATGCTTTCTCTTTGATTCTCTCTTGATTCAAGTTGCTTGATGTTTCTTGTTGTTGATCAATGGCTTCTAAGCTTGCTTAAATACACATTGAATTACTTCTGAATGTTGGGGATCATTAATAAAGATAATATAGCCGTTTTAGTGTGAAATCAATTAATAAAACAGTTTGGAGTGTGGGGGGGAATCGGTACCCCTTAAGGGAAATTGGTTCCCTAAGTGTAAAATTCAAATATTTCGACCGTTAAACAGGGGGAATCGGTGCCCCCTGGGGGGGAATCGGTTCCCTCCGAGCATACTAGAATTCTCGGAGCCAAACCATTCAGGGGGGAATCAGTTCCCTCTGAGCAATCTGGAATTTTTGGCTTTGAGATGGTTCAAAATATTTTGTAAAATCGTTTTGAAATTATTTTAAGATTAAAACTTAATTTTACACTTGAGTAAGGATTAAAAATGACATTTGAAAGATTTGGAGTAATATTTTGATATTCGAATAATTATATCGAATATACTTAGAAAATCTTTTTGGAAAATCTTAAAATTCATTTAACTTAATTTATTATATCGAAATATCAAAATGTTTTTAACACTCTCTAAACAAATTATTACCGATTCACCCCTTGCACATTTTTCAATTGTTCGAATTGATTCTCTTCAATCCTAACATAAATCCTAAAATTATTTGAAAAGAAAAACACCTCAAATATAAATCCAAATAATTTTGTATTCATTTGTTTATGTTCATTTGCGTTCGTTCATTTGTGTCTGTTTATCATTTAAACGAACGAACATGAGTAAGTTAAATTTCTTAATGAACGAACATGAACAATAAATTATATTCGTTTAGTTGTTCGTGTTCTTTCGTTTGTTCGGTTAAAGTTAAATGAACGAACATAAACATACCCTCATTTGTGTTCGTTCAGTTCGTTTACAAGCCTACCAACCGTAAAAACTAAAAAATTCAGCTTTTTCATTTTTAAATTACGTTTGAAAGCATATTTATGTTTTTACCCATATGTCACGTGAGAAGCGTCCATTTACAATACTAGCTCATTTTGCATTGATTTAATTGATAAATTAGTACTTAAATTATACTTTTTTCATGTTGGTACTTTTTTTAAAAGAAATAGTAGTCAAACTCTGTTTTATTTTTCACATTGATACTTCCACCGATTATCCATTAGGCAACGAAGATAAATAATGATGTGATTTACTAATTAATTAACACATATTACATATGAGACCATCCTCAAATTATGACATTTATTTTAAATTGATCCTCATATTTTTTTAATATTCAATTTTACTTTTAAATTATGATCCTCATTTTAAATTAGTTTTTAGATTTTTTAATATTTCAATTTCTTCCATAAACAATGACTCTCATTTTAAACTAGTTTTTAGATTTTTTTTTTAATATTTCAATTTCATCCATAAACAATGACTCTCATTTTAAATTAGTCCTCAAACTTTTGAATATTCTAGTTTCACCCCAAATTATGACTCTCATTCTAAATTAGTACCCAAACTTTTGAACATTTCGATTCCATCCAAACTATCGGCATATGCTAATCATGCCCCTTTTTAGAACGTGTCTGATTTTTTTAGATTAAAATATGATTTAAACTAATTACATAACTGGGTGAATTTGATGATGAAATTGGAAGGTTGAGAGTTTAGGGATTAACTTAGGATGATGGTCGTAGTTTGGGAATGAAATTGTAATGCTAAAAAATGTGAGGGCTAATTTGAAATGAATATTTAGAAGCTTAAGGAATAATATAGGGGAAAATGTATTTAGATCAATCTTTTAGGGGTTAATATTTTTTTGGGAATGATTTTAGGGATTAATTAAAATAATGGCCCTGAAGACCTTTTTTTTTTAATATGACCTAAGTTTTATTCTCATTATTGAACATTTATTATGATATTTAAAACATCTATCAATCTAATATTAAAGATTTAGGCTGTATTCCTAGTAGCACAAAACATAGCTTTTAGCGGAAAATGAAATCTAAAAGTGAATGAAAGATATAAAGCAAATAAAACCGTTGGGATGAAGAGGAATAAGCTAAAGTTATAAATCTCAAATTTAAGTATTCGACATATCATTTAAATTTTATTTGAATTTAGATATATATCGAATAATGTATGAATCAAATTATTTAATTGGTTAAAGGAATGATTGTTATTCTTAGAAGTCATGAGTTCGAGTACTATTGACTCAATAGGGGTGATTGAACGTTAATTATCAAATAATTGATAATATTTCAAACATACGCTACTTTATAATTACTTTAGTTTTATAAAAAAAAGATATATACCGAATAATAATATACATATATTTAAGGATGAATATAAGATAATTCAATTCAATCTTATGAAATCATGTTTTTTTTAAATATACTTGGATCAAATTGAGTGAAATATTTTTCAGAATAAGATAGAGTCAAGTTAAGGTTAAATTTAGTGTGAAATATCTCACCCGAATAAAAGAAATAGTACAATTTTTATATATTTAAGATAACTGCACTAATATGATTCTCTTTATCATCTTAATTAGATAATTATTTTGTTAAATAAAAATAATAATTAGATATATTTACTCATATCAAATGCATATATTATCCCAAAAATAAGATTAAATAAAATTTCTCTCAATATAAATTGAATTAAACGACGAATAAACGATATAAAATTTAAATTGAGTTCAAATAAGGTAGAAACCTAATCCATACATGTACTATATAAAACATGAATTTATAAATTCAAATTGGCTGAATTTATTATATATATTATATTGAATTTTCTTCAAGATTTTACTGCCAACTCTAATTTTCTTCGATTTTCGCCGACACGGATAAAAGACAACACTCTTCGATCAAACTCTAATAACATAAACGAGACTCCCTCTCTCTTCATGACTACTCTCAAGCTTCGAATCTCTCTTCCCCCTTCTATTTCTCCTTTCCTTTCCTTTAATGGCGATGTCTCCAACTACTAATCTTCCCAACAACTCCTCCTACTTCACATTCTCCTCCTCCTCCTCCACCTCTGCTTGCGCGTCCATGGTTCTCTTTCATTTCCTACTCACCTGATCTTTTTTTTTTTCACCTCTAAACGCTGCCAAAAATCACCTGTAAGCTTACCATATAGTACATACTACTGTTATTACAAGAAGAGAAAATGAGTTGCATTAATAGAGGATTATCTCTTTCTATGGCTCGTTTGTTAATTATTGAGTTGGTCTTACTTGGGTTAATCTCTGATTTCACTCCTGCTCAATGCAACACTGATTCTACTGATGGTATTTTTCTCTATTCTTTTTTGGCTTTTTTTGGGGGGGGGGGGGTTAGTTGTCTTTGGCATTGGCTTCGTTGATTTGGTTGTATGATTGGTGTTGACAAGTCTGATTTTTTGTGCTTTAGTAAAGAAATGATCTTTTGGTTGAAAGGTTTGATATTTTCTTCTGTGTAAAGTGTTTGTTTCTCTAGAAAATATGAGAAGAAAGTGAGAGAAAATGTATGTTTGTTCTTATTTATGGGGTTGTCATTTTTGTGGGGAAATGGTGATATCTTATGAAATGCGGCTGCAAGAAAATCTACAATTTCTGGGTTTTAGTTATATAAATGGAAGGTTTAATTCAATCTAATCTATATTTGATTTACCAAATTTGGAACCTGAGATTTTCTGATTAAGTTATTTTCTTTACTTTTTTTTTTCTGCGGGCAGTTCAAGCTCTTCAGGTTCTGTACACTTCATTGAACAGTCCTACAGAGTTAACAAATTGGAATATTGACAGTGGTGATCCATGTGGAGAGTCATGGAAAGGTGTTACTTGTGACGGCTCGGCTGTTGTTTCCGTGTACGGGAGTACCTATTTCGATAGTATCACTTTGTTTTTCGGAATTTCGTAGCTTGATGATGAGTTCATGTTTTGGTTAACTGGTTGTTGTTCTTTTTATAACAGTGGTATTTCTGGATTAGGATTATCCGGAACAATGGGATACTTGCTCAATGATCTTATGTCCTTGAGAACTCTGTAAGATGATTCCATTTCTCTTGTTTCCACACAGGGAGATCGACATTGTATCTCTTCTATTAACTGGCTAGCTAGTTAACTGGCTTTTTTCTTTGTATTATGTTAGTGATTTGAGCAACAACAAAATTCATGATACAATTCCGTACCAATTGCCACCGAATCTTACGAGCCTGTAATGTCTCTGATTCGTTTTGTTTCTAATGTTATAATGCATTTTTTCACCGCTAAACATTAAAATGATTATTTGTCATTCGATGTAGGAATGTTGCAGGTAACAACTTAAGTGGGAGTCTTCCTTATTCCATTTCCAACATGTTTACTCTTACTTACGTGTATGTGACATATCTCGGATACTATGAATTTTTAGTTAACCGTCACACAGTTGAATAGAAAATCGAGCTTCCTCTCAGTTCCGATTTGTAAAATTCTGTGTTACAGCAATGTAAGCCACAATTCACTCTCCCCGTCTGTTGGAGACATTTTCGCTAATCTTCCTGACCTCGGTACCTTGTAAGAGAGCTCAACCTTTATATTATACGAATACCGTAATGACATTTAACCATGTCATGATGTGTATTGATCGTCTGTTTCCCATACCGAATTCTTTTCTAACAACATCACAATTTGGTTACCTTGTTAATGCAGGGATATTTCTTTCAACAATTTTAGTGGGGATCTGCCTGTTTCGTTCAGCTCATTGAGCAATATTTCATCTCTGTAAGTGTGGAGTAAAAACAAAAGGCAAAACAGATTTTATATATTACGGAGCTTGACCTCGTGTTATTGGTATTTGAATTTGAATTTGTGGTAGGTATGTGCAGAACAATCAATTTATCGGCTCTATTAATGTCCTCTTGGGTTTACCTTTGAAAACTCTGTAAGTTACTTTTCCTCATACTGTTGTTAGGTCTACACTTTCAGATGTATGTTCTTATGATTCTGAAACAGAAATGTTGAAAATAATCAATTCAGTGGATGGATTCCTCAAGAGATTCTTTCACTCCCGACTTTTATGTAAGGCTTGATATAACCAGTTTAACGTTTCGATATTTAGTTTATGCAAAATGTTTGACTTTGCCATAAAAAATAATAAACAGATACGATGGCAACTCCTTTGACAATGGACCAGCTCCTCCTCGGCCACCATTTAGTCCACCTCCATATGGTAGATCTCGTAATAGACATAAAACTGGATCAGGAACTCGTATATCCCCCACTTCTGATGCTCAATCATCAGAGTCGGATAACAAACCATCAGCTGGACAAATTGTAGTCATAGCTCTTGGTTCTTTTTTGGTAGTTGCACTGGCACTACTTGCTGTTGTTTTCTGCATCCGTAAAAGTAAACGAAAAGTGAGCGGCACAAGAGCTTCGAGGGGAAGTCTTTCAGTTGGCTCCAATGAAGGTGGGTTTTCTTCATATTTACGTTATCGAGGAAGTAAATTGCTTTGAACCTTTGGATTGCATAAAGCTTCATTGAAAATCTTTCTAGCATCCTAACAATATCGGACCAATACTCTTCTTCATGTTTTGCAGGACATACTGAGATGCACGATCAAAGGGTTAAAAGTGTTGCTACCGTTGTAGATTTGAAACCCCCACCAGCTGACAAAGTGATGGTAGATAAGATTTCCAAAAGCGGATCTATAAACAGAATGAAGTCTCCCATCATTGCTGCATCATATACCGTAACAGCTTTGCAAACAGCAACAAATAGTTTTAGTCAAGAATACATTATTGGTGAAGGTTCCCTCGGTCGTGTTTACAAGGCAGAGTTCCCAAATGGAAAGGTGGCTTTACCGTAATAACTATATAGTATTGAACTTTCCTGGTTATGCGTCATTCTTCACTTCGATAACAATTATTTTTAATGTTTGATTTAAGACAATGGCTATTAAAAAGATAGACAATGCTGCATTATCATTACAAGAGGAAGACAATTTTCTGGAAGCCGTCTCCAATATGTCACGCTTCAGACATCCCCATATTGTTGCATTGGCTGGATACTGTGCCGAGCATGGACAGCGTCTTCTAGTATATGAATATGTAGGAAATGGTAGTCTTCACGAGGTGCTGCACTTTTCTGATGATGACAGCAAGACATTTAGCTGGAATGAACGTGTCAGAGTGGCGCTCGGCACTGCCCGTGCTTTAGAGTATGTTACATGTGTGCGATTATCTTGTCTCTCTATCCCTCGCCTGTTTGCTTGTGTATGTTTGTTTTTGATGAAGTTATTGTTTCAGGTACTTGCACGAAGTGTGCTTGCCTTCAGTTGTACATAGAAATTTCAAGTCAGCAAACATCTTACTTGACGAAGAGCTCAATCCTCACTTGTCCGACTGTGGTTTAGCTGCTCTTACACCAAATACCGAGCGACAGGTAAAAATGTTCTTAGGACAATGAGCCATTGGTGACCAAGGCTTGCCTCTGTGAAGGAATGCTTTAAGCTAGATTTTCTTTTGTTTGATTCTGTAATGGGCAGGTTTCCACACAAGTGGTTGGTTCTTTTGGTTATAGTGCTCCCGAATTTGCATTGTCGGGAATATATACTGTAAAGAGCGATGTGTACAGTTTTGGAGTGGTGATGTTGGAGCTGCTGACTGGTCGGAAACCACTGGACAGGTAAAACTCATTGTCTAGCTAATGATCTTTTGTATATTGGCATTGCTACCAAGAAAATATAATTTTGTTTCGATAAATTGGCATTGTATTCTGTTCAGTTCAAGGGTGAGATCGGAGCAATCACTCGTCAGATGGGCCACTCCGCAACTACATGATATCGATGCCCTTGCAAAAATGGTCGATCCTACCCTCAATGGCATGTATCCTGCAAAATCTCTGTCGCGTTTTGCCGACATCATCACTCTGTGTGTTCAGGTAAAGGAACTTACTAATGCTTTGGGACAATTTGGGTCAAACAAAAAGAAGCTTAAAGCAAAAGAACACGGTTACACATCATACTATCAACTTTTTCCTTTTGTTTGTTTATATGCAGCCAGAACCTGAGTTTCGGCCTTCCATGTCCGAGGTTGTACAAGCATTAGTGAGATTAGTGCAGAGGGCAAGCGTTGTCAAAAGGCGACCGAGTGAGGAATCGGGATTTGCATACAAGACTATGGATCATGAAGCAGGGGACCTGTCGTTTTAATGCCTGGTGAAACTACAAGCTAGAAACTGATGCCTCACGATCATGTATGCGTTATGTTGCAGTCTAGAGTCTAAGGTGACTAAAGTAGCACATAAGTTAATCAGAAAGGATGCGGGAAACCATTAAAATCCAGTCAATCAAAGGAAGTTTATGTAATTATCTCTCTCAGATTGACACTTTTTCAGTTTATAGTGTTTACAGTGCTGATATATAGGTGTATTATTGAACAATATGGTGAACATTCATGTTTTGCATCTTAATAATGATAACAATTTTCTTTAATTCAAGAAAAGTAGTACTCGTGCTTGCTGCAATAGGTTTCAACCATGACGCTCATAAGAAATAACAGCACGGCTGAACCTGTCGACGAGCTTGTATTCTGACCTAGTCACCGAGGAGAGTTGGCTTTCGCATGAAGAACTCGAACCATTCATGCACCATCCACTGTGTGAGTGCAATGGCATATGTTGATTTATTTCATATGTAGATGGCCGCATTGGACCCCATTGCCTGCGTGCAGCTGATGCATTTGCTATGGCAGATGCCAGGAACCAGTTATCTTCTTTTGTATCCGGTTAATCGGTTATCAAAAAACTATGGTGCAGGGCGGATGCTCATGATACGCCCCACCAATCGGAGACTAGCAAACATGACATACATGAGTAAACCAAATGTAACATTTCTTTGTTGGAAGAAAATGCAAAAACTAATAAAACCTCCATATTAAAATGGATGCAACATGTACGCATAAAATAACATGACATAAACATGATAATCCGCATCACATTAACTATGATATAGTCAGCACAAATAGTATGCAGTTTTGCCTTCAAGCTTGCAGCTTAGCAGGAAATGATTATCCCATATATAAATTCATTAATTCATTAGAGAAATGTAGTTGAAAGATCCATGGGAAACGGATTTCCTAGAACACTGTCCATGAAATAGAATGGATGTGTACCATCCATCGCCACACACTGCATATCTTCAGATGGCTTCCAGTGCCTTTTCCTCTGGTTAATGAACCAGTTGTTTATTTGCTTCTGATCCAGACCGGTCGATTCCACAAGGGCAAGCTTCTGCGACTCCTGTTGCCGCCCGCGAATTCGGTTTTGCGACACACAGATGATGATTAACATATGCATTAAAGGTTTAAGATATGGACATTATAAGTTGTGCAAAGGGTGTACAAACCGAAGGGTAAGGCCATTTGTAATGTCTACTCCACCAATCCAGCAACTGTTGCGTGGCTTCCTTAGGCAACTTTCCTTTCTTCCTCCTCTTCGTAAATTCCTGCTTCAGGCTGCCTATATATCCGCTGTACTTCCGCAAAAGCTGGCCTTTAAGTTCTCGATCTTCCGCAAGAGGATCAATGAAGTCGTTATTCGCATCAACCACTTCCTCTGATGATCCATTCCTGTCAAAAGCTTCACCACAAGCTGAATACATAACAAATTTGTAAGCACTTCACATGATGTCTCCGACTCGACTTGAATCAGATCAAGGTGGCGTGTTGGTTAATCAAGACAAGCATCTATAGCCTATGATTCTTGGAACTCATTATTTTTCATGGAGTATTTAACAAGCCAAATACGCAAAAATTACTAAGTTCAAACATTTGTGTTTGAGACATGAATATGGAGATATGAAAGAGTCCGAAGAACTTAATCTGTAACCATTCAACATTGGAAAAAATCTGGAGAACTGCTCTAGGAAACAAGTTACATGTATTTCCCCTGTGAATGCTCACTTTTCACTATTAACACTAGTTTGATCAAACCCTAAATGCTGACGAATTCAGATCATTCTCTTCGAAGAACAATTTGCAGGTTTGCATGGCAGATATAGCCTTAACCTAGTATATTAAACAAGACGCATGTTCGAGGGAGAATATTATCACCAGAATTCGAAGAGGAAACAGTGAGGGCTTTGAATTGAGACTCGACCCTCTGAAGAAAAAGCATGGTTTCCTTTAAAGGTTTCGAGAGCTCTTGCTCGTACTTAGTCAACATCTCGCAATAAGCCTCCATGAATTGGTCCAGTGCTGGATCTTCACCTATTCTTCCGCTGCTGCTAGCACCAACGGTAGCAACCGCCGATGCGCATGCTTCTTCCAATCTTGTCGCCACTTCCGGCGGTGCTCCTACCTGCTCGAATTTTAACACCGCCACCACATGAGAAACTAGGCTTTTATAAGTAAAAGTCAAACCATCATGGTTTTGTTTTGTTTTTTGATACCTTTTGACAATTGGCATAGGCGACCAGGAGACGATGATAGTGAGGATGAGCCATGATCTTGGTTTTGAGAGAGCTGCCATCGTTGCTAGTCTCCATGAAATAATACCCCGTGTTGTTGTTGTTGTGATCGTCGAGAATCATAGAGACGCTGCCGCTACTAAGAAACAAGGGGTTCAAGTCCAAATTGGAATGATGATGGTGATGATGGGAAGCCATGGGAGGCATCATCGACATTCGACGTAACCCATTACTACCAGTATCGTTGTGTCCAAAATCCATCATGCAAGAAGTGCTATTGGAACCACCTTCCATTAATTCTCTCTCTTACAGTCTTTTCATTTCTTTCTCCATTTTCCCTAGTTGTTCTCCACCCCAAACACAATCTATTTTTGCCTTAAAGCTCTCTCCCGAGATTTATGCTAAAAAGAACAGGCTTTTTAGTGGAAATCCTAAGGCAGAAAGCCACTTAAAAACGTGGGGTTTCTAACATTGTTAACCGTGTTTCTTGTTCATTAGCAGCATGCATGGATCTTCACACACACACTCAGTGAGTCGAGCTATGTTTTGCTGTCATTGTAAAGAAAGAAACACAAAGGGTTAGCAGAAGGGAAAAAGGAAGATAACATAGAGAGAAGAAGAAAGTGGCAGGATGCTATAGGCTTTTACCTTCCCGATGAATATCTCTTTCCCTCTCATTTGCTGCAGTTACTGCCACTGAAGATGGCTGCCATTACTGGCAACAAAATAAAGAAAAAGAAATATATATACATATGAGAAGGAACAATCAAATCAGGGGGAAGAGAGGGGGGAAACAAATCTGGAATCTGTACGTATACTGTGGTGATCTTCAGTTTCATTCAACACTTAATCCAAACCCTAGACCTTACCTACATTTTTCATTCAGATTTAAAGGATATGTTAACATGTTAGTCTCAAGTCATGGCAGCTAATATTGTGCAATTATTAAACGAAGAGCGGGGGTTTCAATAAAAAAGCTAGTAAAGCAAGTGGGACAGTCCGAATGTCTCTTCTCCTTCTCACACTATAACACAGGTGAAGGGTGTGAGGGTGTCTTCTTCCACCTTCAGCCTGTCAGGCTGTAAACCAAGAGTCTGGTGTTAGTGCTGTAGGCGCTATAGGATACGGCTTCATATTCAATCAAGTTTAAACAATTTGATTCCCTTGCCTTCAATCCCTCCATCTTAACAATCTGTCTCCCTACCTTAATTTATTCACAGATATTCACGATTACTAGCGGAATGCCAACCATTAGAGTAGATAAGGAGAACAGTGAACCACCATTTTTCTTCTTTATCGGACGGTTACGCTGTTAGAAAATTAAAATAAGATTAATAAACTACGTCATCGATTAAAAAGATAATAGGTTAAAAATAAAACATTAAATGTTATAATTTAGAATTAGAAAGATTATCAATTACAATAACATAACATGTTGCATTTAAAATATTATAAACGATAAGAAAATAAATTATAAACGATAAATATTATGAATATTATGAATATTTTAAATTACGCCTAAAATGTTAATAGAGATTAAATTGATGATACTTTAGACATTCTCATTATAACAAACTAAGTTAAAAACAAAAAATATTATGAATATCTATAAGAAATTCGATTGCGACAAAAAATGTTATAGTTTACTGATAAATAAGTTGCGATCTAGATTGTTATTTTTTTTTAAATAAAATTGATTACGCTTAAAATGTTACCAGAGTTTAAACTGTGATGTCTTAAACATTTTCACAATAACAAAATAAGTTAAAAACTGAATATATTATGAAAATCTATAAGAAATCCGGTTGTACCCAATAATATTATGGTTCACTAAGAAATTAGGTTGTAATCTGAAATGTTAATTTTTTTGTAATAAATTTGGTTGCACCTAAAATATTACTAGAGTTTAACAAAATAAGTTAACAACTAGAATTGTTACGAATATCTATAAGAAATCTAGTTGAGCTCAAGAATATTATGATTCACTTAGAAATTAGATTGCGATCTGGAGTGTTAATTTTCTTTGTAATAAAATCGGTCGCGCCTAAAATGTTATATATATATATATATAAAATCAGGTTGCGCCCAAAAATATTATCGATTGCTAAGTATGTTTAAATATTGGATGTTAATATTGTGTAATAAATTTAGTTGCATCTAAAATATTATTTTAACTTTGAACAAAATATATTAAAAGATGAAAATGTTATGAATATCTATAATAAATCTAGTTGCGCCTAAAAATATTATTAATAAAAAAATTATCGATATTTATTCAACGTGAATTGATACAAAAAAAATTAACAAAGTAGTTCGAAATTTTAAATATCGATACTGAATATATGATGATTGATATTTTTAAACACTGAAAAAGTTGCAGATAATATCAAAAGTTAAAATACGATACTTATGCTTTAATGATCGATATTTAATATTAAAAAAGTTAATAAAAAGATCAAAATTTAAAATATTGATACTTATACAATGATAATCGATACATTTATATATTAAAAAAAAGTTGATGAAGATGATCGATAGTTAAAATATCGATACATATATTATGACGTTTTATACTTTTTCATTCATATTGATATTTATGCTCTGATATTTGTGAAAAAGTTTGATACTTTGCAGTATTTTTATTTTCCATTTTTTTAATTCGAAACTATCGATATTCATGGAAAATTATAGATAGTTTGCAGTCTTCTCATTTTTCATTTTTTTAAATTTGAAAGTAGCCATATTTGTATAATAATATTGATACTTTGCGGCCTTCTCATTTTTCCTGATTTTAAAAGGATAATGCTACAAAGTATTGATATTTTTTCATAAATATTTATGCTTTCGAATTAAAAAAATGGAAAATGATAATGTTGTAAAGTAACAAACTTTTTCACAAATATTAGAGCATAAATATCTATATAAATAAAAAAGTCAAATATCATAATATATGTATCGTTATTTTAACTACGATTATCTTCGTCAACTCAACATATGAAAGTAACGATCATTATTGCATAAATATCAATATTTTTATCAACTTTTTTAATATTTAAAAGTATTGATCATTATCGTAGACGTATTGATATTTTAACTTTTGATCTTATCTTCAACTTTTTTAATATTTAAAAATATCATCATCATATATTAAGTATCAATATTTAAAATTTTGAAATGTTTTCTTAATTTTTTTATCTCTATTCACGCTGAATAAATATCGATACTTTTTTATTGATAACATTTTTAATTACAATCAAATTTATTATAGATATTCATTGCATTTTAAGTTTTTAACCTATTTTGTTCAAAGCTTAAGTCAATATTTTCAATCGTGCTCAACCAATTTTATTAAGGTTATTTTTAAATTTTCAGTTGCATCGTTTTGTAACCTTATTAATCTTTCTTTCCTTAACATTTTTTTTTGTTACAGCGTCTAAGCAAAGGATTTAGGGCTAAAACTGGAACTGGAACTGGAAGAGAGAGAGAGGAGTTTATAGTAGGCGAAGAGCGTAAGAATAAACAAAAGCAAAGAGAAAAGGATAAAGAGAAACGTCACTGGTTGTTTGATGTAGTGAGAAGCCATGTATGGCTGTGATTTAAGCTTTTCTTCTTCGCTTTACGTCATTTCCATCAACAGTTGCATGATAAGAATTTGATGTCTGAAATTGAAAAAGGAACAAACACAGCTGCTGCCAAGAGAGGAGTTTCAATAAATAAAGTTCGAAACACATACAAATAGAACGGATAGGGGAATAATAAAGGATTTATATTTATTTTGATTTGTTTTACAAATTATATTCTAGACGTGTTAAATAAAGTTTGAAGCAGATTGATTTAAATAGTAAATAATTTAATATTATTTAAGTAAAATTTTAAATTTAAATCTTTGTGCATATAAAAATTCATATTGAGAAATTTAAAATTAAATATACGATTCAAATCAGTTCAAAATAATTAGGATGAAACCTTAAAATTAAAGTTCAACCAAAAGAAAAAGTTTAAGGGGTATATTAATAGAATAGATGTGAGAATTATAAAGAATTTATATTTCTTTTATAATTACATTTAAATTTTCGTGAAATAAAGTTTAGAAGATATATTGATAGAACAGATACTCTTAACAAACTTCCCAGTAAGTTGATGCTCAAATTTTGCTCCAGAAATTAACTTCTTATTACGCTATTTACTCGCTGCCTAATTTCGGACAATGATCAAATTTTCCAACAAATGTCGACAATAATATTAATTTTTTCATCTTCCAAAAATTTCACAAGTTAATCTCGAAGTTTCGAGTTTAAACACATTTGTTATCAAAACTAATTTGATTTAAATAATTCATTGTAACTTCATTGTCATAACAATATTAATAAAAAAAATACTTCAAACATTAAAACAACATTTAAATATGCATAACATCATTTAAATATTTAAATGACATAAAATAAAAAATATTTAATAACTTTACGTCCAAAATATGTGCGGAAGGGTGGTTTTGTTTTCGATTATGGCAGTGAAACTCCAAGCTACATTCGATGCTCAGCTTGCTCTCTCTTTGAAAATGAAAACGTTATCGGTATGTGCTTTATGCTGGAAATGTCAAACCTCTCGATGAACCTCTGGTCAGACACCCTTGCTTTTGGCAGCGGCAAAACGCTGGTACTCGGTCAAAAATGGAAGACAGGCACCATCTCTGCAATTTTCTCAAGCATCCCACGACACAACCGGTACAATGCTGCAAGACATATGGTGCAAACGATCGGTGAAGTGATAAGGAGGGTTGAAAACTGTAGGCATAAATGTACAAAGGTGGAAAGAGTATAGGATGAAATTATCACCTTTCCTCGTTTACAATGGATTAGCACTGGGTGGTTCTTTACATCTGGTATGGAAACATACAATGCCGAATATAAGCAGATGACAAAGAAGAAAACTATAGGCTACAAGCAAAAAAATATCATATAGCATATACCGAGGACTACGTTCAACGCTTCCCGGATTGTTTCCTCTGGAATGTTTACAAATGGTTCCCGTACAAAGTATCGAATATCAATTTCAAGAATGTATTGTCCTTTGTGATTCAAGATTTCGTTTATATTTAGCACCAGCAACTTATTGGACGACTAATCTGAATAAGATCTTGCAGAGGTTCATCATGGGGACGACCCTTCTAACTCGGGAAACATCTGTGAATGTAGGATATCATTTCATGAAGCAGACAACCATATCAAAACAAATAGATCCCAATTGGTTTAAAGTTCACGGTGCAAATCGCTTTACCCTTACTTCTTCACCATAAACAGCTCCGAGAAAATGTAAGCAAACTACTACATAATAGTTCAGTAAATCAACAGTAACATCAAAGTACGGATCATACAAGTCAAATCTTGAATTTCAGCAAGAACCGGTTCTCGTTACCACCACTAGGAAGGGGGAAAACTTAAGCAAAAACTGTTGTTTAGATGATGATGCAAGGAAGGACACTAATTTGCTATTAATTTCAACTTTCAAGAGGATTCTAGCATCTTATATTTATGGTGAAGAACACAGTTCAGGGATAAAAAATTCCATGAATACAGAGAGAACAACAATGACTGTTAAAATTAACGTTTTGATTTTCACCTTGTGAAGAAATGTCGTATATGTCAATTTCAGTAAATGGAATTGGTAACAACCCAGAATTTTTTAAATAAAAAAACTTGAACCTTGAGATATAATCATGGTGATAAATATGAGGGAATTCAGCAAAAACACTGGAAAAAATTCAATTGCATACCTTGCATCCATCGATACCGAATTGGAAAAGCCTGATTCCGTAAGCCTTTAAGAATTCATTGTTTGCTTCCGGATAGGTCTCAGGGCAAAGATTTCTACAAAAAAAAAAAAAAGCAATTAAAATTTTCAAAATAAAGGAAAAATAACTTTTCGGTAGCCAGCAGCAGAAATTAAGGATAAGTAACTCACATGATGGAACGGAACCCTACCTATTTCAAGAAGCTAAAATTGGCGGAATCAGGGAAGCCAGACCTGAAAATCCATTATCGACCATGGCGAAATTCAAGGGAGGCACGAACAGCTCTTCCCCATTGATTCGCTATCGTCTCCGGTTATCGGATAATCACGCGGCGGCGAGAGGTCTTCGGACGCCTCGGCATTTCCCTCGAATCCTTCGACTCTCATGTCCGCTTTTCGCGCCAAAATTTTGAGAGAAAAAAAGGGGTGGGGGAAGGCCTAAAATGGAATCTTGATGGATATTTGGGGGGAGAAGGTGAAGAATTTTCAGAGAGTGAATCTAAAGGAAGGATCTTTGATAGATGAATCTTTGGGGTTTTTCTTTCGCTTTAAATTATAAGGTAATAATATAAAGAAAAGAGAGGGATCGAAGCGGATGGGCGATTAGTCGCACAATTCGACTGCCGTTCTTCCTTCCTTTTCGTTTTAATGAATGTCCCTTGTTCTATATGTAATGTAGGTAGGGTTGTAAATGAGACGAGATAGATTGTGAGTTACTAGAGATTGATTCGATCTTGGCTCGATAAATACTCGGATCGAATTGACTCGACTCGAGTTCTTAACGAGCCGAAACGAGCTATTTGATACTCAACTCGAAAAACTCGTGAGCAGCTCGAAAAAATATTATATTATATTTTTAATTTTTTAAAATTACATTATTAAAAATATATTAAAAATACATTATTGATGAATAAAATATTCTTGAATTGAAAATGATTAAAAATTATTTTTATATTTATTTTAAATTAATAAAAAAAATTTATCTAATGACAAATATTTAATATATTTCTAATGATAATATTTTAAATAACTAAATTTTAAAATTGTTGTTGTATTTTCAGGTTTCGGGTTCAAATATCATAAATATTAAGGGTTTGAGCATTTAATATCAATATATTTATATTGTACTTACCTCATAAATCGGTACCAAGTCTATTAATTAATGTATTTGTAATGAACCTTAAACCCTAAAACCTAAACCTTAAACCCTAAATCCGATTATGTGATAAAGATTAAATTATGCACATGAAGGTAACATACAAATTATGCAAAATGATGTTATGTGACTTCTAAATAAATCATTCACGTACTTATACATAAGCATATCAACATGCAAAATAAATATACACAACTTATTGATTAAGACATGATTTTATCATATCTTAATGATGATTATCGACACCGTCATTGCTTTCAAACACTGACTCATCAACACAATATTTCAAGAGTTGACTTGACGACATAATGTAAACGGATATTTGATGTACAAATACAAATAAAACGATGAGATCAAATTTTATCATACCGTAGTCAAGAGGTTAACATCAATATCATACAATCACCATCGGTGTCAAAATATTCGTATTTTACTCTTCTTTATTCTCATGGAAATATTTTATTTGAAATTCACTCAAAATCGATGAAAATTCATTTAAAATTTTGATATACTAATACTTCGATCCATTCTAACGATTGTCCAATAATACTAATTTTGATAATTTCAAATTTTTAAGACTCGGTTCATTATTATCCTACTTTGGTTCATCTTTGTTATCTCCTGAAGAATATATATTGATATCTAAGTGAAGAGAAAGGGAAAAGAAGAAGAAGCTTGTTATTCAGCTCATCAAGTAAAGAAGAAGAAGAAGAAGAGCAAGGGGAAAGAGGGGTCATTTACATAATTTCAGGTCCAAACCCCTCAAAAACCTCTTAAAGCTAAATAGCTATGGTGGAAAATCCAAATACAGCCAAACCAAGTAGGGAAAAATTAAACGTGGTGAGCTCCACGAAAAAAATATAGTTACTAAACACATGGAAACCCTCCTTTGCTTCAAAACCTTGATCCTCCGAGCTATTGAATATAATTGCAGGTCACTGGTTATTGTTTCTCTCTTTAAGGTTTGAGGAAAAAAACACCAACAAATATAAACTATTTACAATCATCACTGATCCAAAAAAAATGTAAAAATCTTGTTTTGCAGTTGTTCATATCATATGAACTTAAGCAAAGCCAGTTGTAGGCATTTCACGAGATCCTTCACTGTCATCGAAAACTCAGCTTCCATCTGCAGACGACGAGTCGACGATAATAAGTTAATTACCATGGAATATTTGAGGTTTAAGTCAAGGGTTTTAACCTGTAAATCGTACAATACCTGAGCAACAATGGTTATGTCAAGAGTGGCTTGTCGGAAAGGCAATACATTGGTATTGAGCACAGAGAGATGAAGCTTTTCGACTTCGTTTAGGGGGATGCCAGTTGGTCATGTGAGTTGATATCCCACATCGGTGGTGTTTGGGGAATAAGGGGCAAAGTGTGTGTATAAAAGGGGATGAGTTTCAACAAATGAAAATTAACCCGTTTTCGAGCTTGAATTGAGCTTGAAACGAGCTTGAAACGAGCTTAAAATCGAGTTTTTTAATCGAGCTTCTCAATCGAGCTTGCATCGAGTTTTTCAATTGAGCTCAAAATCGAGCTTTAATCAAGCTTGAGTCTCGAGCTTGAATCGAGCTCTTAAAATTTTTTTTGAGTTCGAGCCTTTTCGAGTTCGAGTCGAGTTTCAATATTTTCTTTCGAGTTCGAGTCGAGCTTGAAAATTTTAGGCTCGCAAATTTTCGAGTCGAGTCGATCTTACATATAAAGTTTTCGAGTTCGAGTCGAGCTCGGCAATACTCGAGCTCGACTCGGTTCGTTTACACCCCTAAATGTAGGTTCCTTTTCGTTTTAAGTTTTAACTAAAAATTTCATAATTAAAGAGAGAAAATTTTGGTTTTGGTCCCTCTATAATATACTTAGATTTGAAATTTAATCCCTATTCTTTAATTCGGCAGATTTCAATCCTTTTATCTTTGTAGTGTTCCTTTCTATATACGCGCGTGTGTGTGTGAGAGAGAGAGAGAGAGAGAGAATGTCATGATCTCGAAGAACTTGAAGTCACATGAGGGTTTTAAAGAATAATCTAGAAATTAATCAATTAATTTCGATATAATTATTGATATCTGGTCAATTAATTTATATTTTGTATCACAAACAACCATAAAAAATTTAAATCTTAAGTCTTATTTAGAAAATTTAATATTAATTATAACTGTCATTTAAAAATGAGAGCTCTCTGCACCATAATTATGCCTATGCTAAGATGACTTTAACCCTTGATAAATCTATTCCATATACGACATTTATACCAACTTATTATTATGTTTGCATAATTTTTTATGTTAATTCTTTAATCAAAGTATTCAATAGTGTGAGTCATTTGAATCGCTTAATAACATTATAAAAGTAGACGGATCAAATTCTTTTAAATTTAAATATAAAGATTAAATCTTAGTTTTGAGTATAGTAGGAGACTAAAATCAAAATTGACCAAAACTTTTAATGGAAGACCTATAAATATCTTTGCTGGGTTACGCTTCACCTTTTTAATAATAAAACTAAACTGAAGGTAGAGAGTGGATTGACGTAGAGAGGAAGAAAGAGAGGGTGTAACAGTAACTAACGTGTGGTAGAAGATTAGTGGACCGACCTAGTTTATGTAATTATTTTGGGAAATACTTGGAAGGGCGTGGGATTGGTTTTTGGGTTTCCTTTCCTTGGGAGGCAAGAAGCAGGGGATTCGATCAGGCTGATCTGCTGTTGACACATTTACTACACTTGTTTCTGCCTCTTTGGTGGTGCAAGATTGGTGTCGCTCAAGTATCCCCTCTTTTTGACTTTTCGGTGGAGACGACCACAATGGTCGGTGAATCAACAACATCTGCTGCGACTGTGAGTGTCTTCAGTTCCAACTCTGCCAGAGAAAGTCTTTTCACTTTCACTGAATATTTCTAAAATTTTTACACATGCATCCTAAATTTAGTTTCATTTTGATCTCCAGCTTCTGTCAAAATATTTAACTCGACATATTTTTATAAAATTGAGTTAAATCAAAATCTATCAATTTCGTGTTTCTTCTGTCTATTTTTAAAAATTATTCATGACCATTGAAAGTAGTAACAAAAATATTTTATTAATGTGAAAGAAGGTACGTCGGTTTATAATATTTATAAAATCAAAATATTAATTCTGAGATGTTAATAATTACATTATCAATCATATCAACTTTCATATAACTGCAATAAGACTAGAGTATTGATAATTTATATGATATGAATCCGAGTCCAAACCCGAAAAGGTTCAAGTCCGAACTTATTTGAATCCGAGATAATCGAAACACACGAAATAATCCGGAATCAGAAAACAGCCTGATCCCCATTTGCCACCTCTAATATTGCCACATGGCTTTGGGAGAAAGCCATTTCTTTTTCCCGCCTGAAGAAACCAGAAAGAGGTAAACGATTTTCTGCCCGAAAACGTGCAACATGTCATTCGAATTGTAAGAAAATTTACTAAAATAATTAAACTTCATATGCGAAAATATTCACAGGCATAAGGAGACATTGATTATAGGATAAATTAGAAAAACAAAGAAATTCAATGTTGATTGATTACCATTCAGGCCGCAAGCACAAGCACTTTAATCGTTCCCCGACTGTTTGCCGCTAGCATTGTCTGGCTATCACTCTTCCAACATACAGCACTGATAAAGTATGATCCAGCTTCTTCATCGGCATCAGCCATGTCGGAGCCAAAACTATACCGAGCTGCAGGTTTAGATATAGCCTGCAAGGGTCGATGTAACTGAATTACAAACTGATTCGACGCCAAAACAATACCATATTCCAATGTATTAACTAATAACTAACCTTGTGATATACAAACACTTCATTCGTTTCGCTGCCACAAGCGATGTAATCGCTGTATGCTGTGAGGCCGACAAAGTTCCTCTCATTTTTGTGACCCCTAAACGTGCGCAGCTGACAGAATAATATAACAAGGAGATTTAGTATGGACAATATGGGATGTTAAGGCAGATAGTAACTCCTTCGACATTCATGTTTGATAAACATAAAGGCTGCCACTGGTAAAGAAAATGAAAAATGTGCCCACAGATGTCAAAAACCGATAGCCAGCCGTATAAGATAGCCTTGTTTGTAGTTAATGAACCTTAAAAACTCCAGGATATGAGATAGAATACTTACTAATGAATTTTCTTTTACATCCCATAAGCATAGTGTGCTGTCAGTGGATGCAGAAGCCAGTTCACGGTTAGACAAAAATTTCACATATGAAACGGCTTTCTTATGCCCACCAAACTCATACAGCGGTTTGCTGGTGTTTCTCAAGTCATAATAGCGAATTTGATGATCAGCAGTACCGACCTGCGAAAATTCGAAATCCACGTACTTCAATAAACCCTTCTTTATTCATGATTTTGTCTGAAAATGATCAGAGGATTTCTGTTAAAGATGAAACACTCATCGAAAGACGAAACACTCATTCCCGTCTTTCCTCCAGAAAGATGTGAAAGATCTGGACGGAAATAATTTATTTTCACTAATTTGGATTCTTAAAATGTAATAATTACATATTGATGAACAAAGACATACTGCAACATGAACACTGGATCCAGGATTGTATTTGACAGAGCAAACGTTCGCATTCAAGTTGATGCCGAGAACACTGGCTTCTTGTTTCATGCACCAAACTTTTACCTATCAAATGCAAATGGGGTAAGACAGAATGAACTGCAAAATCAAGTACAAAATTGGCTAGCGAACCAACTGTAGGTGGACAAACTCATGTACGTCAGTTACACTGAAAAATGCCAAGTAAATACCACCAAGATTTACAGAAAAAAAATTACTTTTACCTTGCAGTCATCGCTACCAGAGACAAGCATTGAAGGTTCAGCGGGACAAAAATCAATACTCCATGCTCGTTTTTCATGTTCCTCATATTCCATCAAGCTCTGTACAATTAAGAACCATTACATTGAAGATTAAGCATCTGCAGATGACGTAAAAAATGCTATAATAAAATGCTTTGGCCGAAGAACCTACATGAAAATTAGATATTAAGGTTAGTAAAGTGAAAAAGTTATTATTTTGTACCTGCCGATTAGTGATGTCCCATACAGTTATTATCCCATCATAATCACAGCTAGCAATATGGTTTTTTGTGTACTTATTCCAACTCAAGCAACTAAGCTTAGATCTTGTGGACATTTCGACAATCGGACAATGCACATCTGCAGGTTCATTCACAATCTGCAGAAAATCAAGCAGGTAAGTGTTGGTCGGTGAATCAAAGAACTGCCATTATAGTCCACTCATACAGGTCATCATTCCAGAAGAATGGCTAGCTAATAGTGTTCAGGTAAGCTAATAGTGTTCAGGTAAGCATATAGTGATCACTTTAATCGAAGATAAACGGCTACAAATCATTTTTATAAAAATATTTCCACTATTATAAGAACTTCAGAAACCTTGAACTCCACTTAACAAGCCTAAAATATTTCATCTAATGCTTACCGAAGATAACTCAAAAACCTTGATGCGCCTTGACACTCCAGCAATAGCAAACATTTCATCATCACGATCAAATTCTATACTGCAGATTCATTCTAGTTAGAAATTCTAAGAGCGCACAGGAGAATATATTTTTTGAATGTAAATTTAAAATAAACATTACTTTGTTACAAGACATCAAATTTCAAATAAGTCTTAAGCATATTATTAAACAAAATGATTCAAGATTGGTCCAACCAGTATTTCTTTTGAAGGAATAGGTGTCAGAAAACATAACAAAGGTACCCAAATTTCATGCAACTACGACTGATTGATGACCCAACTAATGACTGAAGATATACATAGAATGATAAACTTTTGACTCACCTTGAGACAATGTTGGCAGAGTGGAAAATATCCCCATGCCTAAGTTCAGCAATTACCCTCAATCGGCTAATGTGAACAATGATTACAAATGTTACATTAAAGGAAAGAACGATTAGAGTGAGATCCAGCACATTCCTGAAAAATATTAGTTCTAGGAAAGGTGAAACTGGCGGGAAAGTTATGTACCTGTAACGTGTAAAACTACTTAGCACTGATTGAAAATCCACAAGACCAGGATTATAACCATCTATTTCCATTACATTTGGGCCTTTATCTTCCTGTTTATTAAATTGTTTCGTCCTTCGTTGCCGCTTTTGTAAGTAGCACTCTTGTAGGTCATTAAACTGTGGCAAGAGATAATAATTATAAAACAAAATTGGCCAACAAAATAAATTCAACTTGTCATTTTTAGAATGACTTGTTTATTTTTTGAACAGAGATTATATGGAAATGTAATTCCTACAAATGGGGGATCTTAATGAACAAAAAACAATGGGAGATCTTCAGTTGCTCCAAAAATCATTTGAACAATGCTACTTAGTGTAGTTGATCAATAGAACTATAATAAAAAGGACTGAAGAGGATCATAAATAAATAGGCTATTCATCGAGGAACCAAAAAACTTGGACCTTCTCTTTTCTATTCAACACCTATAAATACAGCATTGCACCAACCAACAGCAAATGTCAAGAAATATGGAAAATAAGCAAAGACAGTAACCTGTGCATGAATCCGCCTCTTTCTTGCTACGGCCAATCCTGAATTAGTATCGTAAGAAGAATCTAACCCATCATTAGCATCCTTACTTCTGAATCCCCATGAACTTGTTTGATCTTTCAAACCAACTGTCCTCTGAGGACTGGCTGAACCTAACCAGCCTTGTGACTTGCAACCACCAGATATAGTGCCGTTGTTATGTTGATCAATCGATAAAGGCAAGGTTTTTGCCGCCAAGGAATCATCAATAAGCATCCTTATATTCATGGAGCGTCTCTCTTTTGCCATATACAATTCCATGATACGTTTCTTTACAGAAGCTGTGTCCTCCTTAATATATTGGAGATCTGTTTTAACCTTCATTAAGAAAATGAAAACAACCCCCCACCCCAAAAAAAAATAAATAAGATTTGACAGGCAAAAAGATTACTTTAGAACCATTTAAATGACAAGGTGTTACGGTGCTCAAGTAGATGGATCTAGGGATTATTATACAACAAAAGGTAGAGTGATTCCATCTTTCACCTTGTTTAAATGATGGGACTCAAATTTCTATGGGCTCTACTATAGAGTTGTGTAAATGATGATTTTATGCCTTCCTAACTACTGACTCTTATTTAGTTCATTTCCTCTTGCATCGATATTCTTACAAGTTTGTAGCTAAGAACTCAGTTTTCACAAGCAATTACCAGTTCACGTTATCTAACTAATGAATCGTGCCTGTACAATCAGGTTGAGCTTTCATGAGATTTGTTTATCAACTAGAGAATTCTCTCGCCACTTATAGTTTCAAGAAGAATTCATAATTCCAGGAGCATAAGTTTAAGTTAGGAACCTGATTAAGCTCTTCAAGTTTTTTCTTCCTTAGGCAGTTCAAGAAATCAAGTAGAATCTGCATGTTCGTCTCTGCTTCATTTTGCTCCATTGTTCTCTTCTTGTCAACAAGTAAAGACAACAAACTGTCAAGCTCCTTAGCTGACACCTCACATCCCTGTCTAAGGATCAGAAGAAGAGTATCAACTACGCTTATTAGGGAATTCAAAGGGCTCCTTAGAGATCAAACATTAATCATTAAAGAACATTAAGTATTCGAAGAAACACCAAAACATCACAAAGTTGATTAGGCTCCACATACAATCAGACCACAATAGCTACTACTGCAATTAGTCTATCTGGCAAATTAATGCTCTAATACAGCATAACTGACCTGCAGTATTGTTTGACGAAAATGTTCTACTGGAGAGGCATTCCTTGCTGATTGACGAGCAGAGATCTTCTTCAATAACTACGAAATGTAAAAAGAAGGCGTTAATCAAACAAATTTACAGTGTATAATGAAGTCATTCTTCAAATAACTAACAGTAAATCAATAATGGAGTGATGTAACATTGAGTTCCCGTTTCCACAATACTCAAGTTAACCGTCAATCCAACTTAAAAAATTGCAAATGCACCTTCATATTTATCAGGTTTCGATGTCCTTTGCATCGAACAGTAATTTAAGATCAAAAGAAAAAAAACAAACCTTATTAAGCAAGAAATTAGGGAAGATATGGTTATTAGTGAGATAACGGAAACAGCAAGGGCAATCACTCTTGTTCCGAAGATGAATCGTAATGCACGTATAACAAAAGCTATGACCACAAGCCGCCATAAAAGCGTCTTTGATGATCTGCATGCATATCGGACAGAGCACATCCTTGTCAATGTCAGCTTCCGGCGGCTCTTCTTCCACCGCATAGGACCACGGCAGTGGAGGCGGAGAAGGCGCAGTGCTTTCCGAGGGCGGCGGCGTTTCCGATTTAATAGCGCACATTGAAATGGAAGGAACTGGAAAGAAAAGGGAGTTTGTGTTAATAATGAAGTGAAAGTGGAGTGGAGTGGTTGCAGGGGCGGAAAGGAAAGATCTTTTGTGAGGGTGATAAAGGAACACGTTGAGCGGACGTTTTTCCTTGTTCGTTATATATTTGGTGCAATTACACTACAACTGACGATATAGCTTATTTATACACACTTCCGAAAAGGGATTTTTTACAAATAAAAGTTTTAATATTTTGAAAAAAAATAAAATATTTTATTAATTTAAGGTAAATATAAAATAACTCTCTACCATTTGATTTTTAAATATATTTAAATTTTTAAAAATAAATAATAATATGTAGTATATTATTTAAATATTTGCTTGTGAAACTATTATTTGCATTGATAATATTTCACATAATAAATTCATATAAAAATAGAGTTTTTTTATAAATAGTATACAAGTTAATTATGAGTTTGGTATTAGTTTCTGAGACAAAATAATTGGGTTAATTTCACTAGATATTTTTAAATTATGACTCAAGTTTAAATTGAGTTTTCACATTTCTAAACATTGCAATTAAATCCTTTCAAATATTAGTATTCTATCAAATAGATATTTTCATTAATTAGATCTGGCATTAAAGTATAAACATGTGCCTGAGAAGGCATTAGAATTGTAATTCGACCCCTTCAAGATTACAAAGTTGTAAATTACTATAACGGTAAATTTTAATTTTGGTCCTCTATAAATTTAAAATTCAATTTTCATCCCCATATATAGAATTTGTAGTTCAACTCACACGTGTGCTTACTATATTAACATTTTCAATTTGACGTGTTTAAAAAAATTATAAATTTTATTAGTACTATATTCTTTTTAATTATGTCAAATTTAAATTATTCATATGATGAATACAAATATATTTATAATTTGGTTTACACGTTTTAAATATACTTTATGTTAGATGTGAATCGATAGTTAGGTGGCGTTTGGTTCGCTGGAATGTTTATGAGGGAATTGGAATCTGTGAAGGAATTGGAATTTGTAGGAATTGGAATTCAATTCTATATTTTGTTTGGTTGGCAGGAAATAGAATTGGAATCCAATTTCATATTATGTTTGGTTCGCAGACATGTTAGATGAATTTGATTTCAGTAATGTAAAATGACAGAATTACCCTTCTTATTTTTTTTTTGTTTTTTTAGTTTATTTTACAACTTACATGTAGTAATATATTATAAAAAATTTAAAATTAAAAAATATTAAAATTTTATTTTATTGATTAATTATTAATTCCTATAAATTATAAAAATCATGCTAATAAACATTATAAGTTAAAATCATCGCAATCAAAATATGTTAATAAGTTACCAAAAGATAGAGCAATATTTCGATACATTTCAATCGGAGCATGTTAATTAGTTACCAAAAAATATACCAAAAACTATTTTTATTCAATATATGAATTAGAAACTCGACCCGACACGACTCAAAATAATAAAAAAATTATTTTTATTCAATAAAAACATTGACTTAATTGAAAAAATTATATATAGAGGGGTATTATTGTAATTATTCCTAAATATATAAGGTAAAATTATATATTTCTTTATGGTCGATCATGTTTTTTTCACCCTAAACCAGAACCTGACTCGACCTGACCCGAATATCACACTTAAAAAAACCCGACCCGACTTGACCCAAATATCACACTTAAAAAACCCGACCCGACCCGAACAAAATAAAGTTTTATCTGACCCGACCCGAATATATGAATTAGAAATCCAACCCGACCCGACCCGAAATAATAATAATTTTTATTTAATAAAAACATTGACTTAATCCGACCCGACCCGAATTATATATATTTTAGAGTCGGTCCGGTTTTTTCCACCCTAAACCCGAACTCGATCAGACCCGAATATCACACTTAAAAAAACCCGACCCGACTCGACCCGAATATCACACTTAAAAAACCCGACCCGACCCGAACAAAATAAAGTTTCATCCGACCCGACACGAATATATGAATTAGAAATTCGACCCGAAATAATAAAAAATTATTTTTATTTAATAAAACAGTGACTTAATCCGGCCCGACCCGAATTATATATATTTTTCGGGTCAGTCCGTTTTTTTACCCTAAACCCAAACCCGACCCTAATATCACACTTAAAAAACCCGACCGACCCGACCAGAACAAAATAAAGTTTCATCCGACCCGACCCGAATATATGAATTAGAAATCCAACCCGACCCGATCTGAAATAATAAAAAATTATTTTTATTTAATAAAAACAGTGACTTAATCCGACCCGACCTGAATTATATATATTTTCGGGTCGGTCTATTTTTTTCACCCTAAACCCGAACCCGACCCGACCCGATCAAAATAAAGTTTCACCGACCCGACCCAAATATATGAATTAGAAACCCGGCCCGAACTAATAAAAAAATATTTTTATTCAATATATGAATAAGTTACCAAATGATTGATGAGGGTAGTATGATCAAATTTCAATTTCCTCCAACAAGGGAATTGAATTCCATCCATTTTTGGATTGAATTCACTTTCCCTCATGTGATGGAATTGAATTCCATCAGGGATTGAGATTCCAATTCCCTTGAAAAACTTGAACCAAACATGGGAAAGTGGTGGAATTGGATTCCAATTCCCACCAATTCCAAGAGATTCCATACAACCAAACGCCACCTTAATATCTAAATCAATAATTTAATTAGTACGATAATAATATTTTAAAATTGCTGACCGACGATAAAATATCTGAACTTATGGTCGATGATAGGGAAAATGCAAAGGAGGCCGTGGTGGAACCAACAAGTTAGAGTAAGAAATAAATGTGAATGTCCTACGCAAACTGTAAGCACCAACCAATTACATTAATAAGCATTTATAATCCTTAATTTAATGCCCCAAAATTAAATCAATAACAACACTAATCTAATATTTTACCAAATCAATTAAACGGTTCATTGTCAAAGGAAAAGGGGATTCCCTGCATCGCAGGCAACGTGAATATTGTCAATCGTGCAAATGAAATCCCCATTTTCCCCAAAGTTCTCATGACCGTAAGAGTCGATTAGAAAAAAAGTTTAAATTAATAAAATAGAATAATTGTACAAGATGTACGTAAATAATGAGTTTAATCCTGAATTGATCTCTGAAATTTAGAACATCTTATATCAGTCCCCGCACTATGATCCCGTTCTAAATTGATCCCTAAATTTTGAAGCATTATTTATCAACCCAAAACTATCAGTATCATTTTATTTTGATTCTTCCGTTTTAACTCTACTAGTTTTTTTAAGTAATAAGAATTGGACTGATCATCTAAAATATTAAGATGTTTTGAAAATCCTAAGAATTTATCATGTGGCCTTCTAAAAAGTTGACAATACCTTAAAAAAAACTTTTTAACAAGTTGATTAGTTGTCATGTTAAGTGAAGGATCAAGATAAAAAAATGATAGTTTGAGGATAAATATATAATATTTAAAAGTTTAAGGACCAATTTAGAATAGGGTTATAGTTTGGGGTAAAGTACACAAATGATCCCCTAGACTATATAATATTGCTTTATTGAATCCATTGACTATAAAAGTTACAAAATGATCTTTCAACTATATGGAGAGTCCCTCAACTATTGAAAGTTACGAAATGATCACTCGACTATTCATTATTTTGCAAACCCATCCTTTTTAGTTAAAAAATTAACGTCATATGAGTTAGACGTTAATATGCTAACTAAGATTGTAACCCCCTAGACCCAGCCTATGCGTTTCGACTAAGTCTATTGGATCACATCTATGATTTTTAAAGACATTTTCCGAAACCCTTATTCGATCAATGTAAAATCACATTATAAATACATTTATAAAAGGATATAATAAATTACGATAAAACCTAACTCATGAATATAAAACTAAATAGTTAAAAATTTAATTTTTAAAACATGTCGTAGAATTTGGATCACTATAAACCAATTATCAATAGCAGAATAAAATTTATTTTTGAAACAAATACTTCAAATAAATGCCCATGCTACCAAACTAAAGTCAACTTGAAATATAAAAGCATTACAAATAGATGTACTTCAAGATATATGTTGATTCTCCAAGTGCTCGATATGGGGTATCTAACCAACATTATCTGAAAGGAAAAAAAAATATTTTTGAAAAGTGAGCTAGGCTCAGTGTGTCCCAATAGTACAATAAAATCATAATAGGTACAATAACCGAGTAATAGTTCAGTAAATCATCATAAAATCATAATGAAGTTTAACTTTTGAAACTCGTAGTTTAAATCCCTTCTCCTGTATGCCAACCGCAATTCCCCAGAACTGTGTCCGTAGGGCTACCTTAAGCACACAGCAAAAAGGAAGCCTACCTAAGGATAAGCTTTTGGGCCTGTATCCTTAGGTCCGTAGGGTTTACTCTAAGCACACAGCAAAGAGGGCCAACCTAATAGAGCATCTTGGGGCTCGTGAGCCTACCCAAGAGTCCATTAAGTCCGTAAGGTTTACTAGCTTGATCGGAGCTATACCTCCGAAATTATTCCAACCCAAAATCAGTATTTCAAAAATACTATTTATGCAGTAAGCATAATTTCCATAAATCAGTACACATCGTTATCATATATTAATGAAAACCAATAGTCATATATCAATAATTGTCCATAAACCATAAATAAACAATAAATCATAGCTTTCAATGTACCATATTTCAAAACAGATAAAACAATTAAATAGTACTTAGGGAACACACCTCGATAATATGATCAAACTGTAGATCTACTGAGTACTGGCCTCGCCACGCTCTGCTACAGTTTTCGAACCTAATTCATAATAGCACTACATTACTAGAGGGTAACATAACAATTTCTGAAATTATAAGATTTACGGGTCTTACGGGTGAATACTGGCACTCGTTGTTTAACTGATCTAGAAGAGCTGGGTCGAGCTGTCGAACGATCCGGAGAGTCTCTTGTACCTTCAAACAATAATAATTTATTAACCCCAAGTCTTACTTAATTGATCAAAGCTAAAATTCTTAAGTATATAAGCATTTTTTGGGTTTGACTATAAATTTGGAGGATTTTGAGTCTGAATTTGACCAAACAGATTGCGGAATCGGAATCAGGACGTCGAAAAACATAAAGTATGACTTTTCAAAAAATCAAATTCTTGGTCAAAATCCAAATTAACGGGTTTGACTGATGATTTGGAGGCCTTCGGGTTCGAATTTGGTGAAACATACTTCGGAAACGGATTCGGCACGTCGAAAAATGTCAGAATATGTATACTCGAACAAAATCAAAGGTCGTTTAATGGCCGTTTAAAGCCGGTCAAAGTTATGGTCAAAGGAGTTCAATAGTTAACATTCGAAAATTTCCAAAGTCACTTTTTCAAAATAATTCCTAGAATGTCATTTTTTTTCAAAATATTTCCCAGAATGTCATATTTTTCAAAAATATTTCTTAGAATGTCACATTTTTCAAAATATTTCCCAGAATGTCACATTTTTCAAAATATTTCCCAGAATATTACCTTTTCACAAAAATTCTCAGAATGTCACCGGGTCGGGTCACGGGTCGGGTCAACGGGTCGGATCGGGTCAGACCGGTCAAACTGGTTCAGACCGGTTTGGATCGGTCAAGCCGGTCAACCAATTAACACCAAGTTCGAATATTCCCCACGCGCAGTGGGGGCGCATGAGACCTCTTCCGACCTCCAAAAATTTCCAAAAATTCTTTTAAGAGATTTTGAGTCACTTACCAACCTCGGTTCAAATTTTTGAAAGGTGAAGAGCTCGATTTCACTTCGATCGGAACTTTAATCGCTCCACCCCTCACGCGCCGTCGGCCACGGAGACAAGGAGGACATCGTCAGACTCGGAACGACACCAGGAACACGATGGTGCGGGAGGTGTCGAAAACCGATCAACGATCGGAGATGAATTTAAGATTTTCCCGGCGGTAGTGCTAAAAAAACGTCGATACTTTGACTCGAAATTCAAGGCGTTTGGCAGCGTTTCGCTAAAATTGGTTTATTAGGTTTTGTTCACAGGTCGAAGATGAACACGATGGTGGTTTCAATTTGACGATCGGATGTCGAACTGCATCGAAATCGGGCTTGAAAGTATATGTGCGGGAGAAAGGAAATATAAGCAAAACTTATTTCTGATTTTTTTTGAAATCAGAAACGTTTTTAAAACAATGCTACCGACACTCTTTGGAGGAATTCAAGGCTTGGTCCTTGAATTTCCTTCAACTTCTAAAATGGATATCAAGTTTTCAAAACTTTTAATTTAGTCACCAAATTTCACCAAAATACACCAATAAATATATATTATTTTTTTCTCGATTTTTTGGGTTGTTACAAAGATATGATAGTCGTTTGAGATTATGAGATCAAATTGTATCATATCTCGTTCAGCAGATTAACGTATAGCTCAAACCGCCTTCAAATTTACAACAAAAAATGATGAGTTTGGAATATGATGAAGACTTGGGTGACCATTTTGTAACTTTTAATAGTTAATGGACTCAACAAAGTAATTTCATATAATCATAGAATCATTTTCTAACTTTTAATAGTCAAGATACTTAATAAAACAATATCATATAGTCAATCAATACCCTTAAAATTGATAGGACCATAAAAGATCTTGGTTAATTAGAATCATCACTATGTTGTTTCTAGCAATTACAAAATTCATGAGAAATTATTTCATGAATTATACTCGACACATCATTTATGATCTCAATCGTAAAATATATTTATTTAGTTTATTTTTCTCTATATTATTAATTTACTCATAATTATCTTTCAAATGACTGACTAATTTGATGTTTATATGAAAAAAATAATATGAAAATTCATTATTGAAAAAATGCCATGAATAAAAAAATGAAATAAATAATTTTTATTGATCGAAATAACGGATAATACGGTGAAAATGATTTTTTTAATAATTTTTTATGATTAAGGGGAAAATCTAATCCAATAAGATATGTTGTGCTGACAAGTCGAAAACTCGTATAACATGATTGATGAGATCTATCATCAAGGCTATTAAATTCCTTATTCGGGCATACTTTTATTTCCTTTCATTGACAAACATCTAAGATTTATTAGTAAACTGACTATTCAACTATACTTAAATGGTATGATTGATTCATAAAAAGCAGTATTTAAATTATTAATTTTATTCAAAATTACTCGAAATATAACGACAACCAATGAAAATATGAAATGAGATATATTTTTCTTAGTATAATGTATTTATGGGTAAAATATGTAAAAAGATGAGTCTATCACTTTCAACGAGCATCGTTGAGCATAACTAACGATGAGCATCGATGAGAAACATTAATTCATTTTGTAAAAATTTAAAATAAAATATTAGTTAGAAATTTAAAGGAAATTTGTTTAAAATAAAATATTAATTATATTATTTTACATAATTTTTTTAAACAATCTTTTAAATAAGTTTAAATAATTTACATTTAAAAGTTTTTCTAAATTATAATTATACGTCAAGTCATTTAAAATTTTAAATTTTTATAAATTAAATTAATGATTCTCAACGGTGCTCATCGTTAATGGTGTTCGTTTGTAGAATTTTCCTATGTAAAATGGTAGTTTTGACACCATTTTCGATAAAATGTTAAAACACATTAGAGGTCATTAAATTATTTTGAAATCATCACTTAGTCATTAAATTTTTACAAGTCATAAAATAGTCATAAATTTATCAAATCATTACAAAATAATTATCAAATTCTTATAGAATTCTTATTTTATCGGAATTTTATAAGATGATCATTAAATGTAGCAATAATTTACACTTATTATAAAATTACAGTGACCATTTTATAATAGTTTGATAAACTTAATGTCCATTTTATAATTTTTAAAATTTTAATGACCAAAATAATTATTTAAGCATTGTTCAATAACTCTAAATTCTTAAATTTGACAATTTTTCTCAACTTCTTAAACTTTCGCGTGCATAATAAAAATAAATTATTTTTCTCCAATAATTTATTAACACCTAAATTAGACTGATTAATTTATTTAAGATATTTCAAGAGTTAACAGATACACGGTTAATTCACCGTTAACTTTAAAAAGGAATCCTCTACTAAAAAAACCCACTATTAAATTCATTATTAAAATACCAACTATCGGTTGGTCTAATGGGATGATACATTAAGTTCTTTAAATAATATCAGGGTTGGGAGGGTCGTCATCGCCTCTGCAGTATCCAAATTGGATTAGTTGATCAATAGGGTTGAAGAAGTTAAACAACCGTATAGCTTGAAATTTCATCCCAAAAAATGAGAACTGAGCTGAGGTTGAAGAGGTTAAACAACTCTGTGTGCACAATTCGGTACTTTAAAAGTGTACGGCGTATATAATTTCACCGTATCACATAACTAGAAGAATTAAAGAGTATGAGAAAATGTCAAATTTAAGTGTCAATAGGAAAACAAATACTAAATTTAGGGATTAAAATTACTTAGAGACTGATTTTAAAACTGGGGCATAGTTGAATGACCAATTTACTAGTAAACCCTAGTTAAAATGCTCTTAGCCAACAACTTCAAAATCATTACAAGTAGATGAAACTGATAGCTATTTCCGGCGACGGATGAACGTGTTCTTTTTGACATGGGATTATCTTGAAATTTAAATTTTTATGTTAATTTTTTTATATAGAAAATGTTTAGTTTTATTAAAAATAAAAAATATTTAAAATTACAATGAAAATTTATAAGTATAATGGTAAACCTAAAATATAATTGAAACATTTTACTATTGTCGTTGAGACAAAAACTAATCACATAAGGACTAAAGAAGGAAAATGTTAAAAAACTGAATAAAACAAAGATACGAATAAATCTAATTACATCGGTAAACAAACTACAAAAAAGTGTGAAATTATTGAAATACCACCGAAAATCATAAATCATAATCAAGCGACATGAGAAAACTATTCACGAACGCAAAATGCATATCCAAATCAATTGGATGGTCCAAAGCAGTGAATATAATCATGATAACAAATAAGCGTCATCTTGATCAGTCGTAGCGATGTCAAATCCAACCCTGAGAAAAAAAATAAAAAAATAACGACAAAAAATCGTAAGCTACCAAAAGGTAGAGAAAAACGTGTCACAAAGACATAGATAAAATAGCCATAAAAGCATAGAACATATCACAAAGACATAATTATTCTTATTAAAAAAACTAAAAAAACAAAGAGAAAAAGATAACAGGCGGGCGACAACCAACATTAAAATCGGTGTCGCCGTCACTAAACAAAATTAAAAAAAAAGTTGAATTGATTAATAAAATTAATACAAATTGTAAAGAAAAAAAATGAAAAAGAGAGGAGGGAAAGAAAACGACTAGGATTTTAGATTATTTACTTTATATAGTATTTTAAAATTTGTATGTTAATTATTTATTTTATTGATAATATTTATTTTAAAATTTTATTTATATTTATTTTATATAAAAGGTTTAAATTATTAATACATATCTATATATATTAAAAAAATATTTTTAGATCTGTCACTTAAATTTTTACCTGCCACAATTTCATTTTAGTTGTGTTTGAAATTAACAATCGAAATCAATAGATGTGGTGTGCGTCGTTTTGAACTTGGACTCTTCTCGCCCTTTGCATTAAATTCCCATTATTACTTAATTTTTAATGTTGGACCAATTACCATTTATGACTCCACGATCTAACCTCTCCCGAATAATCGTCTCGTCACGTCTCCCCCTTTCCCAAGTGAATCAAATTTCAGTGTACCCAGCATCGTACAAATCGTAATCCGTTAAAGCCTGATGAAAAGCTTCCATCTGCCGTTCATTCCGGATCAAGCCACCCTCCTAAGGATTTCGTATTGGAAAGTAGCATACCCAAAACTCCCAGAAGGTATCGCTATTTTTTTCTTGCGCTTCAATGATTTGCAAACATCCAAGCTTACACGATTTCGAAGGCACCCTTTATAACCAAGAGAAATAGCCGAGGCGTCAAAGTCAATGTAAATCCCAATGGAATTTCCAAATTGTTTGGCCACCTGTTCTGAAATGAACCCTACCGGGAAGTCAGACACTATCACCCAGAACGCCACAGTATCAAGGGGAACAACCCTCAGATCCTCATCATTCTGCAGTCGATGAAGAAGCAATAAGTGATAATTAAAGTACCAGGGGCCATCATCCCAGATCCGATCGACTTTCACTGCGGGGTAGAATTGGAAAAGATAACGACCATCCTCAAATTTCGTGATCGTTACTCCTCCAATGGAAACGTTAGCCATCATAGTTTTCATAGCCTGAAAATTAATATTACCATATGAAAGAAATCGACCAACCATTCAATTCTCAAGCGTAACCAGCGGAGTAGCGTTCGGCAGACCAATTGCCAAAACTTCCTCCTCCTCATCACCCAGATCTAATTCTTCAAGTTTTTCTTCAAGCTCACTCATCGCAATCCTGCCACACCGACCAGACAATAGAACAGAACGTGAAAACACAACAAGAGGACCTAAAGACGACCGATAGCAACGGTAGAAACCCGTAGAATGATTAAACAAGATAGATCAAACCGCGATTGGCGGCAGAAACCCTTAGGACGGGTAGAGAGAAAAACCCTTAGGAATGGTAGAGAGAAAAACCCTAATTTAGGTAGTTTTCTTATCTAATTTTCAAAAAAAAAAAAATAATTAAAATATTCAATAAAATAACATCTTATAATTAAGAAATCGTTTATATAAAAAATTAAGAATTTCAATAAAGGATTTCTATAAATGTAATATTTAAGGGAGAGATTTTTAATTATTGTATAGATACATTGCATCATAAATATTAAAATGTGGCCAAGATAAAATATGAATGGGGGAAGTTTACCCTTTGAGTTCCAATTGGACCAACAAATTAATTGTCACTTGGTTGTGAAAGTGACGACCTTGAAGCTGACTTCAAATTTAAGCAAAACAGCTAGCTAATTGATCCCTGCTCCATGCTTAAGAAAGCATACTTTTAACAAACATAAGAAAACAAATTCAAGTTAGACACGTCATCGCCGGAGGAGATTTCACAGGATAAAATAAGAAGAAGAAGCCTACCTGCCTCCATTATTATTTTCCTTCTTATTTTGTGGATGAAGACTTGGCTTAATTTGTGCATATAATTATGCGAAAGAATGATATCATGTAAGGAGATTGAGTTCAATCATATATAAATTTCTCAATTTTTATAATTTTATATTTGGATATTATCATTTTATAAATTTTTGATTAGAGATAATATTCATCTTATGTAATATACTTTTTGTTTTATAAATATTTCTTTCATTAGAACTAAAATGTTGATTTTATAAAATTATTTAAATTCGACGAATTTTGACTTGATTTGATTCGATAATTTTTTTAATACAAGCTAGAAAAAGTTGAATCTGTTTTTGTGGATGAGATTGAATCTAGGATAAAAAGTCAACACTTCTCAACCAGAATTAAGTACTAATAATTTTCTTATATGTATTTAAAAATAATTACTATAATATCTTTCTTCATATATTTATATTCAATTTTTTTTATTATCTTATCAAATAAAAAATCGTTTATATGGCCTTAAATATAATCAATAACGGATTTTTATTTCAAAATTTATGATGAATTCAAGATAAATAAAATATTATTATTTATAATAAATTATAGGCTAATGATTTTTTTAGTCGACGTCAAACAATAAAAAATGGATTTATCTGGCAACCAAAAAAAAAGGATTTATCACATTATATACCCATCCTTAATCAAAATCGAGATTATCAAACTTGATTAAAGAAAAGGGGAAAAAATAGAAAATGAAGCTGTGTTATGTTTAGGGAAGTTTGGTTCACGGAATATAAAATTAT
The DNA here is from genome assembly GCF_006381635.1 of Hibiscus syriacus. Lineage (NCBI taxonomy): Eukaryota > Viridiplantae > Streptophyta > Magnoliopsida > Malvales > Malvaceae > Hibiscus > Hibiscus syriacus. The sequence goes on along the minus strand of NW_024063399.1, from coordinate 100,697 downwards.
CGTTGAAAATAAGATTATCGGAATATTACATTACTTAACACATTGCTGAGAATATTGTATTATATTGTTGGATTTGTTTGATAAGAATATACGATTACAATGTTTAGATGGACGAATATAAGATAAGAAAAATGTATATTTTACTGAATTGCCCTTGAGATAGTTTTCATTTTTAACAAATGAAATTTCATAAAAAATATTTTACTTTTTTATTATTTCTAATTTATATATTTTTAATAAAATTTCTACATAAATAAATTATTTGATAAAATTAATAAAAATTATAATAAAAAAACTTTATACAATATTTAAACTTTCTGGGTGAGTGTGAGTCTCATTATATGGGAAATCATCACCTTAAAAAAAAGATTGCAACATAAAAAGGAGTTGCAACTTCAAAAAATGGTGCAACTATAAAATAGGTTGTGATCGTAAAATGAGTTGCAACTTAAAATGATATTATAAAAGAAATGGTAGTTTTGAAATATTTCTTTTATTTTAAGGATATTTATGTTTAATTCGACGAGAATTGTTAAATACTTAAGATTTATAAGGAAATGATATTCCCAAGAATGTAATGAAAAGAAAATACTGTTTGCAATACTTCTTAATCCCTTAGTGGGAATGCTTCTAAACCAAATGTAGATATATGATTCCAAAAAAAATATTCCCCTTAATAATAATTTTTTTTCTTGATCCAAACACCCTTAGGGGGTGTTTGGTTCAAGGATTGTGGGATTCCCATGGGATGAGAATCCCACATTTCCATGTTTGGTTGGCCGGGAATCTCATTCCCGGTAATGTTTTATTACCAATAGTAGATTTTTTGGGGTATATTACCGGGAATGTCATTACCTCCCTTCCCTTAGGTATTGTAACATTACTAGTGTTTTGGACTAAAATGCCCTTAAATTTTTTTTTTTCAAAAATATCATTCTTCTGTCATTGAATAATAAAAATTCTACGAAAGTTAAATTATAAATTTATCCTTAAATTATTTTAGATTTACAAAAAAATATATATAATTAAATTTTTATATAAAGTTCAAGGGTTAAAAAAAATTTATCCTTTCATTAAACTTTTTTTTATATTTTTAATTTTGTAAAAAAAATTATATAAATATTATGAATTTAATTTTTTAAAGAAAATATATAAATATTTTACAATTTGTAATATTATACAAATATATAATAAGGACAATTTGGTCAAATATACATTCTAATAATCTTTTATTCCTTTAACCAAACACGGTAATCTTACATTCCTGCTAAACCAACCAAACACAAAATACAACATTCCCAGTAATCCTATTCCCTGGTAATCTTTTATTCCCACTGATAATCTTACATTTCGTGAACCAAACGAACCCTTAAGGCTATGCCCTCTTACCCACCAAAAAAAGAAAGAAGAAAAGGAAAAAGTAAAGAATAAGCCTTCCCCAATTCAATCTCATTTCAAGATGCGAGATCTGTACGAGACATTGAAATGTAAGTCTCTTATACTCGAAGCAAGCCCAAAAAGGAAGAGAAGTCTCTCAAGTAATATTAATAAAGAATGCAAAACCCTTAGTCCAAGTGATTTACAAACTCACGTGTCTTGGGATTGATCTTCTAATAGTTGTATTTAGCTACGGCCATCTCACAGCCGTGACCCAACTTGCCCAAAGGAAATTAAAACAACAACAAAAATATTTTACACTATTTTTAAAAAAAATATAATAATGTGCATCGTTATTTCATTTTTGTTAACTTAAACATCGAAGTACACCCTGAAATATAAGCTAATGTTGATGTTCCAAGTTTATGGTCCATTATCAATAAAGCATCAACAACAATGCTCCAGAATCCAGCCAGGGTCCCTCGACCAACAAAACCAATCATTCATTTCTACGCTTTAATCTAAACACAATACGCGTATATTGAAATCGAAAGACCCGTTTCTATATTATTTTTCCTATCCGATCATCTCTGTATATGTTCATCTCTCTCACTCCCAATCTGATCTTTTCGAAGTTCCCAAAGCTATGGAAAATGAAGCGACCCAGGATTTGTTACCGCAAAACAGGCCAAACCCCGGCTACGCAACTCAGGAAGGACTCGAACTGAAGAGTTTCAGATTGGGTCTCCGCTGGTTTTGCTTAGATCAATCGAGTTTATGGAAACTTAGTCTCTCATGGTCTATCTTCTTCGTGCTTGCCGTCGGATCTCCTATAATTTCGCACTTTCTGCTTTTGTGCTCGGATTGTGATAAGCAGCATCAAAGACCCTACGATGCGTTGGTACAGTTATCTCTTTCGTCTTTCGCGGCGATTTCTTTTGTGAGTTTGTCTTATTGGGCTCGGAAATATGGGATCAGGAAGTTCCTGTTCTTGGATAAACTGTGTGATGTCAGCGATAAGGTTCGACGAGGATACGCAGAGGAGCTTCAGGTATAAAATGTGTTTTCAAGCCATTTCATATTCGCCTCCTTGTTCTTGATGAAATTTTGATGATCGTCGATGAATTTCGATTGTTTCTAAGATGAGTTATTTTGGTCGGAGATTTTCTTTGTTTTTCATTAGCTGGATTGATAACTTGCTAATTGCATATGCCACAGGTTATTAGGAGATAAATATTAAGCTAATTGTAATAATTAAGCTAATTTGTGTTCACCTGCTTGAGTATGGGATATGGGTATGAATCTCTATGGTTAGATCTTTATAAAATTTTCCCTATAGCTGGAGCATCTTAATAGGTCAAATCCGCATATTGTGTGTACGAAATCAATGAAATTCTTGTGTATTTGTCTTCCCTTGTTTTGCTGCTGAAAGTGCATACAGAATTTGGTTATGGTTTAATTTTTTTAGAATTTCCCCCCTAATGTATTTGGAGGACACTTAGAGGTGAAATCCTCGTTATCGGTGTGTCCTGACTCAATTGCGGACATTGGTAAGGAAAAATAAAGAGTCGGGGCAGCATATGACAGAAAACTTGTCTAAATCATTCAACTCTATTTTGTGGAATCATCTAAAATTTGAAGGTCTGATATGTGCAGAAATCAATGAAACTCCTCGGTGTATTTGTTCTCCCTTGTTTTGCTCTTGAGAGTGCATACAGAATTTGGTGGTACGCGACGGGACCGAGCCAAATTCCCTACTTGGGCAACATGATAGTGAGCGACACCATTGCGTGTGCATTGCAGCTGATGTCATGGCTTTATCGAACATCCATTTTCATCCTAGCCTGCATCTTTTACCAACTTACATGCCATCTGCAAATACTCCGGCTGGAAGACTTTGCTCAAGTTTTTCAAAAGGAAACTGAAGTGAGTTCAATCTTGGCTGAACACCTCAGGATAAGAAGAAATCTCCGGATCATAAGCCACCGATTTCGCTTGTTTCTTTTGTTATCACTGCTCTTGGTCACTGCAAGTCAGTTCTTTGCTTTGCTTTTGACAACTCGAACAACTACCTCTGTCAATATCTACGAGGTTGGAGAACTTGCGGTAAGCCACTAATTTCTAGTTGATAGAAAGCTATACTACAGAGTACAGGATCTCTAGACTTGTCTAAATGAAAATTCATGATTATTCTATGATGATTGATCGTAGTTATGCTCCATAAGTCTGGTGACCGGATTATTCATCTGCTTGCGGAGTGCAACAAAGATCACTCATAGAGCACAGGCTATTACAGGCCTTGCTTCCAAGTGGCATGTCTGTGCCACAATTAACACTTTTGACGATGCTGAAAACGAGACTCCGACAAATCAGATCACTTCTCCCCGAATGTATCCAGCAGAGGATGATTGGGAATCAGATGAAGAAGATGGAAGTGATGATCTGGACAACACGAAGCTTGTACCCGTCTTTGCACACACAATCTCTTTCCAAAAGAGACAGGCTTTAGGTAAGTTGGGAAAAGAAGCATGGCTTGTTCTTTTTAATCCACATATGTTTTTCGGTATAATCCTAATTCGGTTCCTTGCACGTATTGCAGTGAATTATCTAGAGCACAACAGAGCTGGAATCACAGTGTTCGGTTTCATGGTAGACAGAACTGGAATCCACACTATATTCGGAATCGAACTAGCTTTACTGCTTTGGCTGCTCAATAAGACAATAGGTATTACTTATCACCCTTTGCATTCCTAAGAAATAAAAGCTTCGGTTTAAACCGAATGATGATATCTCGATATTACTAGCATCTGGCATTTCCTTATAAACTTCAAACCAAATAATATTATTCATATCCCTAACTATGCTGCACTCCATCCTCTTTTTTTTCACAGTAAATCTGACATGAATACCCAATAGAGAGCTCATCTCGACAGCATGGGTGCTAGCAATCTGCATAAGTATAATGCCGTAAGCTGTGAGAAGGTGATTGAATCATCACCTTTGCTGGGATCAAAGAAGCATAGTATAGAAAAGGGAAATCTCTAAGGTAAGAGGTTAAATATGTATTTTGCAGGAAGATGGTAAAGATTTGCTAGTTATAAGGATGTATGTTGCTTGGAGTTCCATTGTATCTATGTTCGATATTGTGTGTGATACGTAAATTTGAGGATATAAACTTCAAATATTAAATCAAATCAGGCATGGGCCATTTTGAACCGGATCCACATTGATGTCATGTCCGGAATTATTGGATTTTGCTCCACCCCTTTGGAGGGATCTGCTTTTTTTTTAATGCGTAATACCAAACTAAGTGACTAAAGTATACCCATTTTCTCAAATAGGTGCGTAAACTAATTTTTGACTCATAAATGTGTCTAACGTTACAAACATTACCTATTTAGGTGTCTGGGCCGGTAACATTGTTAATTTTTCCGTTAAATGACACGTGTCACAATCTGATAATTTAAATTTTTTTATTTAAAATTAAAAATTCAAATTATATACTTTTTTGAAAAAAAAAACAAATTTTAAAATAAACCTAAAACTTTGAATACATTTATTTCAATCTTAAGTCCACGTCGACTGTCGCCTTTTGTCGTCAAAAAGCCTCCACCCGACCTACCCTCCGCCCGTCGACCAAAAGTCATATGAAATCGTGACCGATCAATGATGAATCAAGGTTTTAAACCGTTCAAACTCTAGGATTAAAATCGAAGGAAAATACGATGACATATGAGTAGGATGATGGTAGGGACTACGTCGGTGATGGTGGTTGTAGTCGGAAAGGCGGCAACAGTGGATTAAGATTTGAATTTGAGATTTTGGGACTATTTTATAATACAAGGAAATTGTTTTTTTTTAATAAATATCATAATATTTTTAATTTAAAAAACAAATTTTAAAATCACCAAATTATGACATGTGTCACTTAACGACAGAAATTAATATCGTTGACGAGTTGAGCACCTAAATTAGTAACGTTTGTAACGTTAAACAACTGGATGAGACGAAAATTAATTTAGGAACATATTTGAGAAAAATGATATAGTTTGGACACTTATTTTGGTATTAATTTTTTTAAAATAATATGGGTAAATATAAAATTGTATATGGTCAAAGATAACTCTCAACATTTAGTATTAAATACTCACATATCTAATATTCCTGATACTCAAAATCAAAATATCAAAAAATAACAATAATTCTTTTACCACACGAGTTCATTCCGTCCGTGCGAGAGGTCTTAACTTAAACATGCAAAAAGGCCTCCCTCCCGGTTCAAAACTTTAAATTCAGCCATCTCAGGTCATCAAATTTCACGCTTGAACAGCTTCTATCCTATTACCAATCAAATTTCCAAATCAATAAAAAGTTATTTGTTCGAATAAAATCATTTACAATATTCTAAAACTAAAAAAATATCTCCATTAAATTTTAACTCAGCTAATATTTTTCAGAAACAGTAAATTTAAATATAATTACTTTCAATTAAAAAAATTTAAGAATATTTGGATAGTTCAAGTATTATATAAAAAATAAAAGTGATTTGACATATTTTAATTTTGTTCGTATATTTATATTTAGTACTTCATAATTAATTTATTATATAATTATATATATATATATATATATATATATATATATATTTAAATCGATCCATGTGTCTACCGTATCAATTTATAATAGTAATTTATTAATATATTTAACATTTAATTTTTATTTCTACATAAATTAAATAATTAAAAAAATAACTTATTGAAATTTTGTTTAATCTATATCTATAAAATATGAAAGAGAAAATAACCTCAGTGGCAAAAAATCCCATATAATATACGATTTTAACCAATTTTTTCCGGATTTGCCAAAATGACCAACAAAATCGCAATGCGATCGCTAATTCGCAACGCGATCTCCATTAACGCAAATTCGCGTTGCATTTCGCGTTGCGATAGTTGAAAATCGCGTTGCGATGGTCTACAGTGTCGTTGCGATTTTCCCAATTCGTAATGCGAATAAGTAAATCGCAACGCGAATTGGGAAAATCGCAATGCGATACTGACTATCGCAATGCGATACTTACTATCGCAATGCGATAATACAAAATCGCAACGAGATACTAACTTTCGCAACGCGATTCTGACTTTCGCAACGCGATAATACATAATCGCAATGCGATTTTCAAAGCGCCATTAGTATCCTGGCCAAGTATTTTATTTTTAAATTCTAAACACGAATATTAATATATTGGAACACTGAACCGTCCACAGTATATCCCGTAATCGCAACTCATAACCTAAAACCTAAAATCACAACTCAGTCTCATCTCCATCTCTCACTCTCTCACCCATATCCGACGAAATCCGTCCCCATCTCCGACAAAATCCGTCCCATCTCCGGCGAAATCCGCCTATCTCCATCTCTCAGAGCCACCCTCACAATCAGAAATGGAAAATCAACCAAATCAACCAACGAGGGTTAGTTTTTTTAATTATTTCTTTTTGAAATTTTTGCATTATTATTAGGTTTTTCATATTGAAATTGATGATAAGCTTACTGGTAATTTCAATAATAGATTAACCATTTCACTTAGATTGCTTATTAAATCAACCGAGAATCGCAACGCGAAATAAAAATCGCAACGCGATTTTAGTTTCGCGTTGTGATTCTCTCGTTGCGATAGTCAAATTCGCGTTGCGATAGTCATTTTCGTGTTGCGATTTTCATTTTCAGAAACTATTCTTCTTCTGCAAATTGAAACTTGAATGAATTGCATTACTTCAACCAAAAAACAAAGACAAATACGAAATTCACAGTATTGCAAATTTAAGTTTGAAGAATAAACACTACTCTTTATGTTTATTATTGTTTTTGGTATATCTTCACAGTGTAGTTTTTGGTATATCTAACTTAGTATGTTTATTGTTTTTGTAGAACTTTTATTCGGCTCAATTGACCTTAAGAAATAAAGTCAGCCTGGCCAAAATAATTGCGTCGAAGCTTTCACCTGCACAAAGAAAAATGTTTGAGGATACATGCTTCGGGCCATGGCTGAAAGTACAACATCCCGGTGGAGATGCGATGTTGACACACCTGTTTCTTCAAACCATGACTAGCGATCTACCAGAGACTATACAACATCGTGATGAGAGATATGGTTTGATTTTCCACCGGCGTATACGTGTTTTGGGCGGGAGGAGTTTTGCTTAATCACCGGTCTACGCTTCGGACACGATGATGTAGGTCGGTACACTAGACACATTACCCGCCCATCATGGCTATCCCGGGTTTTTCTTGAGCTGGAGAGGCCGAATCTACACGTAGAAGACCTGACAAGATTGTTGAATAAGAAAGATGGTTTTACTCAGATGGATGACGTCGACGTTGTCCGAGTATGCCTTCTAATTCTTTTGCATGCCGGCTTTTAGGCAGAGAGGCCAGACAACCTATTCCAAATGATCTAATCAATTGGTAGAAGACCTAAATGCGTGGAACCTGTTTTCGTGGGCTCGTATTTATGGAAAGCTACATGAATAAGTTATCGTCTGCCTTGGATGATCGAAAAAGTTTGCATGGCGATGGTTCCAAATACACTTTGACAGTCTTTATTTGGGCCTTTAAGGTAAGAATTTTTATATAATGTTTCCAAAATTATAAGTAATTATTTAACAATTACTAATGTTTGTTATTATATTGTTTGTAGATTTGGATATTTGAGGTCTTTCCCGCCATGAAGACATATGCAATAAAAACTTCAAATGATATTCCCAGGGCTATTTCCTGGAAGAGGAAACGGACCTTGCAATGGGAAGATTTACTATGGTATACGACAATAAATAATGTAAGTTAACATAAATACTACCATATGTTTATAAACAAGTTATTACTAGTACACGTTTAATTTTGTTTGAGCTTTTATATTGTTAGGAGGCCAACACTCCTCTACAGAGGCTGACACTCACGGAAGATGAGCTTGCCACTGATTGGTGGCAAGCTAGTAAGCGTTTTTTTGATGGAACGGTTGATGAGCAGCCTCCACTTCGGGAGCCATCACCTCGCCCAGAGCTATCACCTCACCCAGAGCCATCATCTGATCGACCCGACTATACACCTCCACAACGACAGCCATCACCTATTATGTCACATCATCGAGCCTCTTCTCCACCATCACCGCAAGATAGACGACCGACAAAGATGCCACGACGTTTATCTCCATGTTCTCCACCTCCACCTCAACGGGATGAGTTAGGGGAGTTACGTGATAAGGTCAATGCCTTGCGTGAGGAGGTCGGTACTTTACGCAAAGACGATGGTGCATGGCGTGTTGAGGTGTCTACATTACGCGGTGAGGTAGCCGCTCTACGTGAGATGGTAGCATCGTTGCAGAATGAGGTTTATACTCTACGCAACGAGGTAAGTTTAAGATTATTCATACTCATAATTCATTCGGTTGCTACCAATACTGCTAAACTGTTTTTGTTAGTATTTGTTTTTGGTTTTGTTTTTGTCTTTTGGTTGAAGTAATACAATCCATTCAAGTTTCAATTTGCAGAAGAATAATAGTTTACTTTCGCAACACGAAAATGACTATCGCAACGCGGAAATAGCTATCGCAATGCGAAATGAAAATCGCAACGACAAAATCGCAATGCGAAATGAAAATTGCAACGCGAAATGAAAATCGCAATGCGATTTGTGTTTCGCGTTGCGATTTTGTCGTTGCGATTTGCATTTCGCATTGCAATAGCCATTTCTGCGTTGCGATAGTCATTTTCGCGTTGCGATTTTAAGTTTCGTGTTGCAAAAGTAAACTATTCTTCTTCTGGAATGTTTTATATATGTTGTCCTTTTAAATGTTTATATAAGTGCTTACTTCTGGAATGTTATCTGAGCATTTTGTGAACTATGATAGAATAATGACTTGGGTGAATACAATGCTAGTTTGAAACATATTTGTCTTTGTTTAATATCATGTCTGTTTATTTACTGATTTATGTATTAATTTTTTTTAGCGACCCGATAAGGTGGATGCTTTACGTCGGGTTTTCCTTGCACGACGGAGTTCACGCATCAGACGACGTGGACGTGCTATTACGTATCCGTTCACCCCAATGGTGCGAAGACTCCGCAAGAAGAAGCCCGACTCACCTGTCATCCCTCAAGAGTCCCCTCCAATCGTTCAAGAGGCTCCTATCCTCCCTCAAGAGTCCCCCCACCGTTCAAGAGGCCACTGTCATCGTTGAAAAGGTACCTCCCACCATTCCAGAGCTCGATTCACATGGGGTAATATATCGAAGTTTTGAGAAACCCCCACCGGTTCCGGACATGATGGATGAGAGTTGGCTCTCGTATGAGTTACCGGCTAGTACCCTTCTGGTATCTGAAGTGGAGAGGAGACAACTACCGGAAACAATTATGGATAATACCCTTTGGGCTAAGACCGCAGTTGATTTTTATCTATATGAGCGGAGCCAAGGGTGTTACACTGACAAAAGCAAACTCAACGATGAAATGTTTTTGTTGCTTGATCGGTCTTGGTGGGGTGTGCTATTAGGGGTTGAAGACAGTGGCTATTTCGATGGGGAGGTAAGTCTTATATTTGACTTATATATGATTTTGATTAATTTTTTTAAAAATTAATGTAATTCACTAATATATGTCTTTTTTTTGTAAAACAGCATATCGATGCGTGGGTGTCACGTCTTCTAATAATAAGGAAGCTTAGGAAAAATAAAAAAAATTCACGATATACAATAATGCCGGCGGCTTTTCACGCAGTTCACTTGAAGAATCAACGAGATGAATCATTTTCGTTGGGCAAGGGACAAGCTAAACTTTATCCTGTATGGTGGGAGGTCGATAAGGTCAGTGTTTATTTTTTAAATTTTTTGAAGGTGTTCATAAATAAGTGCGCAAATAAATGAATTATTACTTATGATTACAGGTGTTTATCCCTGTTTTGGAACGTCGTCATTGGCTTCTCGTCCAACTTCAGCTCCCATCCCTGAAGATAATAGTATATGACAGCATGATAAATTACATATCACTGTCTGATTTGAGAGATATTATCAAGGGATGGAGCTCTCATTTGGCTAAATTCTTGGATTAGATTAATTATTGGACTCATTCTGGACACAAGAAGCCAAAGAAGTTCAATGTCACAGTTGTCAGAGACGAGATCGTGCCACAACAATCGCCGGGAGGCGGAGGGGATTGTGGTCCTCTCGTATGCATGTGATTGGCGCGTTTGACGACGGGAAGCACAGAGTTTCTACCTCCCACCGATAGAGATAGAGCTGCAGTAGGCTTGTGGTTTAGGCATTATATGGCTAGAGCGATATATTCTAGACGCTGCCTACCTGCATCCGCGTTATGAAAGTATCCATTGTTAATTGGTAAGTCAAATGCAAGTTTTGTTAACATATATACTCCTTTTGGTTTGAAAATGTTTGGTTAAGTACCTATAATTCAATAATTTACTGTTTGTAGGTTTTAGATGTGTAGGAAGTCTTTTTTGAGCAAATGTTTGGTTTTTGCAGGTTAATCCTTAAGTGAGCTGCGTGAAATGGATGTACGGGTGCAAAAGTTGATTCATTGATTCAATAATTGATGAGGAAATAAGAATTATTATTATTTTTTGATTGTTTAATTGATTTGTAAAAAATGATTTGTAAATGTTGATTTGTTTAATTGGTGTGTACATAATTCTTATTTGTGCTTGTTTAATTGATTGAAATGTAATAGTTGATTTGTTGATTTTCAATTTGCATTATGTTGAAGGCAAAACAGACTATCGCAACACGAAACTGACTATCGCAACGAGAAAATCGCAATGCGAAATGAAAATCGCAACGAGAAAATCGCAATGCGATTTTCATTTCGCATTGCGATTTTCTAGTTGCGATAGCCATTTTCGCGTTGCGATTTTTCATTTCGAATTGCGATAGCCATTTTCGCGTTGCGATTTCCCCGTTGCGATAGTCAAATGAATGTCTAATAAGTGATAACAACTGAACAGATCATAGCAATGTTCAAACTCAAGTTATTATACAACCTAACTGAAAATGTTAAAAGTGCACACATAAAATACACATAATACAACGTTTGCATTTAAAAATCACCTAAGTTACAGTCCCAAAAGGTGAAGCCGGTTGTGATTGGGATTTTGAAGATGATTGCGATTTTCAGAATCTCGTTGCGAAAGTCAGAATCTCATTGCGATTTTCAAAGTTCGCAATAGGTTTTAGTTTCGCAACACAAATTTTGTGTGTATATATCTACGCAGAAGCAACAACTCTAACCTAATCCCTAAATCGCAACTCATTCCATCTCATCTATCACTCTCTCCGGCAACATCCGTTCCTATATCCGTTCCTACATCCTTCCCCATCCGGCAACAGGTCTTAGTTTCGCAGCTCGTTTGTTAGTAAATTAATTTACAACAATGAAATCATCTAATGTTGATCATGTTTGGATATTTGTGTTTTGGAGGTCATGGAGAATGTTCATGGTGTTTTACAATATATGTCTTTACCCATGAATCTTCAACTAAAACTGTCATTAAAAAGTTAACTTATGAAACTCTATGTTACGTGTTTCAAAGAAATTGAATTTAGCCCCTAGTGGATTTAGGCTATCTTATCAGAGGAATGGTAAAGTTTATTTTAACCGACAATGAAGATGTTGAACGATTCATTGCTTACATTAGTGTTTCAAGTGATGATGTTACATTGTATGGTGTTGAACCTAGAAGTAGTATTGTTGGGTCAGTAGCGGGTAGTAATCAACTAAGTTTTTCTCAAAACCCACAACCTTTCTCTAATCCAAATCCCAATCAACTTTCAGCATCAAATTCCGGTTTTCGTATTGACCAACTAGACGATGATGAGCCAACAGAAAAAATTGTGAGTACTAGTCAGTATTCGAAATTTGATCTTGGTCAATACCCGGACTTTGATATTGGTCAATACTCGGATTTTGATGATGATTCAGAAGAAGAAACAGACCCTGCGTGTAATGATTTTGATATTGGTCAATACTCAGATTTTGATGATGTTTCAGAAGAAGAAACAGACTCGCAAACTTTTGTGGTCATCAAAAGCAGACGACAACTTAGTCCAGGTAGCTTTCCATATATACGAACCTCACGGAAACAGATTCCATGCATTTAGGTCCTCTACCAATAATATTAGCTCTTGAGGAATAGGTTTTTGGCCTCTCTACCTAAAAGCCGGCTACAAAGTAGTAGAAGACAGACTCGTACAACATCGACGTTATTCATCCTAGTAAAACCATCTTTCTTATTAAACAATTTCTTCATGTCGTCGACGTGTAAGTTCGGCTTCTCTATTGACTCATCAGGACAAACCCTGGATAACCATGATGGGCGGGTGATATGACGAGTGTACCGGCCTACATCATCGTGTCCGAATCGTAGACCAGTGATTAAGCAGAACTCCTTCCGCCCAAAACAAGTATACGCCGGTGGAAAATGAAACCATATCTCTTCCTCACCACGTTGTATACTGTCGGGTAGATCGCTAGTCATGGTCTGAAGCCACAAATGGGTCAAATTAGCATCTCCACCCGGATGCTATACTCTCAGCCATGGCCGAAGCAGGTTTCCTCAAACAATTTTCTTGTGCAGGTGAAAGCTTCGAAGCAATTGTAGTGGCTAGGCTACTTTATTCCTTAATGTCAATGAAGCCGAAAAAAATTTCTACAAAAACAATAAACATACCAAGTTAGATATACCAAAACTACACTGTCAAGATATACCAAAACAATAAACATAAATAGTAGTTTATTCTTGAAACTAAATTTGCAACACTGTTTTGTCTTTTGGTTGAAATGAAAATCGTAACGAGATAATGAGAATCGCAACGCGGAAATGACTATCGCAACGAGAGAATCGCAACGCGAAATGAAAATCGCAATGCAATTTTGGTTTCGCGTTGCGATTTTTATTTCGCGTTGCGATTCTCTCGTTGCGATAGTTATTTCCGCGTTGCGATTTTCATTCTCGAAACTATTCTTCTTCTGCATTACTTCAACCAAAACAAAACAAAGATAAATATAACTTCACAGCTAAACGTTTTAGCATATTTTCAGCAATCGAATGAATTTAATAAGAAATCTAAGTGAAATGGTTAATCTTATTGAAATTACCAGTAAACTTATCATCAATCTCAATATGAAAAACCTAAAATAATGCAAAAATTTCAAAAAAAAAAAAAAACTAACCCTCGGAGGTTGATTTTCCATTTCTGAATGATTGTGAGGGATTTTTGACTGTGAATGGTTGTGAGAGATTTCACCGGTGATGGGGACGGAAATCTTCGGAGATGGGGACGGATTTCACCGTAGAGAGTGAGAGATGGAGATGAGACTGAGTGTTGTGATTTTGGGTTTGAGGTTATGAGTTGCGATTACTGTGGACGGTTCAGTTTACGATTTATTAAGAAAAAATTCGTGTTTGGAATTTGGAAAAAAAATACGCGTTAATACGAATAGCGCTATGTAAATCGCATTGCGATTTACGTATTCGCATTGCGATTTTCCTAATTCGCATTGCGATTTACTAATTCGCGTTGCGATTTACTAATTCGCGTTGCGATTTACGTATTCGCATTGCGAATTATGAAAATCGCAACGCGAATACGTAAATCGCAATGCGAATTAGGAAAATCGCATTGCGATAGTCAGTATCCCATTGCGATTTTCCAAATTCGCATTGCGATAGTCAGTATCGCATTGCGATTTACTTATTCGCATTGCGAATTGGGAAAATCGCAACGCGAAATTGAAAAATCGCATTGCGATAGTCATAATCACGTTGCGAATCTGGAAACTAATTTGCGATAATAGAGATCGCGTTCCGAATTAGCGATCGCATTGCGATTTTGTTGGTCATTTTGGCAAATCCGGAAAAAGTTGGTTAAAATCGTATATTATATGAGATTTTTGGTCACTGAGGTTATTTTCTCAATATGAAATATGATGATTGGACTGCTAAAATTTCGGTCATATAAAAATTATATAAATATTTAAAATATTTTTTGGAAAATTAAATTATTTTATTAATGATATAAATATATATTTTTTATTAATATATTTTTATATAATTTGTAAATAAATTGAATTAAAAATTAATACGTAAAAATTTTATCAGGGATTTAATAGATTTAATTACAAATCATTCGCCAGTAAGTGTTATAAAATTTAATATATTTTTATAATATTTTAAATACTTTTCATTCAAAGTTGTTAGATTTAAAAAAGAAAATTCAAATTCAAAATTTACAAATAAAATCTTTTATCTACAACAAGAAGCCGATTTTGAAATCTGAGTCATGATGTAACCCAACAAAACAATGATATTCTCATGACCTAAACCCGTTCAAATCATTTGAAAGCAAAATACAATTAAACCCTTTAAATCACTATCCTTTAAGCATAAGGATGCTCTAACATACGGCGCCGTTTTGGCTCTTTCTCAAATCTTATCTCGAGCGCCAAAGCTATTATAAAAGAAGGAAAATCAAACGGCAAAAATCATGTCATTTCTTTTTGTTTCTTTGTTTTCAATTTCAAAATTCAAAATCTGAAACAAACTGTGTGTGTGAAAATGGAGTCAAGTCCAATGCCAATTGGATCATGTTCCAAAGAGCAACAAAAGATCTACAGAGATTGGTTCAATATCGTCGATTCAGGTTTCTCCCTTTACTTTCTTTGATATTTTTTACCCTTTTGTTGAATTTGGAGCATAAGTTTTCTTTGATTACAGATCGAGATGGGCGTGTTACTGGAAATGATGCTACGAATTTTTTCGCCCTGTCTAAACTCTCTCGGCAAGAACTCAAGCAGGTAACTAAAAACTTGTTCATAAAGACCATCCTTTACTAAATGCTGTTATTTGCAAAACGGAAACTGAGGCCAAGACCGCGCTTCTTTATGGTTTGGCCTTTCTTTTTGTTATTTTTGGAATTACAATGCTATTATTTGCTAAGCTTGTTAATAAATATTAGTCATCATTTACTAAATGCTGGTATTTGCAAATAGAAACCTTCCTTGTTTTGGTTTGGCCTTTCTTTGAATATGTGAATGAATTTTGGAATTACAACGCTATTATTTGCTAAACTTTGTTCATAAAGATTAGTCATTATTTAGTAAACCCTGTTATTTGCAAAATATAAATTGATGCGTTTCTTTGAGGTTGGCCTTTCTTTGAATATATAAAATGAATCTTGGAATTGTAGTAAATAGTAATGTACTTAGCAGGATTTAATCTTTCTCTGGACCAGAAGAAGATATGTATTAGAAACTTTGCCTTTCATTAGTGTTATGTTTTGGATTACTTGTAGTATTTCATCAGATTATGAGTTTACGTTTGTTTTTTCATTTTTCTATCTTTAGATTTGGGCAATCGCAGATTCTAAACGACAAGGATTTCTAGGTTTGACAGAATTCATTGTCGCTTTGCAGGTTGTATACCAGAATGGAGTTTTTTGTTACTAAATAGAAATTGTATCGTTATTTTTTCTTTTGTGTGATTTAAGAGTTCATATTTTTGTTTGATTGATTTCAGCTTATTTCTTTGGCACAAGCCGGACATGAAATAACCTCTGATATTCTTAAAAGTTCAGGCAAGTTGCATAACATACTCTGTGTTGCTATTTTCTCATGCTTTAGTATCAATGAATGCATGACTCTCTAGTGGTTCATATTCTTGTCTTTTAGTTTATATTGATGGTTCTTTTGTTTATTCTAGCTGGCTTGGAGGATATTGGTCTTCCTTTAATGGAAGGTGTGGATGCCTTAACGACGGTAAGGGATCTTATTTCTTGCTTTCACACTTTAATTGCTGGTGTTAAAATGTCTTATTTCTTCCCTTCCCATGTTTTTGCCGACATCTTTGTTTTTAAAACTATTTTTTCTTGCACCTCCATCAGAAGAAAAAGGATTTGACTACAAATGGTGTTCATGGAATGAATGGTTAGATGCTATCGTATCCTTAAGTGTTTTCTAACCAGGTTGTTTAATTGGGTTCTAATAAATTAGTTTATTGTTAATAATGCAGGTTCTAGTCAGTCCCAAGTTCCAACATCTGCTAAATGGTTTACCTCAAAGCCTTCAAAAAAAGGTTGTTTCTCAATTTCCTTTTGCCATTGTTGGAGTTTGCTTTTCCTTTGTAGTCTCTATTCACATGCTTATGCTTCATTACATCTTTTTGATATTTGTGGCTATCCTTTATTAATAAGTGGATCTTTTATACTTTTTTTTTACATTTACGCTTTCTCTTGATTTATTTATTAAGGCTTGTTAAGTTCAGTTGTCATCTGATATATATATTATATCTAAATTTTATTAATCTCTCAATGAGGATGTGTTTTTAACTATGTTCATGTGCTGTACAAATCTTTAAGCCTTATCCGTTTGAAAGGATGATTTCATATGGATTGTTGCATTGATTGGCTTGTTATATCTATTTATTGCTCAGATACCTGCAAGTGCTGTTACCTCAATTGTTGATGGCTTGAAGAGATTGTATATTGAAAAGCTAAAGCCACTGGAAGCTACCTATCGATTTAATGACTTCGTGTCTCCGCCATTGGTAAGTGCACTTTGCGTTAAGTTGTAACCAAATAGAAAACTGTGCAAACATGAACTGAATGGTCTCTCTGCAGAAACGGATGCATGTCTCTCCATGTGGAATGTCATGTACTGTTTGACTCTTTAATTAATTCAGTGAATTTACATGTGATTTTCTAAATGCAGACAGACAGCGACTTTGATGCTAAACCTATGGTTATGCTATTGGGTCAATATTCAACCGGGAAAACTACATTTATAAAACATTTGTTACAATGCGATTACCCAGGTAAGCTAAAAGCATTTATACCGCTTCGTACTTTCATATGATAAGTTGATCATCATGTTTACTGAGCTTTCCATCATCACTCTATTGACAGGAGCTCATATAGGTCCAGAGCCAACAACTGATAGATTTGTTGTTGTAATGGTATGTAAAACCATGTCCGAACTTTCTGGTTCCAAAAGTGAATTATTTGGATCCTTTGTTTATTTTCTTACACCAAGCGATAGCGTTCAGATGGATGGAAATAAAGATATGCATTGTTTCTTATAACACATTTGATTTCATGTTCTATTAATCTCAGTCTGGACCTGATGAAAGGAGTATACCCGGCAACACTATTGCTGTTCAAGCAGATCTGCCATATGGTGGATTGACCACTTTTGGAGGAGCCTTTTTATCAAAATTTGAGTGCTCTCAAATGCCACATCCAGTGAGTATTATTGATTCGATTTTCTTCGTTCTCCGTGCCAATTAATATACCAGGCTTTTTCACCGATGTTTTTATTATTGTTGCAGTTGTTGGATCAGATAACATTTGTGGACACTCCTGGTGTTCTATCCGGAGAAAAACAGAGAACACAACGAAGTTACGATTTCACCGGTGTTATATCGTGGTTTGCGGCTAAATGTGATCTTATTCTTCTTCTATTCGACCCTCACAAGTTAGACATAAGCGATGAATTCAAACGAGTAATTTCATGTTTACGTGGTAACGATGACAAGATCCGTGTTGTTCTAATTAAAGCACACCAAGTTGATACTCAACAAGTATGATACTCTCTTCTATCTCTTTATATGTATACTTTTGTTACAACAAAATTTGGCACAATTCATTATAACTCATCAATGTAATCTTTTTAGCTGATGAGAGTTTATGGAGCTTTGATGTGGTCTCTTGGAAAAGTTCTGAACACTCCGGAGGTTGTCCGTGTTTACATTGGGTAAGTTTATTTTCCCGGAAAAAGTTATCATACTTGACAGTTTTTGATGATTTTAATTTCTGTTTGTAGCTCTTTCAATGATAAGCACAATAACGAGGCTGCTATCGACGAATTGGGGCTAGACCTTTTTGAGAAAGAACAAGACGATCTTCTCAAGGACTTGTTAGACATTCCGCGAAAGGCTTGCGATCGTCGGGTATGTTTATATGCTCTTTGTTTCTACATTGCCGATGTACTCGTTTGGTAATCCGTATGCATATTTAGTTATGCACATATGCTCGTATCCTTGTGTGTTTAGTTATTCCGTGTGCATATGATGCCAGATCAATGAATTTGTGAAGCGTGCTAGAGCAGCAAAAATCAATGCTTATATAATTAGCCATCTCAAGAAGGAGATGCCTAGTATGATGGGCAAAGCTAAAGCCCAACAACGACTTATTGATAATCTTCAAGATGAATTTGCGAAGGTATTGTATCCATTTGCTCCTTTCTCGATTAATGAATTCTATAACCTAACTAACTAATTTAACAGACTTCCGAAAATTGGTCTGTCGAGTCGGTTACTCGGTTTTATTGATAATCAACAAGGATTGCTTTACATGACTATCTTGAAACAGGTTCAACGTGAGTACCATTTGCCGGCAGGTGATTTCCCAAGTGTTGAGCACTATAGGGAAGTGTTGAATAATTACAGCATCGATAAATTTGAAAAACTGAAACCGAAGATGATTCAAGCCGTCGATGATATGCTAGGATATGAAATTCCCGAGCTCTTGAAGAATTTTAGGAATCCCTACGAATGATATGTAAGTGATTCCCCTGCCCCCACCACCTAAAAATGAACTTATATACTTCTATTGGTGATATTCCCTTTTCATGTGAACATAAGTAATGTGTTTACCTTCGCTTTAAAGGGGCTTTTTAAAGCTTGTTTCATCAGATCTTGTCATGTTTGTGCAGTTTTACTTGTTGAGGTTCATTTTTGAACCTATTTTCAGTGTTCTTTGATCTTAAGAACTAGTAAGGGCAAAATAATGATTTTTTTTTTGTAGTCGATTATTGAATCAAACTCTCGGGTCAGGTGGCTGTGCTGAGTTCCATCTTCTTCGCCATGGATAACCTTGGATTTAATTATGGTTATAATACATTTCAGGTCATTAAAAATTACTAGTTTCATTACATTTAGGCCATTTTTTTCTCTGAGTTATAGTTTAATTACTTAGTTAAAAATTATTACAAACTTGTTATTTTACAATAGATTGTAGTTATTCACCAATTAATTGATCTGATCGGCCTGTTTAATTTGTCAGTATAATAAAAAATGATTAAATTGATAAAATTTTTAAATATGATAAATTTTAAAGACCAAAATTATTATTTTATCAATTATATTAGACATTAATCTTAATTTTAACAAAGGAGTGATTTTATACTGAACTGAAGAGTAACATGGTCAATCAAAATAAAAAAAAAATTGAGTAACATGGGGTGAGGATCTACAATTGGTTTAGACAAGCAAACAGCCTGGCTGATGCATTGGTAAAAGGTGGTGGTGGTCGCAGCTCCATTTGGGTGAACTCAGTTTTCTAATTGTCATACCTTGCTGCCTGCTTGAATTATAGTATTATAGGTTAGGTTAGGGTATCTGTCAAATTCAATTTGATCCGAAAATCTGATCTGATTTATCTTTGAATAGATTTTATTTAATTTAAATTCGATTTAAATTTTAAAATAAAAACTCACATTAGATTCAATTTAATGAAGATATGAAATGTTTTCATTTTTGTTTAATAGAATAAGAACTTTATTGAAAAAATATAAAGAAAAATGTTTTATAGTACAAATCACATTATTATGATTTTACTACAATATCATTTTGCTGTAATAGAATTGGATTAAACTAGTAGTGATATATTATTTAATTGGCAACCCATACAAAGCTCCAAATTAGAGGTTAGTAAAACAGGTTGGAAAGATATATATATATATATAGTCCACTATGGCGTCTGATTATTTATCTACAAAAATGAGAGTAGGTAACGATATATGTTTTAAAAACAAGTTATATTGAACATTGTAATGGAATCAAATCATAAAAGAAATAAATCCATAAAAAAGCACATGATACAACCACCTTCGGTGCTTCTTTTTTTGTTTGCTTACGCCCGCTTGTTCAATATCCAACACCTTCATCATGCATTTCTAGCTGTCATTTTAGAAGTCAAATAAAATAAAAATAAAAACAAAAAAGAATACGAAATTGTCGCTTTCTTAAGATATACTATGTTTGGAAGAGTGAATAATAATAATAATAATAATAATAATAATAATAATAATAATAATAATAATAATAATAATAGGAAGAAGAAGAAAAATATATTATAAATAGAGGTAAGTAAATGATCATATATATATTAACTATATATTTAATATAAAAGATAATACATATATCTACATTCAACACTATAATTCAGAGATGACTTCAATATAAGATTTAATAGTTTAATTATATTTTATTTTTAAAATAAAATATTTTTTAATATTTTCAAAATATAATATAATTATATTAATTTTTTTCTCCCGATTTTTTAGGACTTTGTTCTGATTAATCCATATTGACTTGTGTCGCACATCTTAAGCCTCGAACAGGAGACATACTTAAGTGATATCAAACTGTTTACTACAAGATAATATATGTTTATATTTTTTCTTATTCATTGACAACACATATAAACCTTGTATACATAATTATTCAAATCCAAAATATATATGCCATTTTTCTCACTATGCCATTCAATAGATTCATAAGCTTTCAATTCTAAATCTATTGTTTCGTCAATATATTTATGTTTACTTTTAACTTTTAAATAAATTCAGTTAAAAATAACTCTTTATTTTTGTTTTCAATTTTATACGATTTTTTAATTAAAACAACAAAAATAATTATTTGATAATCAAACATTATCAATATTTTTTTTGGTATAACCACCGATATCTGATCTATAGATCAATTAATCTGGATCTAGTACTACAGAGACAAAAGCGACCCTTCCAACCCAGTTTACTCCAATCGCAATCCTCATGATTCAAACACCTGATCTTACTTAAAAGATCTAATGTCTCATCCCACTAAATCAATAATTATCAATATATTTATGTGGAAATCATATAATCAATAATTATTTGTTAAATTAATTTTTTAACCTAAAATGTTTTTCTTTACAACAACCAAAACGATTTGGATTTCATACATTTAAATATAAATCCAAGAACAAATAAATAATTAATTAAAAAATGGCGGCCTAGTTACTGTGAGGACTAGTATATAAAGGGGAGACAGATAGAACTCTTCAATTCATCGCAAATGTTTTTCTGAATTTACGAAACGGAGAAACTCTTCGGTCTTCATCGTCGTTTTTTCTGAATTTAGGAAAATGGAGAACAAAGTAGCAGCAAGAAGATTTGAAGGCAAAGTTGCGATTGTAACTGCTTCGACTCAAGGCATCGGTTTTGGCATCGCGGAGCGCCTTGCTCTGGAAGGTGCCTCGGTCGTCATCTCCTCTCGCAAGCAGGTCTTTTAATAATTTCAATCTTCTCTGTGTTGGATGGTAAATGATGCTGAGGCAATCATAATTACAGTTGATGGAGCTTATTAATTGGAATATAGTCCTTTGTTAAATCGGCTGTTGTTTTATCTGTTCTTGTATTTGATGATTGAAGTTTTGAGCTTAGTTTCTCTTGAATTTGAGAGTCTGTGGAATCAGAATTCGTCAAGATATTTATATGAATGATTGTGATCAAATCTGTAATTAACAGGATTTGCTTCATCTTTTATTAATTATTTATGCCGCCGTGGTCGCTGCTTTACTTTGCAAAAATAGCGGCGAAACATTCCGACCATACTTACAGTTGATGGAACTTCTTAATTGGAAATTAGTGTGTTTTTCTCTTGATTTATTTGTACTGTTTGATTTGTTTTTGATATGATGATGGATGTTAGTTATATTTTTGAGCTTCATACTTGTAGAAAAACGTCGACGAGGCCGTTGAAAAGCTTAAAGCTAAAGGAATAAATGTCTTCGGAGTCGTTTGCCATGTTTCCGATGCGCAGCAGAGGAAGAATTTAATCAACGCCACCGTCGAGGTTAGTTAATGAAAACCTTGAATTCTATATTATCGTTGAAAACAAATCAATAATAAACTTGAGAACTCGATCATTTCCCTTTGATCTCTTCAGAATTTAACAACTCGTTAAACGGTAATAAAAGAAAATATTATATTTTATAAAAATTTTAAGTTCGAATTATTATGTCTACGATAAATAAAGACAAAATCAAGATAAAGATGCTTTGGTCTTACCCTATGATTAAACAGTTTAATTGGATTTGAGTCCCTAAAATCAATCAAGTACACTAAAAATTATTCAACTTTAAAAATTATAAAATAATTATTAAATTTTTTGAATGATATAGATAGCGGCCATTTTATAATACTTTAATAAATTTAATGATCATTTTGAAACTTTTGAGGGCCGATGATTAAAATGATAATTTTAACATAGTTTAGTGGCTTTTACTGTAAATGGGAAATTAGTTATTTGCTCCTTTTAAAAACCAAAATTCAATTTTAAACAACAAAGCTGAATCCTTTGAGTAATTGGTATGCATAACAATTAACATTGTATATGTTGTTGGTTTCAGAAATATGGAAAAATAGATGTGATTGTATCAAATGCCGCTGTAAATCCGGTAAATGTACCGCTGCTGGAAACCAAAGAATCTATCCTCGACAAGTTATGGGAAACAAACGTCAAAGCATCCATACTTCTGCTCAAGGTAATTAAGAGCTCACAAAGAAGATTAATGTTAACAAAATAGCCTTAATTACCATAGCTTACTCTCATAATTACATAGTGGTTTGATGTGTACAGCCATATGTTTCCGTTGTATAATTGCAGGATGCAGCTCCCCATCTGAAGAAAGGTTCATCGATTATTTTTATTTCATCATACGGTGGTTATCAACCTCAGCCTTCTATGGCCATGTACGGGGTTACTAAGACCGCCCTTCTTGGTCTCACCAAGGTAAGTTTTTATACACTTCTTTTCCTAAACAATCAATCTTTCAAAAACATTTTTCAATCATAGGGACAAGATTATACTATTTTTAAAAATACTTTTCAATCACAATTAGGACAGAGCTATGTGTAAGTGGGAAGGGCCATTATTCCCCCCCGCCCCACAAAAAACAAACATTGGGTTTAACTATTTTTAGGCCCTTCATTGTTTTTAAGTTTGGTAAATTAAGTCTTATCCTTCTAATTTTTCGGTTTAAATAATTTTTATTTTTAAAATTTTTTAAATTAAATAAATTAAAATTTATATTTATCTTTCTGAAATTTTATTCTGACTATAATGATATTGCTAATCTAGCTGTGTTGGTTGATCCTTTGTCAGGCTCTGGCGGCTGAGTTGGCCCCAAATGTCCGAGTCAACGCCATAGCACCTGGTTTCGTACCAACCCGATTTGCAGCTTTCGTAACAGCGAACGAAGCCACGGTAAGATGATTTTTCTTATAGAAATAAGATTACACAACATCATTTGAGTGAAAGTGAAGAATGTCGTACCTTGTCACTGAAACTCGAGTGCGGGGATTTTGATGCAGAAAAAATCCTTTGAGGATATAACGCTATTGAAAAGACTAGGCACACCAGAAGAAATAGGAGCTGCGGCTGCTTTCTTAGCTTCGGATGACGCTTCTTACGTTACAGGGGAAATCTTAATCGTGGCCGGAGGAACGGCTTCGAGGCTCTAGTTCCTTGCACAACACAAACATGTCTGTAGCCGGGTTTCAATGGAATCTGTTATTTAGTAATTTCCTGATGCCATTTTTACATGTCATCTGACGTGGAACAACTTCAGACAAATAAAATAGGCATTAGCTGTATTTGGGTTATTTCCCTTTCATATATTTACAAATTTGGTTTGTGATGCTTTTCAATGGCTTTCGGGTTTTAATTATACATTTTTTTTTTCTAGTGATTAAAAAGTTTATCACTTTCGAACCAAGCAATCACGAGACACCCTTGAGAATCTCTGCTTTGAATTCATCTTTCTGCTGCTAAACCACCTTTACATGCCTTGAGAAATCTGCACCCTTTTCTCTGCATTTCCAAAACACCATGAATTCGCTACCAATAACCGGAATTACTTGATGATCTCTTTGATTTCATCGTTTTTTTTTCCTGAGAAATTCATGAAACTCATTCTTCTGCAAATCCCATGTTTTTGAACCGGTTCATGAAGTTCCTCAAATCAATCCACACATTCAGAAGGAAGATACCTTTCGATTGTCTATTTTGACACTAAACAGACATTTACCCTTTTAGGTCCATATCACAAAGCGAAAAGCTTTACAATGGGAACCTCATGTTTCCATTCGTTTCGCCTTCGAAAATCTAGGAGCAAACACCTGCCGCAATTCCCATCATCGTCTTCATCGAAGAAACAGATGAATCCCGACATGGTGAACATGGAGAAGAGGAGATTCGATAGCTTGGAGTCGTGGTCGATGATTTTGGACTCGGAGAATGTAGAGACGTGGGAAGTTTCAAAGGAGGATCAAGAGGAGTGGACTGCTGATCTTTCTCAATTGTTTATAGGCAACAAATTCGCCTCCGGTGCTCATAGTAGAATCTATCGTGGAATTTATAAGCAGAGAGCTGTTGCTGTAAAAATGGTGAGGATCCCAAACCAAAATGAGGAGACGAGATCGAAACTCGAACAGCAGTTCAAGTCTGAAGTAGCTTTGCTCTCACGGTTGCTTCACCCCAATATAGTTCAGTTCATTGCTGCTTGTAAGAAGCCGCCTGTGTACTGCATCATCACAGAATACATGTCACAAGGGACTCTGAGGATTAACAAGAAAGAGCCGTACTCGCTCTCGACGGAGACGGTATTGAGATTAGCCCTCGACATATCTCAGGGAATGGAGTACCTTCATTCAAAAGGTGTGATCCATAGAGACCTCAAATCGAACAATCTTCTGCTAAACAATGAAATGAGGGTTAAGGTGGCGGATTTCGGTACGTCGTGTCTTGAAACACAGTGCCTTGAGACTAAAGGAAACATGGGAACGTACCACCGGATGGCACCCGAGATGATTAGGGAGAAACCGTATACTCGGAAAGTCGATGTGTATAGCTTCGGGATCGTGTTATGAGAGCTCACTACATGCTTGCTTCCCTTCCAAGGAATGACCCCTGTGCAAGCTGCTTTTGCCGTGGCTGAAAAGGTATTACACATAAAAGCTTGTTCCTCTATGCTTAACCTTATGATGCAGCTCCTCTAAAGTCGGTAATCTTTTCGGCAGAACGAACGGCCTCCGTTGGCCGAGAGTTGTCAGCCGCCACTTGCACACCTCATTAAGCGCTGCTGGGCAGCGAACCCCTCAAAGCGGGCGGATTTCTCCGACATCGTTTCCACCTTGGAGAAGTACGACGAGTGTGTAAATGAGGGCCTTCCGTTAACTTCGCACTCTAGACTGGTCAGCCGAAATGCCATTCTCGAACGATTAAAGGGATGTGTGGCTATGAGCTCATCATCTATACCTGTACAGCCTTGAATCTTTCCTCTATGATCAAGATTGCTTCATAATAATTTGTACATATTTGATGTTTTTTAAATCATCCGAGGCTGCTGGTGGCGGATTAAAAGTGAGTTTACACAATGATTTAGGGTTTGAACTAATTATTCTATTGTTCTAACTGATTCTATTGAAAACAATATGTGAAACCAAGACCTTCCCTGTGATTCATCAACAAGGGAACCTTGGATTCCCTTGGTATAAATGATACTGTCGTTTACTATGGTTAACTGAACTGAATGAATATTCTTTGTTTTCTTTAAAGAAAACCCTAATAATTGGTAAACATGCAGATTTAAACATTTGATTTTTACTAATTTTTTCTATATAAATTGTTTAACTATTGATTTTCAGGTCAGCCATTCAACAGCGCAATTTGATAGACTTCTCCACAAATTAAAGGATTGACTTTGCAATTTTCACAAAAAAGGGATGAAATTCAAATTATTCCTTTTTATTTTCAAAAAATGGAAACCTTTGAGGTGTCTTCATTTTATGGTAAACTACACCATTGGTGACCATATTAGTATCCCTCTCCTATTTTAGTTACCATCCTATTTAATACATAATTGATCACTAATATTACATTTTTTTTATATTTTGATCATTCACCGTTTAATATTTATAAGAGAAAGCGATGTGGTGTGGCATACTAACTGTTCTAGTCTTCCAAATTTATACATTCTATCGATCTTATAGGAGAAAATTAATGAAAATATTTAACGGGAAAAATGACCAAAATAAGGGGAAAACATAATGTTAGTGACCAATTATGTAGAAGAAATAGTATGGTGATCAATGGTGTGATTTATCCCTGATTTTATTATTAGGTCTTTTGAGGTTAGATTTCAGAAACGCGTGAGTTCCTAACGATTTCCTTCCACTTGTAATATTGTGAAGGGAAGACAAAGGGGAAAAAAGAGATGAAACATTAGGGTTTGGTTCTTTGAACGAGATAAAAGATGTCACATGCATGCAACTCTTTAACAAAGTAAAATTAAGATAAGAACCCTTCTTTTCACGTGCATACCACTGATGGGACATATACATGCACGTACATCTTACCTGTGGATTAATGATGTTTTTGAGTTTTTCTGTTGCGGAGACAACGATTGAAACGCGGCTGCCCGACACCGGGAAGCCTGAATTTGGGCCACAAGTTCAAAGCCATAATGTCAAGAAAAAAGCTATGTTGATTACTTAGATCATCGTCAAATACCTGTAAGGTACGCACTAGCTTGACTTTGTTCAATCCGGGTGTATTTGTATTTCTTCTTTCTTCCCTCTCGCTTCCCAGTTTCCACTGCCCTCCCTCACCCCATTTTCCCCCTCTCGTCCCCGTTACTATGATATTATTGTGTCCCGACGAACTTAAAATCCTTTATGATGGAATCCTTATATTACATTACGGTCGTAATTTAATACTATCTTGATGATACTAACCATGTTTGGTTATTAATCAGTCAATCTGCCTTATTTGGCATATACCAACTAGCTTGAAAAGTACAGTAAGTCGATTGGACCGATGATATTTGTTTCCCTTTCCTTGTTTGAACTTCTGAAACACGTGTTGAGTCTATTAGCCGAGGAAGCAAGGAGATATTTACTATTTCAGTCATTTATCGAATGGTTGTTCTAATATGTTCTTCTCTTCCACCTTGAAGATGATGTATGCCAAGAACCTGAACCTACTTGCCTTTATGTGTAAAATGACGGTTTTTTTTTAATGTTTCCATGATATTTTCTCCATATCTTGCTTGTTACTGCCATTTATTTCATTTGGTTGCTCTCCTATATATGCACTAATTTATACTCTATGTTCACAGAGGCGAGGCCTGTTCCGGCTATTGTAAACGAATGATGACCAAATCTGCCGAAGTCCTTTGTTTTGTTGGGCAATATCAGTCATCTTGCCTTCTTGTTTTACTTTTGGTTCGATTTTCTGAGCAATTGAATTGTTCAAACATTATCTGTTTTGGAAATTTGTAATATGATAGTAATTTGATAACAATGTTTCTTTCTTCCCTCACTTTCCAAGGGTTTTAACTCAAAGCCCTACAAGCATAGGCTACCCTACCAATGTCATCAAGAATTTGTCCTATTAAATCTCTAAGAAAAACGCTTTAATCAAGAAGGCTGATGTCTACTTATCATCGCATCTATTTGCTGAAACCACCTGCAAGGCTATACTCAATCATGCCAAACTGCTACTCTATTTCGCTCTTTCCAATTGTCCATTGCGATTTGTTTTTGAATCAGACTCGCCATCGTGTGCCGTTCAACCCAATCTCAAATCCAATGTGCTTTCATTCAGATCTTGCCGCACTATTTTATTATCCTCTTGAGACAGAAATTTCGGGTTAAACCTTCTCTATGAATCAGTGCAATGAGATGCCATGTATCATTCATGTTTTACGTTTTAGTTTCTTACAGAACTCAAACGACAAGGACCTGCAGGTCCTGTCCCAATCCCCCCAGCCCCTCCTTTCAAATTACTGAATGAGTGTTTGCTGCTCACCTAACTTTCATCCATTGGTGCGTCGTTAATGTCAGGTTTCTCGTGAAAACCATCATTCCTGGAAGTTGTCTCTGTTGGGGAAATCGAATTATTTCCCACACGAACGTAGTTTCAAAATTGACCTAAAATGTCAAGATCAAAACCACCAAAGGTTGCACAGCGGATAAACCTATCAAACTAATGAATATTGAAACACAATGGAAAAAACCGAATAAAAACAATAAAGGAGAGAACACACCAAATTTACGAGGTTCGACGAGAATATCGTCTACTCCTCGGGCACCACACCGAATGATAACTTCACTATATCGCCAATATTACAACAAATGGAATTCTTTAGAATTCCCAAAGTGGGAGAATGAAGAATACAAGAGGAAGAGAGAACGTGTTCTGGGATGATTTCTAATTAAAGACTTATGCCTATTTATAGTTGAGTTTTAAGGACTAAACTTATAAATAACCTAATATTTTAGGGATCAAACATGAAAAATAAGTTGGCAACCTACCAAAGAATTTTCCAATGTGTACAAGTTAGCCACCAAATATGAAATTCTCATATTCAAAGTTTGGCCACAAACCAAGATGAAATTTCCAATAAGTTGGCCACCAACCAAGATGAAATTTCCAACTTGCCAACTTAATTTCAAGCCAAATCTAACAAATCTCCACATTGGCTTGAAATCACCAAGCCCACTCAACTTCTTCAACTCCACAAATTTGTAATGCCTCTAATTGCGCTCACAAGCGCCACACACCCGAAGATGTTCATACTTTCAGGATGTTAATCAAGTTCAAACAAAGATTGAACTTGATTACTGTTACCACCTTGGTCATCATATCTGCAGGATTTTCTGATGTCACAATTTTCTGAAGTAGAATCTTTCCTTCATCAAAGATCTCCTGCACAAAGTGATACCTCACGTCGATATGCTTAGTCCTTGAATGATAGACTTGATTTTTCGCTAAGTGAATAGCGCTCTGACTGTCACAATAGAGACTAATGTGACTTTGAACAACTCCCAAGTCTTCCATCAACCCGTTAAGCCAAATTGCTTCCTTTACAGCCTCTGAAACTGCCATGTATTCTGCCTCTGTAGTAGACAAGGCCACCGTAGATTGCAATGTAGACTTCCAACTTACTGGGCTTTAGCAAGAGTAAACAAATACCCAGTAGTTGATCGACGCTTATCCAAATCACCAGCATAATTAGAATCAGCATATCCAACCACACACTGACCAAGAGCTTCATCATGTTCAAAAACTAAACAAACATCCACGGTTTGTTGGAGATACCGTAGAATCCATTTCACAGTTTGCCAATGTCCTTCTCCAGGATCATGCATGTACCTGCTCACAACTCCAACTACTTGTCAAATGTCAGGACGCGTATACACCATTGCATACATCAAGCTCCCAACTGCATTAGCATATGAAACGTTTGCCATATACTCTCGTTCTTCGTTAGTTTTAGGAGATAATTGAGAACTAAGTTTCAAATGAGAAGCCAGTGGGATACTTACATGTTTGGTATTTTCATTCATGCCAAAACAGTGTAACACCATTCTCAGATACTGCTTTTGTGTTAAACAAAGCTTCCCTCTCTGTCTATCTCTGCTTATCTCCATACCAAGAATCTTCTTGGCCTCACCTAGATCTTTCATCTCAAACTCTTGATTCAATTGACCCTTTAATTTGTCTATCTCCTTTTGACTCTTCGAAGCGATCAACATATCGTCAACGTACAAGAGAATATAAATGAAAGATCCATCTTTGAGCTTTTGCAAATACACACAATGATCATATTTTCTTCTATTGTACTTTTGCCTCCTCATAAAGCTATCAAATCGCTTGTACCACTGCCTCGGAGATTGCTTCAATCCATATAGCGATTTGTTCAGCTTACAAACCCATTTGTCATGACCACTATCTTTGTATCCTTCTGGCTGAGTCATATAGATCTCCTCTTCTAAATCACCGTGCAAGAAAGCCGTCTTTACATCAAGTTGAGCTAGCTCCAAATTCAACTGTGCTACCAAGGCCAATAATATTCTAATGGAGGAATGCTTCACAACAGGGGAAAATACTTAATTGTAGTCGATTCCCTCCTTTTGAGCGTAGCCTTTAGCTACCAACCGTGCCTTGTAGCGAACATCTTTCTTGCTATGAGATCCATCTTTCTTTGCAAATACCCAACTTGCATCCAATTGCTCTTTTACCTTTTGGTAATTGAGTCAGTTCCCAAGTGTTGTTCTTTTGGAGATATTGCATTTCTTCATCCATGACACTTTTCCACTTATCACTTTCCAAGCTTTGTATTGCTTCTCGATAAGTAACAGAGATATCATCATCAACAACTGGAAGAGCATAGGACACCATATCAACAAATCGAGCAGGTCTACGAATTTCTCTCCTTGGCCTTGTAACTGCAAGTGGTTCTGGTATCTCCAATGGTTCTTGGGTTTGAACCTCTTCATCTTCTGATTCTTCTATTGGAGTTGAAGAATCAGCTGCATCAACTTCTGGGATCATCGTCTGCTGAAACTCCACCTGTTTTGGAGTATGCTCCACTTGCTGTGGAGTACTACTTGTCTGGACAGCTTCATTTGTTACATTCTTTACTAGGGCAGATTCATTAAAGGTAACATCTCTGCTACAAATTATCTTCTTGGTGTCTAAACACCAAAGGTAGAATCTCTTCACTCCATGGGTGATTCCCATAAAGAGAGCCTTATTTGCTCTCGGATCAAGCTTGGATTCCTTCACATGATAATAGGCAGTGGATCCAAATACATGTAAGGAATCATAATCAGTAGCAGGTTTTCCAGACCATACCTCCAATGGTGTTTTTCCTCCTATCGCTGATGACGGCAGACGATTGATGAGATGGCCAGCATATGTCACAGTCTCAGTCCAAAATGCCTTGCCTAACCCAACATTAGACAACATACATCGAACTTTCTCCAATAGTCTTCGATTCATACGCTCTGCCACCCCATTCTGTTGTGGTGTATTTCTAACAGTGAAGTGTCCAACAATACCATACTCATGGCAAACGTTAAAGAATGGGTCACTTTTATATTCCTCTCCATTATCCATCCTAAAACGTTTGATCTTTCTACCAGTCTGGTTCTCGATCATATTTTTCTATTTCAGGAAAATTTGAAGCACTTCATCTTTAGACTTCATCGGAAACACCCAAACTCTTCTGGAAAAGTCATATACAAAAGTTACAAAATAATGGTTTCCTCCCAAAGACGATGTCTTTGAAGGACCCCATACATCTGAGTGAATATAATCCACAATACCTTTTGTATTATGTATAGTGGTGCCAAACTTCACTCTCTTCTGTTTTCCTAGGACATAATGCTCGCAAAAGTTCAATTTGCAAGTCTTTGCACCTTTCAACAATCATTTCTTTGCCAGAATTTGCAAGGATTTTTCTCCAGCATGTCCCAACCTTATATGCCACAACTGGGTTGCGTCCAAATCATCACATCCGGAAGCTGTTGTAACTGCTCCAATAATTGTACTACCTTGATAGTAATACAAATTATTTTTTCTGATGCCCTTCATCATCACAAGTGCGCCATATGTGACTTTTAAAACTCCATCTCTCATAGTGACTACTGAGCCTTTGGATTCCAAGGCTCCCAACGAGATGAGATTTTTCTTCAAACTAGGCACGTATCGGACATCCGTCAGAACTCTGGTTGATCTATCTTGATTCTTCAATCGAATTTAACCTATCCCAATAGTTTTACAGGCATTGTCATTGTCCATATAAACAACTCCTGCAATTAATTCTACTAAATCGGAGAACCACTCCCCGATTAGGGGACATATGATAGGTGTAACCCGAATATAATATCCATTCATCTGAATGGAATGTTGTTGATGAAGTAACCAATGATATGTCAGAGTCATTTGCATCATGCTCTGCAACACATGCATCTAGAGCAGCTTTTCCTTTCTTCTTCAGCTTCGGACAATCTTTCTTCCAATGGCCTTTCTCATGACAAAAGACACATTCATCTTTTCCCAGTGTGGACTTCGACTTTGATCTCCCTGTCCACTTTGGCTTTTGACTTTTCGAGCAACCTCTTGCCACCATGGCCTCCGCTGCTTCGTACTTGCTCTCCTTCTTGGTTTTCTTCTTGAGCTCATAACTATACAAAGCAACAATTATATCTTTAAGGGTAACATTATCCTTACCATGAAGTAACGTTGTCTCAATGTGCTCAAATTTATCTGAAAGAGATGACAACAACATCAAGGCCAACTCTTCATCTTTGAAGGTTTCATCCATACCCAATAAGTCTGCCACTAGCTCATTGAACGCAGTGATGTGTTAATTCATACTGGTGCATGGTAGATATTCAATTCTGAACAATATTTTCTTCATGTGGAGACGATTTTGAGAACTTTTCTTTAGAAGTTTTTCCTCCAATACTTTACACATATTACTTGCAGAAGTCTCGTTCTTGTAGCCATACTTTTGCTCCCTGGAAAGACAAGATCGAATCGTGTTGCACGCCAAACGATTGATTGTTTCCTATTCTTTCTCCTCCATATATTCGGGGTTTTCTTCCTCAATGACGATATTTAGACCTTGTTGGAATAAAGCGTCTAACACCTCGACTTGCCACATGGAAAATTGACCGGATCCATCGAACAACTCAACCGAGAAATTTACATTTGACATCATCATCCTCACCGGTCCGGATGAAGAGCTTGATGTCTCAACTGATCCGTATTTTGGTATTTTAATTCCAATGAACAATATTCAATAGCACGAACTGTATTTTTTCAGCAACGGAACCACTAGGATAACCTCAACCGAAGCTCTGATACCAATTGTTAGGGAAATCAAGTTATTTCCCAGACGAACGTAGTTTCAAAATTGACCTAAAATGTCAAGATCAAAACCACAAAAGGTTACACAGCGAATAAACCTATCAAGCTATTGAATATTGAAACACCGTGGAAAAAACCGAATAAAAACAATAAAAGAGAGAACACACCAAATTTACGAGGTTTGACGAGAATATCGTCTACTCCTCGGGCACTACACCGGATGATAACTTCACTATATCGCCAATATTACAACAAATGAAATTCTTTAGAATTCCCAAAGTGGGAGAATGAAGAATACAAGAGGAAGAGAGAACTTGTTTTGGGATGATTTCTAATGAAATACTTAGGCCTATTTATAGTTAAGTTTTAAGGACTAAACTTATAAATAACATAATATTTTAGGGATCAAACATGAAAAATAAGTTGGCCACCTACCAAAGAATTTTCCAATGTGTACAAGTTAGCCACTAAATATGAAATTCTCATATTCAAAGTTTGGCCACCAACCAAGATGAAATTTCCAATAAGTTGGCCACCAATCAAGATGAAATTTCCAACTTGCCAACTTAATTTCAAGTCAAATCTAACAAACTCCACCTTGGTTTGAAATTACCAAGCCTACTCAACTTCTTCAACTCCACAAATTTGTAGTGCCTCTAATTGCGCTCACAAGTGCCACATACCCGAAGATGTTCATACTTTCAGGATGTTAATCAAGTTCAAACAATGATTGGATTTGATTACTGTTACCACATTGGTCATCATATCTGCAGGATTTTCTGATGTCGCAATTTTTTGAAGTAGAATATTTCATTCTTCAAAGATCTCCCGCACAAAGTGATACCTCACGTCGATATGCTTAGTCCTTGAATGGTAGACTTGATTTTTCACTAAGTGAATAACGCTCTGACTCTCACAATAGAGACTAATGTGACTTTGAACAACTCCCAAGTCTTCCATCAACCCGTTAAGCCAAATTGTTTCCTTTACAGCCTCTGAAACTGCCATGTATTCTGCCTCTGTAGTAGATAACGCCACCGTAGATTGCAATGTAGACTTCCAACTTACTGGGGCTTTAGCAAGAGTAAACAAATACCCAGTAGTTGATCGACGCTTATCCAAATCACCAGCATAATTAGAATCAGCATATCCAACCACACACTGACCAAGAGCTTCATTATGTTCAAAAACTAAACCAACATCCACGGTTTGTTGGAGATACCGTAGAATCCATTTCATAGCTTGCCAATGTCCTTCTCCAGGATCATGCATGTACCTGCTCACAACTCCAACAGCTTGTGAAATGTCAGGACGCATACACACCATTGCATACATCAAGCTCCCAACTGCATTAGCATATGGAACTTTTGCCATATACTCTCGTTCTTCGTTAATTTTAGGAGATAATTGAGAACTAAGTTTCAAATGAGAAGCCAATGGGATACTTACATGTTTGGTATTTTTATTCATGCCAAAACAGTGTAATACCTTTCTCAGATACTGCTTTTGTGTTAAACAAAGCTTCCCTCTCTGTCTATTTCTGCTTATCTCCATACCAAGAATCTTCTTGGCCTCACCTAGATCTTTTATCTCAAACTCTTGATTCAATTGACCCTTTAATTTGTCTATCTCCTTTTGACTATTCGAAGCGATCAACATATCGTCAACGTACAAGAGAAGATAAATGAAAGATCCATCTTTGAGCTTTTACAAATACACACAATGATCATATTTGCTTCTATTTTACTTTTGCCTCCTCATAAAGCTATCAAATCGCTTGTACCACTGCCTCAGAGATTGCTTCAATCCATATAGCGATTTGTTCAGCTTACAAACCCATTTGTCATGACCACCATCTTTGTATCCTTCTGGCTGAGTCATATAGATCTCCTCTTCTAAATTATCGTGCAAAAAAGTCATCTTTACATCAAGTTGAGCTAGCTCCAAATTCAACTGTGCTACCAAGGCCAACAATATTCTAATAGAGGAATGCTTCACAATAGGGGAAAATACTTTATTGTAGTCGATTCCCTCCTTTTGAGCGTAGCCTTTAGCTACCAACCGTACCTTGTAGTGAACATCTTTCTTGCTATGAGATCCATCTTTCTTTGCAAATACCCAACTTGCATACAATTGCTCTTTTACCTTTCGGTAATTGAGCCAGTTTCCAAGTGTTGTTCTTTTGGAGAGATTACATTTCTTCATCCATGACACTTTTCCACTTATCACTTTCCAAGCTTTGTATTTATTCTTGGTAAGTGACAGGGATATCATCATCAACAACTGGAAGAGCATAGGCCACCATATCAACAAATCGAGAAGGTCTACAAATTTCTCTCCTTGGCCTTGTAACTGCAAGTGGTTCTGGTGTCTCCAATGGTTCTTTGGTTTGAACCTCTTCTTCTTCTGATTCTTTTATTGGAGTTGAAGAATCAGCTGCATCAACTTCTGGGATCATCGTCTGCTGAAACTCTACCTGTTTTGGAGTATGCTCCACCTGCTGCGGAGTACTACTTGTCTAGACAACTTCATTTGTTACCTTCTTTACTAGGGCAGATTCATTAAAGGTAACATCTCTGCTACAAATTATCTTCTTGGTGTCTAAACACCAAAGGCGGAATCCCTTCACTCCATGGGTGATTCCCATAAAGAGAGCCTTCTTTGCTCTCGGATCAAGCTTAGATTCCTTCACATGATAATAGGCAGTGGATCCAAATACATGTAAGGAATCATAATCAATAGCAGATTTTCCAGACCATACCTCCAATGGTGTTTTTCCTCCTATCGCTGATGACGGTAGACGATTGATGAGATGGCCAGCATATGTCACAGCC
Organism: Hibiscus syriacus; assembly: GCF_006381635.1. Lineage (NCBI taxonomy): Eukaryota > Viridiplantae > Streptophyta > Magnoliopsida > Malvales > Malvaceae > Hibiscus > Hibiscus syriacus. The sequence goes on along the minus strand of NW_024063399.1, from coordinate 64,655 downwards.
TCAGTCCAAAATGCCTTGCCTAACCCAGCATTAGACAATATACATCGAACTTTCTCCAATAGTCTTCGATTCATACGCTCTGCCATCCCATTCTGTTGTGGTGTATTTCTAACAATGAAGTTTCCAACAATACCATACTCATGGCAAACGTTAAAGAATGGGTCACTTTTACATTCCCCTCCATTGTTCGTCCTAAGACGTTTGATCTTTCTACCAGTCTGGTTCTCGATCATATTTTTCCATTTCAGGAAAATTTGAAGCACTTCATCTTTAGACTTCATCTGAAACACCTAAACTCTTCTGGAAAAGTCATCTACAAAAGTTACAAAATAATGATTTCCTCCCAAAGACGATGTCTTTAAAGGACCCCATACATCTGAGTGAATATTATCCACAATACCTTTTGTATTATGTATAGTGGTGTCAAACTTCACTCTCTTCTGCTTTCCTAGGACACAATGCTCGTAAAAGTTCAATTTGCAAGCCTTTGCACCTTTCAACAATCCTTTCTTTGCTAGAATTTGCAAGGATTTTTCTCCAGTATGTCCCAACCGCATATGCCACAACTAGGTTGCGTCCAAATCATCACATCCGGAAGCTGTTGCAACTGCTCTAATAATTGTACTTCCTTGATAGTAATACAAATTATTTTTCCTGATGCCCTTTATCATCACAAGTGCGCCATATGTGACTTTTAAAACTCCATCTCTCATAGTGACTACTGAGCATTTGGATTCCAAGGCTCCCAATGAGATGAGATTTTTCTTCAAACTAGGCACGTATCGGACATCCGTCAAAACTCTGGTTGATCTATCTTGATTCTTCAATCGAATTGAACTTATCCCAAAAGTTTTACATGTATTGTCATTGCCCTTATAAACAACTCATGCATTTAGTTCTACTAAATCGGAGAACCACTCCCCGATTAGGGGACATATGATAGGTGCAACCCGAATCTAATATCCATTCATCTGAATGGAATGTTGTTGATGAAGTAACCAATGATATGTCAGAGTCATTTGCATCATGCTCTGCAACACATGCATCTGGAGCAACTTTTCATTTCTTCTTCAGCTTCGGACAATCTTTCTTCCAATGGCATTTCTCATGACAAAAGGCACATTCATCTTTTCTCAGTCTGGACTTCGACTTTGTTCTCCCTCTCCACTTTGGCTTTTGACTTTTCGAGCGACCTCTTGCCACCATGGCCTTCGCTGCTTCGTACTTGCTCTCCTTCTTGGTTTTCTTCCTGAGCTCATAATTATACAAAGCATCAGTTACATCTTTAAGGGTAACATTATCATTACCATGAAGTAACGTTGTCTCAAGGTGCTCAAATTCATCTGGAAGAGATGACAACAACATCAAGGCCAAATCTTCATCTTTGAAGGTTTCATCCATACCCAATAAGTCTGCTTCTAGCTCATTGAACGCAGTGATGTGTTCATTCATACTGGTGCCTGGTTGATAATCAAATCTGAACAATATTTTCTTCATGTGGAGACGATTTTGAGAACTTTTCTTTAGAATTTTTTCCTCCAATACTTTCCACATCTTACTTGCAGAAGTCTCGTTCTTGTAGCCATACTTCTGCTCCCTGAAAAGACAAGATCGAATCGTGCTGCACGCCAAACGATTGATTGTTCCCCATTCTTTCTCCTCCATATATTCGGATTTTTCTTTCTCAATGGCGATGTTTAGACCTTGTTGGAATAAAACGTCTTACACCTCGACTTGCCACATGGCAAATTGACCGGATCCATCGAACAACTCCACCGAGAAATTTGTATTTGACATCCTCCTCCTCACCGGTCCGGATAAAGAGCTTGATGTCTCAACTGATCTGTATTTTGGTATTTTAATTCCAATGAACAATATTCAATAGCACGAACTGTATTTTTTCAGCAGTGAAACCACCAGGATAACATCAACTGAAGCTCTGATACCAATTGTTGGGGAAATCAGGTTATTTCCCACACGAACGTAGTTTCAAAATTGACCTAAAATGTCAAGATCAAAACCACCAAAGGTTGCACAGCGAATAAACCTATCAAACTATTGAATATTGAAACACAGTGGAAAAAACCGAATAAAAACAATAAATGAGAGAACATACCAAATTTACGAGGTTCGACGAGAATATCGTCTACTCCTCGAGCACCACACCGGATGATAACTTCACTATATCGCCAATATTACAACAAATGTAATTCTTTAGAATTCCCAAAGTGGGAGAATGAAGAATACAAGAGGAAGAGAGAACTTGTTTTGGGATGATTTTAATGAAATACTTAGGTCTATTTATAGTTGAGTTTTAAGGACTAAACTTATAAATAACCTAATATTTTAGGGATCAAACATGAAAAATAAGTTGGTCACCTACCAAAAAATTTTCCAATGGGTACAAGTTAGCCACTAAATATGAAATTCTCATATTCGAAGTTTGACCACCAACCAAGATGAAATTTCCAATAAATTGGCCACCAACCAAGAAAAATTTTCAACTTGCCAACTTAATTTCAAGCCAAATCTAACAGTCTCTGCAGCACTAGGGTCATCCTCACTCGGTTTAGTTTCATCATCAATGTTTTCAGTAGCTTCCTTGTTCTGTTCCTCTAGCACGGCAATCTAAATGTTCAAAAAGTCAAAATAAGTAAACAATCTAACAATTTGAACTGATCTTAGAATTTATTTCCACCTAGAATTGTTATACAAAGCAGTTTGACAAACCTGTGAATGTTAGTATATTCGGATTATCCAATCCAAAACTTAAAAAGAAATCACAATAGGAAGACAAAAGCACCCATTCTCGGTGATTGATATGAACAAAAGCAGAGAGACATTATCATGCCCATAACAAGCAATACAATTTCAACAAAAACAACAACTCGTACAACGTGAATTTAAAAGAGTTCAGCTCCTATAATTTCACATACTAGATTAGATCAGATAGGTGTAAGCTTTACAACAACTGTGTTCAACTTAAAGCAACTGCATATGGTGCCATTAAAGTTTGATTAGTCAGAATAAAAAGAAATGAGATTCCAGTCTCGGTCTCCAACAGTTCCATCATCATCATCATATTATTGGTTTCAAAAGCTTTCCAGACCTCGGACTCGGTCTAGAATATAAGGATGGCAAGAAGCTCAACTTTGTACCCTTATACATAATTTTCAAAATTAGCAATCTAATTAAAGTTTAGCTTATAAGCAAGCTATGGTTCTAGGAAGAAATTATGACAAAAGTGAAGCAGAAATGGAAACTCCAATGCATCAAGGCCATGCCAAACTATAGTGAACCGATTGCTTAAACTCTTCATATGTTGCTCAGACTCTTCATTCTTCTTGAAATACACATGTTTGACACATGGATTCGAGGATATGTCTTCCCGGTATTTGGAAGAACTTGGAAAAATCTAAATGTACTCGTGCCAAATACATATCCAAATTGGATACTCTCGCCTAAATTCGAGTAACATAGTAGCGAACAACAATACAAACATTCATATGCTAAATTTTCAGTCATTTATCAATAACATTCCCTTAATAACCATTTACGTCTTCTTTCCACACGCATTAAAGCAGTAAACAACAAGCCAACTCATAGTTCCCTTGAAGAAACACGGAGCATTATCAAACCAAAACCCAGCTAATAGATCAACCAATTATACAAAAGACACAGCCAAATCAAATCCTAATTCCCAGCAAAAAAAAAAAACACCAAGAAACAGAATTCAGTAAAAACAAAGTAAAATGAGAACAAAAATTCGAAATTTATGGAAACCCAAGGAAGAGAATACCGGGATGTATTTAAATTTCCGCCTCGGAGGCTCACCGGGCGTCGCCACATCATCTTCCATGGAAGAATAGTTGGTGCTACTGTAGTTGTTTTGGCTTTGTGATAAAGGGGTCCATTTAAAAAGCACGAGATGAGAGCCGTTATTACCGTTAGAAATACCGTTGGTGCTGTGGTGATTATTATTTTTATTTTGAGAGGGATTATTGTTATTGCTGTTGCCGGTGTTAGATGGGGAAACGTGGACCCATTTCTTCTTCCATTTCCTGACCGGCCCAGTGAACACCGTGGCTGGTCCGTACCGGGTGGAGGACCGCCCGAATCTAGCCAGCACTCCTTCCATTGACTCTTTCGCGTCAGATCGGTATCGTATTCGCTTTGAGCCTGTGACTCGGCTCTATGTTAAAGAGAATTTTTCTTTATTTTTCTGTCTCTTAAGATCTTCCGCCCCTTTTTTTTGGGGTGATATTATGTTGATAGAGTTCGGGTCGGATTTATGCTCCGGGTTGCAACTTTAAAGGGCGAATCAGAACCCATAAACGAGGGGTTTTTTTTACACCCAAGTTTTTATTTTGGAGAATATAATAAATATTATAATAGATTTAGAATTTATAAAAAATATTTTTTATTTAAATTCATCAATTTGAGTTGATAAATTTTAATAAAATATTTTTTTATTAAATTTTATCACATTGAAATAAAAGTTTGAATACAAAATATTTTTTTATTAAAATTTGTCACTTTGACATGATAAGTTCTATACACTATAAAAAAATATCATGGATCCCAAAATAAAAGTGTTAATCTTATTTTATAAATTTTTTTGGGATTGCTCTATTGAGCCAGGAAAAAAAAAACCATACACGAGTGTATTTTGCTCATTGATTTCGTAATTTTAAAAAATTATTGGATAATAGTGTGCTTTTTAATTGCGTCATGAACTTTTAAAATTCGTATTACAATTAATAAAAATTTAATTTATTTTTATTACAATTATTACTTTTAAAATATATCTAGACTTTTTTTATAAAATTTAAACTTTTATAATTATAATTGTATTTGTACTATCAACTTGTTCTAGTAGACTACGTAAATGAATGTACAAATACATAAAAGGGGGATTTTTATGTTCCTTATTTTATTGGAAAGGATGAGATTGAGAGAACAATAACTGAAAAGGGCAAAACCGACCAAAATGTAAATCACATCCAGATCCCCTATAGATATACGGCCGAGATCTCTCCACTGGCGTTAGCTTTTCCCTATATAAACATATATCAATAATAGGGTTTTCACAAAGGCAGTAGCGGCCAATCCATATCCTTCGATCTCTATGCTATCGGTTTCTCTTCTGATATATGTAGTCGTCGTTTTCGCACATAAAAGTCACCACTCGATTGTCATAATTTTTCTATGCTTAAAGAAGAAGAGAAACGATGATCGTTGAAGCTACATGTACCAAGATAAAGGGCTTAAATCAAACCAGTACCCTTGATCTTGTCTTGCCAATGCGGCTGTAGCGATATTGAAATCAAATGGCTGTGAAGTTAACTGGCCGGTTATCGTTCTTTGTCGATCAATCTGCTTACCGAACTTCACACATTTCAGTTTTTTTATTTATTTTCTGTGTGGGATATTTTGTTCTCTAACATCAAAATTCCGGTCACTTTCTAGGCAATCTGCTATGCTTCTCCGCGGTTTCGCGTCTATGGGTGACTATAATTCATTCGGTTTCTGGGAAATTTTTATGTGTTGCTTGCGAGTTCCGTAGCTTTTTGCCCAGATATACGAACACCGCCAGGCATAGCTTATAAAATGGTTAAATTTCATCATACATCACTAAATTATTAGGAAGATAAAAAATGGGCCATTGGATTTCAAAAAGATATAAATGAGTTATTCAAATAATTAATTGATACTCGGTTTGTTAAGTGCAAAATAGATACTGATTTTTTAGTTGCAATTGAGTGATTTGATTATAAAATTTGATAAATTAAATGATTTGATTGTAGAATTTAATAAATTGAATGATTTGATTATAAAATTTGATAAATTTTGTAATTAATAAAGTTAATATTAATTTAGATCAAAATGATCAAAATTGTATTTTTTTGGGTAAAGGCATGAGATAAGCTGTTTAAAACGCAACAACCATGACTGGTTCTCATTCCGAGATTGATCCTCGTGCAACAAAGACAAAGCCATCTCCGGTGGAACTAACCACTAAACACACTTAAGAGTGCTTTGATCAGTCATTTTCATTAAGTAATCGGCTACTTTATTCCCATGTCGGTAAGGTGGACTTCAACTTATAAAATTGAAGGGGAAAAAATAGATTTTCAATAAAAAATGTATAGAAAATTTTAAAATATATGATAGTTTTAAATTTTTAGAGGCGGCCTCTCCTAAGTTTGAGCTCATCACTGCATAACGAGGAACATGCTAAAACTGTACAACCCTAATATTTTTCATCAACTCCACCATGGTTTTAAAATTATGAGCGACCTAAAAATATAATTAGACCATCAAAGTTGGGAAGGGCAATTGCCCCTCCTACCTATAACGTACATTTGTCCTGGTGGATCTAGAGAAGCCCCGAAGCTTGCTCTTGTCAACCGAAAAACGTGTTGCAATCTCTCTGTAACGGTGGCTTGGTATTCGACTGCTGAGAATACAAAACGAAGGGTTCCTTGTTAAGTTGGACTGTTGGAGTATACTTATTGATACATCCCAAAGCATTTTGCGTTCGGATTCTTAGTTTAAAATTTAAAATGAATGAACTCATGCTAGGACAGGTGGTGACTCGGAATTATTCTTTCTTTTGGAGATCCGTTCCTCATGTTTGGACATTCTTCCGTAACGTCTGTTGGTCTATTTACGATGGAAGAAGAACCGAATTCAGGTATGTGGCTTGGATTCCGATGATGAAACATATTGCTGAATTAATCTCTCATGACCGCATTCTCGATCCCCAACTGGTGGTGCGCGACTACGTTACAAATGATGAAAGTTGGAACATTCACCGCTTGAGACAAGCGTTAAATGAAGGGATTGTTCAGCGGATCATGGCGATACATCCTAAATGTGATTGTTATAAAAATTGACTGTTGCAAAATAAGGTATTAGTACTGATTGAATAATTAAAAATAATAAACAAAGAATTGATCAATTGTGTCGTGGTATTAACTATTACCATATAACCGAATTCGCCCCAATGAGTGTAATCGATATAATAGACGAATAAACCACTGAGATTGGTAAGACTCTAAATTTTTTATACACCAAAAAAAAATGGAATGGACTTTTGTGTACCATCTTCTCTCTAAACTTAAAATTAGAACTCAGAAAAGTCACGAAAATAATAAGAAGAAAGCTAGTGTTGAATTCAAAGTAAATATTTGCTTGAGAGAGATCAAATGAAAAAGACTTGCCGATTATTTATAAGCTAGATAGTGAGAGCAAAAACGTCATTACATTCAATAGCATTAAAAATGTTTTATTTCTGAGCATTAACAACAATGGTGTGGGTGAGGACTTTTTGACTTGGCGATGGGATCATACATGAACTTTTACGGTAAAATCTGCCTTCTGTGAGCTTCAGAGGTGTTCTCGGAACAATCAAAATAACACTTGATATCTTGCTTGGGATTTTATTTGTCCTTAGCGAGTGAGGCAATATTTGGTTCGTGCTTCGCAATCGTTTAATGACTAATCATAAGCACACCATACAAAGGCTTACGACAGATCATCATGCTGGTTTGTGTTGCGAAAGACGGCTATCGGATAGAGCAAAATCGCAACTGATAATTTGAGAAAATAAAAAATGAAGATAAAAGAGACACAAAGTTTACGTGGAAAACCCCTAAAATTTTAGGGTAAAAACCACGGGCAACGGTAGAAGAATTTCACTATGAGAAAATAGGAATTACAACCTCTCTCGATCTACCAAGGAGAAAACAATGATAATTCTCTCTAGATAAAAAGGAGAAAACAACTCTCAAGAAACTCTCTAAAATCTCTCTAGTATTGGAAGAAAGCTAGAATGCTTTGGGATAGTTTTGAAGCTAAATGAGCTAGGGTATTTATAGTTGAAACTTAAGGACTAATCTTATAAATACCCTAAAGTTTAGTGACTAAAGTTTGTAATTTACCCATTTAATTTTCAAACATTGTTGCACCTAATTTTGACATTGCAATATTAGGTGCCTAACTTGAACCAATTTTCTCCAAGCTTTGACATTTCAACAATCTCCCACTTGAAGATTTGATTGGAACAATCATATCTTCACACCATTCTTTCTACCTTGTACCATCATGTTGCTTACGTCTCTGACAGGCCACAAGAGGATCGACACCAAGTAAATTTATCAGTGTTGATTGCCTTCGTCATGAAATCTGCTATGTTGTCTTTGGTATGGATCTTCTGCATATCTACTGTCCCTTCTTCCACCTTTTCACGAATGAAATGGTACTGAACTCGTATGTGCTTTGTCCTTGAATGAAATGCTGGATTCCTTGCTAGATGCAAGGCGCTTTGACTGTCACAAAACAGAGAGACATACTCTTGATTGTGCCCAAGCTCCTCCAATAATATCTTCAACCAAATTGCTTCTTTACTGGCTTGTGTAGCTGCTACATATTCTGCTTCTGTTGTGGATGTAGCCACAACTGACTACAATTTTGAAACCCAGCTTACAGCTCCACCAGCAATTTTGAACACATATCCTGTTATAGATTTGCTTTTATCCAAATCCCCTGCATAGTCAGAATCTACATACCCATTGATTAGTAAGTTTGATCCTCCGTAACATAATGCAATATTTGAGGTCCCTTTGATGTATCTCAGGATCCTCTTTACTGTATTCCAATGCTCTTTGCCTGGATTCGCCATGTACCGACTAACCACTCCCACTGCTTGTGCAATGTCTGGTCTTGTGCATATCATAGCGAACATTAAACTTCCCACTGCTGATGCATACGGTACTCGAGACATCTCCATCCTCTCTTCTTCACTGCTAGGACTCATACTGGAGGATAATTTGAAGTTAATAGGAAGAGGGGTAGAAATTTGCTTACAATCTTGCATGTTGAATCGTGACAAGATCTTCTTCAAGTAATTCTTTTGTGAAAGCCAAATCTTCCTATTACTTCTGTCTCGGTGAATTTGCATCCCTAGAATCTTGTTTGTTGATCTCAAGTCCTTCATTTCAAATTCCCTAGCCAGTTGTGCCTTTAATTCTTCAATATGATCTTTGTTGGGTCCTGCAACCAACATGTCATCCACATACAACAACAATATAACAAAATCGTTATCACCAGACCTCTTGAAATAAGCACAAGGGTCTGCATTAAGTCTGTTGTATCCAAGACACATAATGAAGGAATCAAATCTCTTATACCAACACCTCGGCGCCTGCTTTAGACCATACAGAGATTTGTTCAACCTGCAAACCAAGTTCTTCTTTTCTTTTTCTTCAAAACCTTTAGGCGGAGCATGTAAATCTCTTCTTCAAGATTTCCATGAAGAAAAGCTGTTTTAACATCTAGCTGCTCTAGATGTAAGTTCAATGTAGCACACATTGCCAAGAGTACTCGAACTGTTGTTAGTCGAACCACAGGAGAAAAAATTTCATTGAAATCAATACATTCTTTTTGAGCATATCCTTTGACAACCAGTCTTGCACGGTACCTCTCCACTTGATCGTCAACATTTCGCTTGATTTTGAAGACCCATTTGTTACCAATTGGCTTCCTTCATTGTGGTAGTGGCACAAGGTCCCATGTATTAGTTTTATGAAGGGCTTCGATTTCTTCTTGCATTGCCATCATCCACAGTGAAGCATCTGAGCTGTTTATTGCCTCCTGGTATGTTGATGGCTCACCGTCCTCTGTTAAAAGGCAGTATGCAATATTACCTTCTATAACATAATCTGAGTGTCAATTGGGACGCCTTCTCATATGATCTGATTGACGAGTTGTTGGAGCTTCAGAACTCTCTGGTTCTTGTTCATCATGTGCTGGTTCTGCTTCAGAAGAATCTCCTTGTTCAACATCCTTTTCCACATGTATCTGTGTAGTCTCTGACTTTTCAGTGCTATCATTGTCTTCTTTTCTTTGTAGTTTATCTTCTACAAAGATAACATCCCTGCTGATGATCACTTTACGGGCAGTGGGATCCCACAAGCGATACTCTTTGACTCCATCAGCATACCCCAAGAATTTGCATTTCCTGGATTTTGGATCCAGCTTTGAGATTTCTTGGGAGTTGTACATCACGTACACAATACTTCCAAATACATGGAGGTTTGAATAATCAGCAGGTTTACCAGTCCACGTCTCCATTGGTGTCTTCAGCTCTATTGCAGTTGATGGAGCTCGATTCACCAAATAACAGGCGGTATTGACTGCTTCTGCCCAGAATTATTTTTCTAGGCATGCATCCCTCAACATTGCTCTTGTTCTTTCTAACAAGGTTCTGTTCATCCGCTCTGCCACTCCATTTTGTTGAGGAGTGTTCGCCACTGTGAACTGTCTTTTGATGCCTTCTTTCCTGCAAAAGTCATCAAATTCTTCGCTTGTGTATTCTCCTCCATTATCTGTTCTAAAACACTTGATCTTATTTACAGAATCAAGTTCCACCCGCACTTTGAAGTTTTTGAAAGTGGAAAACACATATGACTTCTTCTTAATAGGGTACACCCAACATCTCCTGGAGTAGTCATCAATAAATGGGACAAAGTATTTTGCTCCACCTAGGGATGTAACTGGTGCTTGCCATACTTCAGAGTGAACCAATTCTAGAAAAATTTTGCCTCTAGAATTTGATGTGTTGAATTTCAGCCGGTGCTGCTTACTTGTTATGCAATGCTCACACAAAGGAAGTGATACCTTTGTTAAGCCTGGAGGTAGCTTTTGCTTCATAAGGACTTTTATTCCTTGTTCTGACATGTGTCCAAGTTTCTGATGCCATAGCATTGCCGAATCTGAACTACATGAGGCAACAGAGGCTTCTGCTTCTACCAAAGTCTCTCCCTTCAGCATGTACAAGTTTGCAGTTATCTTTTCACCTTTCAGCACCACAAGCGCTCCACGGAACACCTTCATGATTCCTTTCCTTGTTTCAATCTTGCTTGCATTATTATCCAACAATCCGTAGGATAATAAATTTTTCTTCAGGCCTTTCACGTGCCGCACATCTCGAACAACTTTAATTGTTCCATCATACATCTTCAATTTGATGGTTCCCACGCCAACGATCTCTAAGGCATGATCATTGCAATTATAAACAGATCCTCCTGAGACAGGTTCATAATGATGGAACCATTCTCTTCTTGAGGTCATGTGATAAGTTGCTCCCGAATCAATGAGCCATATATCTGCAAATCGTTTTCTTCCTTCTACGGTGGTTGATGCTTCACAACATAGAGCATCTCCATCATCTGAAGTGTTTGCGGTATTGCCTTGTGGATTGGAGTTTTTATTTAGACTCCAACAATCCTTCTTCAAGTGACCCTTCTTTCCACAGTTGTAACACTTTAAATTCTTCTTGCTCCCCGACTTCGATCTACCATGTTTGTGACTGCTGCTTTGGCCACGTTCTGTTAATCTTCCTCTCATCGTTGTCATCGTTGTCAACGCTTCTGCTTGTTGCAGATTTACTTGTCTGTCTTCCTTGTTCTTGCGCCGATTTTCTTCTTATAGAACAGCAGCTGCAACATCATCGAAGACTAAACTGGTGACATTACTGTTTGTCAAATTGATGATGAGTTGATCGTATGAATCCGGTAGACTTTGAAGTAGAAGTTCAGCACGTTCTTGTTCTCCTATTTTACAGCTTAAGGATGTAAGCTGAGAAAATAATGTGTTCAGTGTATTTAAGTGCTCCGTCACTGAAGTAGATTCTGGCATACGGAGAGTGTACAATTTCCTCTTAAGGAAAATTTTATTGTGCAACGATGTGGCCTCGTACAGTTTTGTGAGATGATCCCATATCTCCTTAGCTCTCTTCTTCTCCTCGATGCTTGACAATACTTCATCTGCTAATGCTAGATGAAAGTTTGCCATAGCATTTCCATCCATCTCGTTCCATTTGATGTCATCTGTGAAATCCACCGGCCTTTCATTGATAGCCGCTAGACACCCGTCTTTCCTCAGGATGGCCTTCATCTTTAATTTCCACAATGAGAAATTTCTCCCATTGAACTTTTCAATATCAAATTTCGTTGCCATAGCTTCTATTACGGATAGCTCCCACTATTTCACTATCGTGAATAGTTCTCTGGAACCTTCAAAGAATGGGTAATACCTTCTTACTTTCTTATGTTGGAGGATCCACCTTTTGGTGGCAACCACAAAGACAATAAGCAGATATTACACACTCCAATCTGGCTCGGATACCAATTGTTGCGAAAGACGGCTATCGGATAGAGTAAAATCACAACTGATAATTTGAGAAAATAAAAAATGAAGATAAAAGAGACACAAAGTTTACGTGGAAAACCCCTAAAATTTTAGGGTAAAAACCACGGGCAACTGTAGAAGAATTTCACTATGAGAAAATAGGAATTACAACCTCTCTCGATCTACCAAGGAGAAAACAATGATAATTCTCTCTAGATAAAAAGGAGAAAACAACTCTCAAGAAACTCTCTAAAATCTCTCTAGTATTGGAAGAAAGCTAGAATGCTTTGGGATAGTTTTGAAGCTAAATGAGCTAGGGTATTTATAGTTGAAACTTAAGGACTAATCTTATAAATACCCTAAAGTTTAGTGACTAAAGTTTGTAATTTACCCATTTAATTTTCAAACATTGTTGCACTTAATTTTGACATTGTTGCACCTAATTTTGACATTGCAATATTAGGTGTCTAACTTGAACCAATTTTCTCCAAGCTTTGACATTTCAACAGTTTGTACGTAGAAATGAAGAAACAATCATTCATGTTCTTCGCGATTGTCCTAATATTCAAATGGTTTGATCTCAGTCGATCCAAACTCTCTTACCCAAGAATTCTTTTCTACACCTCTATTCGATTGGATAAAAACAAACCTTAATAAAAAAATTGATCCTTGATCGTATCGAATGCCATTAGACACACCTGTTTGGTATTGTTATGTGGAGAACTTAGAAACAACGTAAAAAGTTTATTATTAATGAGCAGGTATGGTCTTCATCGGACATCATTCTATCAACGTAGTCTTGAGCACTAGCGATCTGAAGCTCCCTCTTGGGACCAATTGTAGCTGTGGTAAGAGGACTCAATGGCAACCACCCAATGCTGACGTGTTAAAGCTCAACACCGATGGAACGATTAACCAAGGACCCATGGTGGCAACAGGCGGAGGAGTCCATCGAGATAACAATGTCGTTTGGTTAGCTAGTTTTCATCGAAACATCGGGAGGTTTTCGATTCTCCATGCCGAACTTATAAAAATTATGTGGGGGTGAACTTTTAAAATTTTAGGAAGTGACGAACTTATAAAATTCAAGGTGACGAAAATAGATTTCCAATAAAAATATATAAAAAATCTAAAATATATAGTAATTTTAAATTCTCAGTGGAGCGACTACCTGTTGGGGAAACCGGGTTATTTCCCACACGAACGTAGTTTTAAAATTGACCTAAAATGTCAAGATCAAAATCACCAAAGGTTGTATAGCGGACAAACCCGTCAATCTATTGAATATTGAAACACAATAAAAAAACCGAATAAAGAACAATAAAAGAGAGAACATACCAAATTTACGAGGTTCGACGAGAATATCGTCTACTCCTCGGGCACCACACCGGATGATAACTTCACTATCAACAAATATTACAACAATTGGAATTCTTTAGAATTCCCAAAGTGAGAGAATGAAGAAAACAAGAGGAAGAGAGAACTTATTTTAGGATGATTTCTAATGAAATACTTAAGCCTATTTATAGTTGAGTTTTAAGGACTAAACTTATAAATAACCTAATATTTTAGGGACCAAGGATAAAATTCCCATGTGCACAATTTCACCACCTACCAAAGATGAATTTCCAATAAGTTGGCTACCAACCAAGATGAAATTCTCATGTGCAAAGTTTGCTACCTACCAAAGATGAATTTTTCAACTTGCCAAATTTGACAATTTACAAGGCAAACGTAACACTACCTTCATCTATCCCCTTTAATCCATCCTTAGCATGAGGGTATCCAATGTCTTTTTTATCCAAAGACAAGGCTGGTTATGAAACTGAATAAGTACTCATTGTTTTGCGGCTTTACTTTTTTGTAATACATCGAGATCAAACATGGTTAAGAAGAATCCATGTCCCTATCTAGCAATGAAACGACCTCAGTCGGAGGGTTCTGGAAAACCACTGTTCCAATAGCTTGTCCCCTAGCTAACGCTGCCATTTTGTCAGCAACAGAATTTGCTTCGCGTTTAATACGACTTAGTTTTATCTGCCACCTCCGTTTCAATAAGGAGTGGATCATACTCATAACCGTCCAACTCCCATTCTCCGGCCGATTATGATGTATAACCTCCAATACTTGCGCACAATCAGATTCAAACTCAAGTTTTTTAAATCTAATATTCCATGCATAGACCAAGGCATCATGAATGACCCACAGCTCCGCCGCAAGGACCTTGCACACACCTAAACTACAGGCAAAACCCATGATCCAACCCCCTTGATCATCACGTAGAACACCCCCGGCCGATGTCATCTTTGCCACTCCACCAACGGCACCATCAGTATTTACTTTAATCCAACCCGCTAATGGCCGACACCACCCACCAGCAACGTGAGCGTTACCTTGAGACTGCTTACTACATTCCTCGCTCGCTATAATGTCGTTCCGAAGTCTAAAACTCTGAATTAGCAGGTCTTCATTCTCGACATAATCAGGTTGAAACATCAAATTACACCGGCTCTTCCATAGTTTCCAGCAAATGATTGCAAATAAAACATTCCAGTTGCTATTGATGAAAGAAAAATTGCCTTAGCCCTCAACATTCGCTAGGACCCATTCTTCATGAGGCATCCGTAGAAACAAGGAAAGTTTATCTTAGAAAATCATCCTACTACATATACTTCGAGCAAACCTGCAGCTGTGAAGAACATGACTTATGTCTTCATCCCCATCGTGGCACAACAAGCACCTCCCCGACGTTGCAAGATGGCGGCGACATCGTTCCACGTTAGTCAACAGTTTACCATGGAGAGTTAACCGAATGAAAGTTTTAATATGTTGTGGCACCTTGAGCTTCCACACGAGCTTCCATGGAAATTTAACCCGATTATAAGTTGATGAAGACAAAGCAAGGTAAGCTGATCGAACCGTAAAGGTACAACTTACCTCCCTTCCCCATTCTGGAATATCCAGACCAAAGCTCCGGTTCGGAGGGTAAACAGCAGTGATACGACAAAATATCCATTCAGGCACCCACGACCTTAACCAACACCAATCCCAATCTTCAAACGGTGTAGTCAATATACGCACCGGCGTTGGTGGCGGTGTTTTCGGAAGCAAGCTATGATCAGCGAGGGGTCCTATATCCTCCAGCCAAATATCATTCCAAAAATCAGTCCTCAAGCCATCACAAATATTTCAATCTATGTTTTATCGTATAGTCTCCCATATGCAGCTTAACCCCTTCCACAAACAAGAGCAACATGGTCGGCCGATAGTATTAGGAACATCTCCATTCCATTTATATTTGTGTTTTAAGTACCTTGATCCAGAGCTTATCGATACCATCAATAAGTTGTTTCCTAACCTTCATGAGAAAAGCTTTGTTCTACGTCCTCAAAGC
This sequence comes from Hibiscus syriacus, assembly GCF_006381635.1. NCBI lineage: Eukaryota > Viridiplantae > Streptophyta > Magnoliopsida > Malvales > Malvaceae > Hibiscus > Hibiscus syriacus. The sequence goes on along the minus strand of NW_024063399.1, from coordinate 49,066 downwards.
CTTGAATCCTAACTTCCCTCATCAATTAGAAGTTGCATCATATCCCAGTTAACCATAGATATCTTCCTGGATTCATCATTCGCTCCACACACAAAACGCCGGATAAGTTGCTCCAACCTATTGAAAATCCCTTTGGGTAACCATGTGGATAGCGTAATAGGGAATCGCCTATAACACCGCTTTAGCCGAGGTAATTCGGTCTGCTAGGGATAGATTTTTAGCCGCCCATCCGGACAACAGCTTCTCCACCTTCTCAATGAGGTATTGATACGTTGCTTTAGTCACACGCCCATGTAAAAGAGGCACACTCAAATATTTTCCAAGGTTCTGAACTTCTTCAAATCCAAAACTCCGAGTAATTAAGTCCTTCAACACGGAATCACAATTCTTGGAAAAGTGGATTTGAGTCTTGGCAATACTAACCCGATGGCTGGAACACAAACAAAAACCCTCCATAACTTCTTTAACAACCTTCGATTGTTCTACTGATGCTCCGTACAAAGAACTAAATCATCCGCAAAAAATAAGTGGGAGATAACTGGACTGTTCTTCGACAAGAAGATTTACTTCCAATCGCCTCTAGCAACCCGTCGATTAATAGCATAAGATAATCTTTCCATACAAAGCATTAAAATATAGCGAGAGAGAGGGTCTCCTTGTCGGATTCCACGGGTCGGATTGAACCCCTCAGTCACATCACCATTCCAAAGAACCTGTGTGGATACAGAGGTAATGCAAAGCGTAATCCACCGGATAAGGGGGATGTGAGCCTAATCTCTTGAAATGTTTCCTCTATGAAGTCCCACTCGAGTCTATCATATGCCTTTTTCAGATACACTTTTATCTTCATCCACGCTTTCTTGCCAGTTTTAAGACGCATTGAATGGATAACCTCCTAGCAAGTATGATGTTATCAGTTATATTCCTTCCAGGAACAAAACTAGATTGACTCTTCGACACCCATTCAGGCAGCAAAGGCTTCAGCCGGTTAACTAGTTTAGTAATAACTTTGAAAGGCACTGTACAAAGACTGATGGGTCTAAATTGGGAGATCTTCTCGGGTACCTCAACTTTAGGGATAATGACCAAGAGCATTCTATTAGTCCAATCTGGTAAAGCACCATTCTCAAAAAAGCATTTCACAAAATGGACCGGGTTCTATCCAACAATGTCCCAGTTCCTTTGGAAAAACCTGCTTGAAATCCATAAATTCCCAGAGCTTTCATCAGATCCATCATAAACAAAGTTTGGCTTATCTCTTCAGAAGTAACAGTCTGAGTCAGAACCTTGAGTCGATTTGGCTCAAGATGATTGAATCCCCCTAAGAATTCAGCTCTAGTAGGCTGGCGAGATGCAAAGGAGAATAATTCACTATAAAATTGAGTCACATGCCTCTGCAACACAGCTTGATCCTCACACCAGGTACCATCATCAAGATTAAGCATACGAATAGCATTTCACTGTATTCTATTAATAGTTAAGGCATGGAAAAATTTGGTATTCCTGTCTCCCTTTGCAATTCACATGCTTCTTGATTTTTAATGTCATAATATCTCCTCATGATTTTTTATTTTTGGTGTCAAAATCCTTCTTAAGAGAGCATAGAGATCCAATAAAAACTCGGAGTTGGATCGCTCTAAAGCAATCTCAATACCACAAATCCTTGTAAGAAGAATTGTCTTACGTCTCCCACTATGACCAAAAACTTTAGAATTCTAGCGTCGACACTTCTCTTGTATCTCAATCAGATTTTCGAACACAAGAGCATTTCGATTCCAAGAGTTCGCCATAAAACTTCCAAATTTCGGGTGCTCATTCCAAGCTGCAAAAAACCTAAAAGACCGGTTATGCTGAACTGATTTAGGCACCTCAGTAGATTGACATATAGGTCTATGATCCGAACCCAACTTTTGCGGATGAATTACTTCAGAGTAGCTAAAATAATTAAACCAATGATTGTTGCAAAGGCACCTATCAAGTATGTGGCTGAGATTTCTACGCTGTCATGTATAATGTGGCCCATTGAAACCCATGTCAACTAAACCAGAACAGAACATGAACTCGCAAAAGTGTGAACAACCACCTGGTCTTCTATGAGAACCCCCAATCCTCTCATGAGATCCACTAATAGCATTAAAATCATCACCTAGCGCCCACGACTTATCATTGTCTAGCTCAAGAGCACCCAATTGACTCAAGACATTTCTACGAATACTTGCAACTGGACTAACATAGACTTATCAGGAAACTTTTTAAACTTCCAGTCTCCACACATAATCTATGAAAAAATTAGTTTGAAGCCACAAGGAAATCTAAAGAAATAGTGTCTCTCCACATCACCCAAATACCACTTGAGAACCCATTCGCTTCAACTCGAAAAAAATGGTCAAATCCGGATTTACGAAAGAAACCCTCCGCCTTAGCTCCACTAACCGAGGCTCAAAAATAGAAAAAATATCTGGTCTCTGAATCTGAACTAACAATTTAAAATAATGGTGAAAAGAAAGGTCAAGTGTGCCTTGAGAGTTCCAAAAAATGATTTTAACCATTACAAGGGTGGACAAAAGAGCTAACCGAACTCAAAGCTGCCGAGGGCCCTGCGGCTCCCCTTCGAAAGTGACATTCTCCCTCCACTACACTTCCTGACCGATTTGGCCACCCATATCATTAGGATTAAAGCCCCCCAAATCCAACCTAGCCTCGGCTTGATTAAGGTCATTCGTCACCGACTCAACCCAATCCGCAAGCATTGCCTTGGGTGGACCTCACTCTTCTTTTTTCCTTATCCCGACCCTTTTCTTAGCAACACTTTTAGATAAAAACATATTCCTCGCCTCCGATTTTGATGAAAGACCATGGCTAATTTTTTACGTAAATATGTCATTCCGTTCACGTAGAGCTTCCCTCCAATCCTCATCAACAATTTGAATGGTCGTATGATTCCTCGCAGTAAGATCTGAATGCACTTATACTACCTTTTCCTTCGAGGCAATCACAATGACCTCCTTATTCCCTTGTCCCTCCACTAAGTCCGTACTTCCAATTCGATTAAAATCAGAAGACTTCAAAGGAACAACTCTACTGCTCGACGGATCGGTAGGCAGATGGTTAACCACCTCTAACTTTTGGTTTTATTCCACGACCTCCTTAGCTTTATTTACGACGTTGGTGTCCGTTCTAATCTGTTGAACCTCACTGTCATTAGCCATTACAACCGTAAATCGGATACCACCAGTCTGATTCTCCTTATTATTCATTGCTTGTTCCGATTCTTCCAACTTCTTGCTGGTCTCAGCCTACTCTTCATCTCCTAAAGTAGCCAACGTTTCAAAACGAGATCCCACACCACTAGCATGGTTTCTACCTGTGCCCTCTGTTAGATTTGGCTTAAAATTAAGTTGACAAGTTGGAAATTTCATCTTGGTTGGTAGCCAAACTTTGAACATGAGAATTTCATATTTGGCGGCTAAGTTGTACACATTGAAAAATTCTTTGGTAGGTGGCCAACTTTTTTTTCATGTTTAATCCCTAAAATATTAGGTTATTTATAAGTTTAGTCCTTAAAACTCAACTATAAATAGGTCTAAGTATTTCATTAGAAATATCCCAAAACAAGTTCTCTATTTCTCTTGGATTCTTCATTCTCCCACTTTGGGAATTCTAAAGAATTTCATTTGTTGTAAAATTGGCGATATAGTGGAGTTATCATCCGGTGTGGTGCCCGAGGAGTAGACGATATTCTCGTCGAACCTCGTAAATTGGGTGTGTTCTCTCCTTTATTGTTTTTTATTCGATTTTTTCCATTGTGTTTCAATATTCAATAGTTTGACAGATTTATCCGTTGTGCAACCTTTGGTGGTTTTGATCTTGACATTTTAGGTCAATTTTGAAACTACGTTCGTGTGGGAAATAACCCGATTTCCCCAATAATTAGCATCAGAGCTTCGGTTGAGGTTATCCTGGTGGTTCCGTTACTGAAAAGATACAGTTCGTGTTATTGAATATTGTTCATTGGAATTAAAATGCCAAAATACGGATCAGTTGAGACATCAAGCTCTTCATCCGGACCGGTGAGGAGGATGATGTCAAATGCAAATTTCTCGGTGGAGTTGTTCGATGGATCCGATCATTTTGGCATGTGGTAAGACGAGGTATTATACGCTTTATTCCAACAAGGTCTAGACATCGCCATTGAGAAAGAAAAGCCCGAATATATGGAGGAAAAAGAATGGGGAACAATCAATCGTTTGGCGTGCAGCACGATTCGATCTTGTCTTTCTAGGGAGCAGAAGTATGGCTACAAGAACGAGACTTCTGCAAGTAAGATGTGGAAAATATTGGAGGAAAAATTTCTAAAGAAAAGTTCTCAAAATCGCCTCCACATGAAGAAAATATTGTTCAGATTTGATTATCAACCATGCACCAGTATGAATGAACACATCACTGCGTTCAATGAGCTAGTGGCAGACTTATTGGGTATGGATGAAACCTTCAAAGATGAAGATTTGGCCTTGATGTTGTTGTCATCTCTTCCAGATGAATTTGAGCACCTTGAGGCAAAGTTACTTTATGGTAAGGATAATGTTACCCTTAAAGATGTAACTGTTGCTTTGTATAGTTATGAGCTCAGGAATAAAACCAAGAAAGAGAGCAAGTACGAAGCAGCGGAGGCCATGGTGGCAAGAGGTTGCTCGAAAAGTCAAAAGCCAAAGTGGAGAGGGAGATCAAAGTCGAAGTCCAGACTGAGAAAAGATGAATGTGCCTTTTGTCATGAGAAAGGCCATTGGAAGAAAGATTGTCCGAAGCTGAAGAAGAAAGGAAAAGCTGCCCCAGATGCATGTGTTGCAGAGCATGATGCAAATGACTCTGACATATCATTGGTTACTTCATCAACAACATTCCATTCAGATGAATGGATATTAGATTCGGGTTGCACCTATCATATGTCCCCTAATCGGGGAGTGGTTCTCTGGTTTAGTAGAACTAAATGCAGGAGTTGTTTATATGGGTAATGACAATACTTGTAAAACTGTTGGGATAGGTTCAATTCGATTGAAGAATCAAGATAGATCAACCAGAGTTCTGATAGATGTCTGATACGTGCCCATTTTGAAGAAAAATCTCATCCGTTGGGAGCCTTGGAATCCAAAGGCTCAGTAGTCACTATGAGAGATGGAGTTTTAAAAGTCACATATGGCGCACTTGTGATGAAGAAGGGCATCAGGAAAAATAATTTGTATTACTATCAAGGTAGTACAATTATTGGAGCAGTTGCAACAGCTTCCGGAGGTGTTGAATTGGACGCAACCCAGTTGTGGCATATGCGGTTGGGACATGCTGGAGAGAAATCCTTGCAAATTCTGGCAAAGAAATGATTGTTGAAAGGTGCAAAAGCTTGTAAATTGAACTTTTGCGAGCATTGTGTTCTGGGAAAGCAGAAGAGAGTGAAGTTTGGTACCACTATACATAATACAAAAGGTATTGTGGATTATATTCACTCAAATGTATGGGGTCCTTCAAAGACATCGTCTTTGAGAGGAAACCATTATTTTGTAACTTTTGTTGATGACCTTTCCAGAAGAGTTTAGGTGTATCCGATGAAGTCTAAAGATGAAGTGCTTCGAATTTTCCTGAAATGGAAAAATATGATCGAGAACCAGACTGGTAGAAAGATCAAACGTCTTAGGACGAACAATGAAGGGGAATATAAAAGTGTCCAATTCTTTGACGTTTGCCATGAGTATGGTATTGTTCGACACTTCACTGTTAGAAATACACCACAACAGAATGGGGTGGCAGAGCGTATGAATCGAACACTATTGGAAAAAGTTCGATGTATGTTGTCTAATGCTAGGTTAGGCAAGACATTTTAGGCTGAGGCTTGACATATGCTGGCCATCTCATCGATCGTCTGCCGTCATTAGCGATAGGAGGAAAAACACCATTGGAGGTATGGTCTAGAAAACCTGCTACTGATTATGATTCCTTGCATGTATTTGGATCCACTACTTATTATCATGTGAATGAATCCAAGCTTGATCCGAGAGCAAAGAAGGCTTTCTTTATGGGAATCACCCATGGAGTGAAGGGATTCCGCCTTTGGTGTTTAGACACCAAGAAGATAATTTGTAGTAGAGATGTTACCATTGATGAATCTTCCCTAATAAAGAAGGTAACAAATGAAGCTGTCCAGACAAGTAGTACTCCGCAGCAGGTGGAGCATACTCCAAAACAGGTGAAGTTTCAGCAGACGATGATCCCAGACGCTGATGTAGTTGATTCTTCAACTCCAATAGAAGAATCAGAAGATGAAGAGGTTCAAACCCAAGAACCATTGGAGACACCATAACCACTTGCAGTTACAAGGCCAAGAAGAGAAATTCGTGGACCTGCTCGATTTGTTGATATGGTGCCCTATGCTCTTCCAGTTGTTGATGATGATATCCCTGTCACTTACCAAGAAGCAATACAAAGCTTGGAAAGTGATAAGTGGAAAAGTGCCATGGATGAAGAAATGCAATCTCTCCAAGAGAACAACATTTGGAAACTGGCTCAATTACCGAAAGGTAAAAGATCAATTGGATGCAAGTGGGTATTTGCAATGAAAGATGGATCTCATAGCAAGAAAGAAGTTCGCTACAAGGCATAGTTGGTAGCTAAAGGCTACGCTCAGAAGGAGGGGATCGACTACAATGAAGTATTTTCCCATGTTGTGAAACATTCCTCCATTAGAATATTGTTGGCCTTGGTAGCATAGTTGAATTTGGAGCTAGCTCAACTTGATGTAAAGACGGCTTTCTTGCACGGTGATTTAGAAGAGGAGATCTCTATGACTCAGCCAGAAGGATACAAAGATGGTGGTCGTGAGAAATGGGTTTGTAAGCTGAACAAATCGCTATATGGATTGAAGCAATCTCCGAGGCAGTGGTACAAGTGATTTGATAGCTTCATGAGGAGGCAAAAGTACACTAGAAGCAAATATGATCATTGTGTGTATTTGCAAAAGCTTAAAGATGGATCTTTCATTTATCTTCTCTTGTACGTTGACGATATGTTGATCGCTTCGAAGAGTCAAAAGAAGATAGACAAATTAAAGGCTCAGTTGAATCAAGAGTTTGAGATGAAAGATCTAGGTAAGGCCAAGAAGATTCTTGGTATGGAGATAAGCAGAGATAGACAGAGAGGGAAGCTTTGTTTAACACAGAAGCAGTATCTGAGAAAGGTATTACAATGTTTTTGCATGAATGAAAATACCAAACATGTAAGTATCCCACTAGCTTCTCATTTGAAACTTAGTTCTCAATTATCTCCTAAAACTAACGAAGAACGAGAGTATATGGAAAAAGTTCCATATGTTAATGCAGTTGGGAGCTTGATGTATGCAATGGTGTGTACACGTCCTGACATTTCACAAGCAGTTGGAGTTGTGAGCAGTTACATGCATGATCCTGGAGAAGGACATTGGCAAGCTGTGAAATGGATTCTACGGTATCTCCAACAAACCGTGGATGTTGGTTTAGTTTTTGAACAGGATGAAGCACTTGGTCAGTGTGTGGTTGGATATGTTGATTCCGATTATGCTGGTGATTTGGATAAGCGTCGATAAACTACTAGGTATTTGTTTACTCTTGCTAAAGCCCCAGTAAGTTGGAAGTCTACATTGCAATCTACGGTGGCCTTGTCTACTACAGAGGCAGAATACATGGCAGTTTCAGAGGCTGTAAAGGAAGCAATTTAGCTTAACGAGTTGATGGAAGACTTGGGAGTTGTTCAAAGTCACATTAGTCTCTATTGTGACAGTCAGAGCGCTATTCACTTAGCGAAAAATCAAGTCTACCATTCAAGGACTAAGCATATCGACGTGAGGTATCACTTTGTGCGGGAGATCTTTGAAGAAGGAAAGATTCTACTTCAGAAAATTGTGACATCAGAAAATCCTGCAGATATGATGACCAAGGTAGTAACAGTAATCAAGTTCAATCATTGTTTGAACTTGATTATCATCCTGAAAAAATGAACACCTTCGGGTGTGTGGCGCTTGTGAGCGCAATTAGAGGCACTACAAATTTGGGGAGTTGAAGAAGTTGAGTAGGCTTGGTAATTTCAAGCCAAGGTGGAGATTTGTTAGATTTGGCTTGAAATTAAGTTGGCAAGTTAGAAATTTCATCTTGGTTGGTGGCCAAACTTTGAACATGGGAATTTCATATTTGGTGGCTAACTTGTACACATTGGAAAATTCTTTGGTAGGTGGCCAACTTATTTTTCATGTTTAATCCCTAAAATATTAGGTTATTTATAAGTTTAGTCCTTAAAACTCAACTATAAATAGGTCTAAGTATTTCATTAGAAACCATCCCAAAACAAGTATTTCATTCTCCCACTTTGGGAATTCTAAAGAATTCCATTTGTTGTAATATTGGCGATATAGTGAAGTTATCATCTGGTGTGGTGCCCGAGGAGTAGACGATATTCTCGTCGAACCTCGTAAATTTGGTGTGTTCTCTCCTTTATTGTTTTTATTCGGTTTTTTCCATTGTGTTTCAATATTCAATAGTTTGACAGATTTATCCTCTGTGCAACCTTTGGTGTTTTGATCTTGACATTTTAGGTCAATTTTGAAACTACGTTCGTGTGGGAAATAACCCGATTTCCCCAACACCCTCCACAGTAGAGCTTTTCTTTCCAGCATTAAAATTCCTCCTCCAATTCGTCACCTATGGACCATATGGTTCATCCGGAGTCAAGGGCCTTTCAGTTTCCTTTGTTTTAACATTAGTAACCGAGCTGCCATCCACCCAACACGTTTCTTGCGCATGGCCATACATACTGCACTTGAAGCAGATAGTAGGGAGACCTTCATATTCCACAAATTGATATCGTCCATCAATTCTTATCCTGGGGATCAAAGGCCTATCAAGGTTAACAACAATAGCGAGTCTGGCAAATCGTCCTCGTTTCCCCTCGGTCGTATTATAATCTATTTTGACAATCTTACCTAGGGAACCTGCAATAGCCCTAAAGAGGCTCTTCGTGTAATACCCGTAGGGCAAAACAAGTAATCTCACCCAGGCCAAAACCGTGCTAGGATGATCCTCGGAAGTGGAAAAGTTTCTCGACCACGGTTGAACCGTCAGATAACTACCATACACCATCAGGATCCACCAGATAGAAGGTTAAGATAATCGTTCTCTAGGTCGAAACGGGCAAGGAAGTAATCGTTATCCAGATCAACTAATTGGATTTCTACGGCAGGGCTCCATAGAATTTGGATGCGATTCAGGAGAGCATTATAACCAATTCTTTTCCCCAGTAGTCGGATAATGACTGAATTGGAAAACTTCTCATCGATGGAACTATGGATTCTTTCAGAAAAAATAATATTCGGAATCGAACCTTCCAAACCTATTTGGACATCACCCTCTCATAAGTCAATATCGAGATCCTCTATGTAATTTTTTGTCTGCTGCAAACTCGTATTCCCAACCACCATATCCCTAAAGGACGGTTTAGTAGGTTGCTCAATAGGCTTCTCTACAACCCTCAAGTCCGACCGTTCTGACACCTGGATCGATGGCTCCCCCAGCTTATCATTCATTATCGTATCGGTTCCATCAACCTCCATGCCAATCTCTACACGATCTACCGTAGGACTCGGACTGTCCTCGTTCCTGGTTTTTCCCCCAACGATGTATCCTTACATGTTACTCCTTGTGCGGGGAGCTCCAGACTGGTCGTCGAGACGTTTCGAATGAAATCGATGGAAATTTGATTTTTTTTAACAATTTCATATAATATTTAGATAATTATAATTATTTTTATTATAAATAGAAAAATTCATAATAATTTGTTTATTTTTTTCCGTTGAAAAAAACTTTGAAAGAAATATATGTCAAAATTTTATGTTATATGTATACATGTTATAAGTTTAATCATAATAGCAATTTAATGCGTACTTAACTCCCAGTTTTTATAATTTATTCTGTCAATTTTCAGTTCTCTGGACATAACTAGTAGTAGTATTTGATAGACCTGTCTGACTGCAACGTGAAGAATAGTCGAGTTGTTCACCGATTGACAAAGAGATCCAATGAATTTCGATTTCTTTTGATCATCCACATCCAATTGAAGTGCAAATGTAATCTTGCTTACACTATTCAAATTATAAACATAAACAAATGATTCCACTCACTAGCCCCTACATGTAGTCTTTCTAAAACTTGAATTACTTCATTCTGCTAAATATGTACAAATGTAATTAATCCTTGTTACTGCCTTCCAAGGCAGCAGCTAAATACCCAACTTTCAACCCATCGTCGCCAGCAAAATTATCCCTGCAGTGGAACGAAATCGTCGGCCGAATCGGAACATCATTGACGGTACGCTTGTAAAGACCGAACCACTTGGACTGCATGTAGCCGCTCCGCCGCCACGGCGGCAAGTGCATGTCCTCCGCTTTCATGGATTCCTTCATTGCTTTGCACATTAGTTTCACGACCTGCTTCAGCTCTTTGGGTTTACAGACGAAGATCGGTGGGATAAGTTCGAGTAACGAGGCGTAACTAGTTGTCGGTCGAGCTATTTCGAAATGAGCCACGAGATTTACTTCCACAATGTACCGAGTTCCATTGGTATACACATCTACGTACTCATAGGCTCCCGAGAGTAGATTTCGTCCTAGTTTGTCCCACCGGGATTTGCACAAACCAGCGTCAAAGCCCTTGTCGCGCAGATGAGACATCAACCGACGCTTGAAATCATCGGATAAACCGTACCCTATCGACATCTCACATGCATGTTCTGTCTCTTTCTTAACCATTTGCTTCACATCGTCCTCTTGGTCGTATTGCAGCAAACCCAGCAACATACTTTTCGTCTCGGAATCCAGCCAATAACCATCGGAGACGTCTCGCTCTCGACAAAACGTCGCCGTTTCATCGATTTCGACCTCAAAACCCCCACCACTCTCGAAGAACGAATTCACGAGATCCGACAGGTCGGACTCGGTCGAGTCCTCCGGAGAGTGTTCGCTACCACTGGTCTCGCAGAGCCGTGCTGCTTCGTTGAAAGCCACGGCTATCTTATTCATCCTCCACATCGTAGACATAAACAAATTGCTAAAATACTTTTGATTCTTAAATAAAATGAAATTATGATCTGCATATATTTTTTTGATAAATGCATAAATTATTTATATAAAGAAAATAATGGAAATTTATATGATTATCGAGTATTATAGACTAACAAAATATAACCTAATGTCATCATCCTATGGTCATGGCGCAGTCATTCAAGATATTCTCAGAGAAAATCATGGAGATTAATAAGGTAATTATTTGTTACAGACAGTACAAAGGCTAAATACAATGTGATAAAGCCTTGACGTGCAAGTATTGTTGAATTAATGAATCTGTAATCTTTTTTCTTTATATAAAAACCGCCATATTTCCACGTAGTTTTGTAATTATATATCTTTAACTTTAGCGGTATAGGCCGGGCGTTTGAGATAAGCGTCCATGCAAGTTCCACAAGGTTTACACGTGTTAGATTGCACCAGTGCCTTGTCAGACTATGTTGCCACGTGCTATTCATGATTCTACATTTTTACTCTTCTTTGTAACTTCCACGTGGAAATTAGTCTCATAATTTATTTATCGATAGTTTATCCTTCATCATTTTTAGTTCACTAGTCACTACCGCTAGTTGTATTCGACCGACACGTCAGGCTGCGACGTGGATAATAGACGGCGATATTGATCGAGTGGTACATAGACAATGACAAAGAGGTCCAATGAATTTCGATTTCTTTGATCAAAAACATTATCCACATCCCAGTTAGATAAGGGTTCATGGATATGGACAATAACGTTACAAGTAAAGACATAAAGGTGTAAATTTAATAAATTATATAATATAGTTAAATGTGATGATATGTTTTAGTTTGAGTATGTATCTTCTTACAATTATGTGTAGAGGTATAAAATAAATTAAGAGTATAGGGAACAAATTAAGGGGAGGAATAGTATAGGGCCAAGAAACAAGCATAGCGAAGTTAAAAGAGAGACTTGTTTGGTTACTAATATTATGGGTAGGGTGAATAAAACTCGATTCGATTAAAAAAATCAATTTTTTCTTTCAATTTCGAGTTATTCGAGTCAACTCGAATTATAAATTCGGTTTTCGAGATCGAGTTGAAATTTTGAATTTTCGAGTTACCTGAAAAATTGAAACTTTGACTAAGTATTTTGATAGTTTTACGATTTAGTCATTGATTTATCATTTCTTCAATTCCTCCCTCATTTTAAGCCTTTTTTTAACAAATTTGAACCACAAGTTCCTAAACCATAGTAGAATACATGTGTACTTTCATTTCTCTTTTTGATAACAAATTTTTATTTTTCAATTTAGTCATTCAATTTTTTATAATTTCCTTATTTCTTCAATTCTTCATTTATTTTAAATCTGTTTTTACCAAATTTGAGTCGCACGCTCTTGAACCATAGTAGAATACATGTGTACTTTCAATTCTTCTTTTTGATAACAATTTTTTATTTTTCAATTTAATCCTTCAATTTTTCATAATATCCTTATTCCTTCAATTTGTTATTTATTTTAAATTTGTTATTTACCAAATTTAAACCACATGCTCATATACCACAATAGAATACCTATGTAACTTCAATTTTTATTTTTTTACTAGAGTTGTACTCTCTTTTTTATTTAGTCCCTTAACTTTACATTTTACTCAATTTAGTCTTTTGACTACAATTGTTTGCGAACTCTTTCTTCTCATCAATTCATTGACTCATTTATATTATCATCAATGTTATACCCTCAAAATACTTTCTTTAAAATATAATATTATGAATATATTTCATAGTTTTAGATTGTATTTGATATATTAAATAACATTATAATATGAAAGAATATAATATATAGATATATAATGGTTAGATAAAGTCAAAAAAATGGAACAAATCATTGCTATAATACTATAAATAATTATAATAAAATCAGTATAAAACTCGAATAACTTGACTCGAATTTCTTAAACTCGACTCGACTTGAAAAAATTTCAAGTTAAGTTTGGGTTGTAAAATACAACTCGTCAACTCGAATAACTCAATTTTTTGACTCGACTCGATCGAATGCTCACCCCTAATTCTGGGATATTGCAAAACAAATAGAGGTAAACTTTCTCTTTAAGTCCCTGTACTTGTGGGAAGAATTTCATTTTGATTCTATACTTTGGAAATAAAAAAAATATCCATTCCACATTATGGATAAAATATTCAAAAACAATAAAATATACACGTAATATCTTTAACAATGTCCGTACAAGTGGGAGGGAGAAAAACAAAACCGAAATAGAGATATTTCTTCTTCTTCTTCAAGAAACACAACACTTTGCAATACAAAGAGCATAATCGATATAGGAAACTAAACATAGGGTGTCTCAGGATTTTCACGCCACACAACTGCATTTGCACCGCGACATGCATTTCTTGCAGTCAGAAAGAGTTGGCTTCCCATCGTTACAATCACAGCGGTTCATACAGTCCGACCTGGCAGCGCCACCCCACAAGCACCGCGTCATGCAACGGATAAGCGGCACACACGACGGACAACCGTAGCTCATTTGCTGAACGACGCAGTCCTTGCATCCATTGCCGTCGCCTTTCAGCGGGCATGCCACGGCGGGAGAACTCATCGACCATAATACCATTAGAAGAAGCATGATGGCCAGAGCAAAAGTAGGCTGCTTTCTCCCCTCCATTATCTCTTCCAATAACTATGGCTATTTTCTAGGGTGTTCATTTATTCTTCAAGATTTGTCGACTTATGGACTTAATTAAGTAAGCAAAAATAATCAAATAACGCGGCAATGTTGTCCATACTGTGAGGTGAGCTGGCTCTGAGTTCAATTAACAGCCGTTTGATGAAAATCTCGTGGATTGCTTAATCTGAATGCGCTAGTGTGAATGTGAGACTTCTGGTATGAATCAAGGGTGGGTTGGTTCTACACGACTTATAATTCTCATTCAATTATCTCATTGATTGCGCAAATATCCCATTTATTCAGTTTTATTTCACCTTACACATTTTCGATATCAGATAATCAATTTTTTTTAAATAATTCATATTGAATTAGATTAAAATTCATTTTATAAGTTAAATATTTTTAATATTATTTTTTATTTATAAGATTCGAATTCACAATATTCAGAATTGTGGCGCTATGTTCAATTTCGAAATTCTTTGATACGTATATAGTCGCTCATATGCTGAGTACCTTTACTGATCGAGAGATGTCTACCAATGCATAAATTTTATCGTGTTTAATTTCGAATATAACACTCTAAATCACTATCAAAGTTTTAGTATCGAGGGTTGAAATAAAATATCGAAATGATTCTTGACTAATCGTATAAATATATGCAACAAGATATTTATACGATTAGTCAAGAATCATTTCGATATTTTATACGAAAAGTATCAGATATTGTTATCAGGTTTCGGCCAGTTTAGTTTCATTTTTAGAAGCAATTTGCAATTAATCAAGAAGCTGTGAATTTCAGCTAATTTTAAGCTTAATTGAGTGTTAAAACTAAAAGTCTGTTTAAATTGATGAAAAGAGTCTATTTTATATATTGTCTTAGAAAAGGAGAGAATTGAAGTATCACATGTTGTAATCAGGCTTCAGTTTAGTTTCTGTTTAGGAAGAAATTACAATTAATCAGGAATGTTTGAATTGGAGCTAATATTAAGCTTAATGGAGTGTCGTTAAATTGATGAAAATAGTGCATTTATGTATATATTTGTCCCCCAAAGGGAGAAAACTGAAGTATCACATGTTGTGATCAAGCTTCGGTCAATTTAGTTTCTGTTTATGAAGAAAATTGCAATTAATCAAGAAGGTGTCAATTGGAGCTAATATTAAGCTTAATGGGTTGCTAAAAGTTGGGTTAAATTGATAAAAACGACCCATTTATGTATGTATTTGTCCCAGAAAAGAAGGAAACTAATGGAATTTATTCTGGACTTTGTAGGAAAATGGATTACTGTTTGTCCCCAAGGGCCAGGCTCAAAATGCTTAAGCTCAAATGTTCTCTGACCCTAACATGGCTACGGACATGATGAAGAAAAACCTCTCTATGATTATACCTCAGGTATTTTTATGATGCTTAGACCTTTACTGTTCATATGCTTTGGTTTGATGCTCGTGTTCTAGAATTGACTGTTTTGTGTACACTGTTATTATCAGAATCTCACTTTTGCCTGGGTCAACTTTTTCTTCTCTGGATTTGTTGCAGGTTTGATTCAGTGTTACTGTTTTACTTCCAATATTTCTGAGTATTTTCCTTTTAGTTCTACACCCAAGATTGAATTTACATTTCTAGTTACGAAATTGATTTCATGCATCTGTAGAATTTGCTAAAGTTAACTGTTTCCTATTAGATTGGATTTGTTTTATTTTCGTTCTTTGTGACATGGTGACGGACACAATCTTTTGTTGCATTGGAATCAAAATTCTAACTTAACTGATCCTGTTATGTACTATTAGGGTACGTTTGATTCTCGGAATGTAAGATTATCAGTGGGAATAAAATATTACCAAAGAATAAGATTACTGAGAATATTACAATACTGTGTTTGGTTGGTTTGACATGAATGTAAGATTACAATATTTGGTTGAATGAATAAAAGATTATGGAATGTATATTTTACTAAATTATCCTTGTCCTATATTTTTTTAATAAGTGAAATTCTAAATATTTAAATAAAAATTATTTATATAAAAATTCTATCTGTTGATAATATATTACTTGAGTATTTAAATATACCTTGTATTAATATTAAATTATACATAATTTATGTAAAAATATATTAAAATTTTACATCAACATTTAACTAAATATTTAAAACTAGCTTAGGTTCATATGTGACGCATTCACTATGAGGTTTCTTGTATTTTTCAATCGACAAGGTTTACAATCTTCTATATACAATAATTTATCATAGATATTCATAATAATAAAAAGATGTAAATTATTTTTGTTATCTAAGATAATATTTATTATATCTTCTATATACAATAATTTACTTATTTATCTTTTATATTTATACTTAATTCTGCATACTTTATCATTATTATTTATCTCATGAATTTATATTACAAAAACATAATTCAAATAAGTAATAAAATATAACACTAAAAATCATATTGTCTATAATTTTATATTTCACCGTCATTCATCATTATCTTTGTTAATATTTTAATAAAATTATTAATACTCAGTCCTAATTTGATTTGTACTTAACTCCTGATTACGAAAAGCAAACAACCCAATAATTCTAGTTTCCCAACCTGTAATTTCTCTCCGAACATACAAAAACCGACGGAGGCCAAGCTTTGAACATACTAACCGTTAGTTTCTTTCAGATCATACACAAAGGACAAGTAAATAGCTTACCTGTATCTAAAGAAAATTCTAAAACAATTTTAAGTGGCTGCTAATTCGGCCATGTCCGAATTATTCTAAGCTATCAGTCATGAGATTGCTTTTCAAAAAAAGTGTTAATGACATCTACTTCAGGGTTGGAACATTGATGGCTATTGCAATGCTAGGATTTGCATGAATTCTGAAGACAACCCATCTCAACTGTCTGAATATTTTCACAACAGAACGTTTGGCATTAAGAGCACGACCTCATTGCCGACCAGCTTATATATGTATAACAACCATCTAGAGCTGTGAATGCAGAGGAGGATAAAAACCTTGCATATATTTAAACTACTATTCGTCCTCGCCGGAACCTATGCTACTTGGACTTCGGACATCTCATAGAAATGCAAAAACATGAAAGTGATTACAACTGGTACTGGTCTTAACTATATTCTTCGTGGAAAGAAAGATGACTGGATTCCAAGCTTACCTGGAAGTCTGGAACTGCAGCATGTTCAAGAGGACTGTTATTATCCAATATCTTGAAAACCTTTTCAGCTGTGATTTTAAGAGTGTTAATGACAAGACTATCACATTAATTGCAAGCCATATACTACAAACAACTGTTGCAACAGAAATTAGCCACGATAATTTTGACAAGACTATCCAAGATACCGAATAGCAGATATGAACTCATCCATACCGAATAAATTTTTATAAGCTTACATTCTTTGTTTAGCTTACATAACAAAAGGAAGTATAACACTAACCATCAAAAGTTTGTACAATGTTCAGACTTACAAAAGATAATAGCCATGACATTCTAAACTTAATCATATATGTTGACTATATTAGATACACAAAAAATTTCTCTCCGAACATACAAAAACCGACAGAGGCCAAGCTTTGAACATACAAAGATAATAGCCATGACATTCTAAACTTGAATTATTGGGTTGCTTGACATATACCTGGCTAAGCTACACAAAAAAGTTGGGACCATAATCTAAAGTCATAATAAAAAAGAGATCGGCATAATTGTAGAAGGACCACAGTCAAAAGGATGGTCTAAAGTGATGGCATTCAACTAATTGCTTAATCACATAATCTTTTTTGAATTCTTTTGGCAAAGAAAAGAAGAAATCTAACTTGTGTGCATCTTTGCTAATATACTCTCCTGCAATAAGCATTTCATCATTAGACAAGCCTTCAATTTTCATGATTTCTGTGAAAATCGGCATTCTTCGATCATTTCCTTCTGTGAAAATCATTGGATAGGCATGCAGTAACAGTAACTCACTTTGAACTAATGGAAACTAAAGTTGCAAACTAAACATCTCATCATTTATGAATTTACAGACATCAATAACCAACCTGTTTTAGATAATCATCTAAAAACATTATACCATGATCATCTTGCCCCGTATTTAGTTTGAAAATGCGCACTACTTTATCCCTTCTTAGAGACTGCAGAAAAGCGAACTCGTTATAGAAATCACATGGGACTAAGTGAGAAGGTTATTCTACTAATCAGTCCAGCAGAGAGAGAGAGAGTTGCAAGAAATATTACAATCAAAGAAAACGCCTAACAAACTAGAATATGCACTTGCTCCCCCTGCAAGAACTAGGAACTATCTAACTAGACAGTTAGATGCCTTTCTTATCACCTTCAGTCATAAAACATGTCCCAAATATTTACTTTACCAAGAATCAGATGATGTGTTCATCGTAAAACATGCACGTCTAGCTATAATCTGCAGCAACCAGATGGTTCTAACCTGGAAAACATGTGGCAACACCCTAGAGAATCGAAGAAAACCAAAATACAAGATATCTCGGGATAAAGTCCTTAAACTAGGATATATTGTGAGCCTTCTGCATAAAATGTGCAAGAATAACACAACTAATCAAAATCACTTGCATAACACTTAACTTTAAATTGTACATTAATTAAATCCAACCCACCAAAAATACCACTCCCATAATTCAATTAATAAAACACTTTTTTGGCCAAACGTACCATTGAACAATAGATCAGGAACAATTCTACATATGAAGTAATATTCTAAATTTGAAGGTTAAGGAACCAAACCTCTAGCTCCCTATCCACTTGTGTTCTGTCCTTTACACTGCTATACAATTGTGACTGTAAAATAAAAGGTTGAATCGACACCTTGAAACATAACCAAATCAAATGAAAAAGTTTAGCTTTATCAATTTAAGGTTTAAATGAAAGTAGATGTAGAAGCATCTAAAAATGAATAAAATTACACATTGCAATTCGAAAAAGGGAAAGGTTTTTTTTAATAGAGAAATGCTAAATAAATAGGTTTTAGAAGAAAAAGGTAGAAATTTTGGGAGAAGATAGCTAACCTTATCAATCTGAGGAAACTGAACTCGCATCATACGAAGCACCAGCAAAGTGTCGCTAAAGCTAAGATTTTGCTCTGCGCTAAATTAGAAAGGATTCATGATGAGATTTCGCTAAAACATGAAAGGAAAAAAATAGAAAGCAATATTTTTGTTGGAAGCGCCAAACTTTTACCGAGAGAATGAGAATGATTAGCGTCGCTGTCAACGGCCTCGATCTCTTCGTCTTCTCTTCTGCATTTCTTTCCTTTATCCATCTTTAAGGGAACCCACCGACGGGAATTGGGAATTTGGCGCCTTACCCACCCCCTCAGGTTTGGAACTTTCTCTATAACCAGGGGGAAAGGATCGTTATCAATGTGGTGGAAACATTTTACGCCAAGAATCAAATAAAAATGTTGAAAATATCAACCCCAGAAGCAAATACTTGAAAGGGAGATGGGAGACTAATACACCAGAAGCAAATCTGAACGCCAAATCAAAGAAGAAGCAGATTTTCTTTTAACTAGAACCAAGCAGGGAGAAATGTATTTTAGACAACGGAACCAGGAATAAGATGAGGGATTAATATTCCCGTGAAAACAGGGAAAAATATCACTGTTGGTATTCATTTTTACCTGTACGGGAATGTAGCCCATCCAAACATGAATATTATTATCCGGAAAAAAATATTACGTGAACCAAACGAGTCCTTAGTAAATGATAATGTGATTCATCTTTTATTTTTCTGTATTCCTATCTTGCAGCCAAAATACCTTTCCCATTAACTCAGAGGTTCAGATCAATGTTGCAGAATGGAATTGACCTTAGCACAGTTGATGTGAGCTATGTCAGTAGCCGCTCATGGTATTTTTTTCCTTCTCTGGCTCTTTTTTTAGAGGCTTTCTTCGCTTGATACCACCATTTATTCACAAACTCTTTCACTTCCAGCTATTTCCTCAATTTGTTTGGTTTGAGGGGGTTATTTAGTCTGATTCTGGGAGATTAAAATGGTTAGTATCTGATCATGAACTTCCTGTCACGTATTTTTATTATTTATTGTGTTCTGCATTTCCTCTGGTTATTGGATTAATTATATATCTGTAGGGTTTCATCTGTAAATTGTGATTTCTTTTGGCAGCAACGGATGATACACAGCGAATGATGCAGATGAGTGGGTTTGGCTTTGATCCATCAAAGGTATTGAGTCAATTTGATCTCCTATCAGGTCAAATCAATTACAAACTGATGAAAATTGCAGGGAACTTTTAGTTTGATGAGAGATCAACTCAACTGCTATTTTGGTGATTGTAACAGTATCGTTGAAGGCATTATCGTTTTAGTTGGTTGATGTATTGTTTAAATTTGTAAAGCATCCTGAGAAGAGTTTCCAGTGAAACAAACTTTGCTTTGTTTCTCAGCTACGAGCAAATATTCATCTGAGTTGACTATTACCAATACTTGACCTAGCATGCCTCCTAATCGTTTGATTTTCTTCATTCATGGCAGAGCTTGAGTGCCGAGAAAGATGGTCTTGACATAGTCCAACATGAATGGGCACTCCCTAAATTCGAGCACCGAGCTGAAGCAGTGTTGAAAAAACTTGTCAGCTGAACATTAGGAGCGTGATAAACAACTGTCCGGAGGGGGTAGTTCGATTGAAGTTTTCATCTTACGAGCTCACTGAACTGTAAAAGATGAAACACCTTTAGAAACAAGGGTGGGCTTTGGTATATATTCCAGTTCAATGAGAAGAAAGAAGAGAATTTCCAGCTTCCTAATTTTTTGCTCTCAATAATTTTATGTTGAATCTTTGGTCGGCCGATCAGTTCTCATTTCTTTGCAACATCATAAGTTGGTTTTAAAGTTTAATTCTTATTTACATTTTGAATGTTATCTTGAGTCCTTGACCATGTAAATGTTCGTCATGGGGAGTTTGGTTTGTGAAAAAAGTATTATCAGAAGAAATAATCTTTTTAGAAATTATATTGTCATGTTTAGTTCATGAAAAATATTATTATTATGAGACAATATTTTCCTTATAGTAGCATTTTTTTTTGTTTAAATTGATGGAAATATCATTACCTCCAAATTTTTAGATAATACATAATTCTCCACATTTTGGATAAGAACACTCCTAAAAGTAGTTATTTTTTTATAATACTCATTTTCGAATCTTATTCTTTTTGTTTTATTCAAAATTATAAATATAATATTAATATATAAAGAGTTTAATTTAGTAAAATATTAGCAGATTTGAATAATTTAAATTATTTTATATTCTTAATATTTAATATATTAATTATTTATAATTTTATGAGGTGGAAAATGGTATTATCATAAAAAATATAATTATTTAAAAATAATATCTAACTTTGAGTTATTAAAAATTAATTTTATATATTGAAAAATAATATTTTCCCCATAAAATCATAATATTATATTTATATAAATAAATATAATACTTATGAAAATTCTTTAAAAATATAATTTTAATAAATTATATATTAAATGTATTTTTTAAAAAGAAAATTAGATAGTTTAATAGTTAAACTATTTCTATGAATTTTTATTCAAATATTTATAATTTAATATTAAAATTTAATTTATTGAAGAAAACATATAGTCCTATCACAATAATAATTTGATAAAAAAAATACGCATCCAAATCATCTTATATTCCTTCAACCAAACACTGCAATCTCATATTCTTATTAAACAAATCAAACAATGTAATACAACATTCCGTAATTACATTCCAGTAATTTTATTTCCAAAGATAATTTTACATTCCATGAACCAAATATTCCAAAATTATACCACGTGCCACAAATAGAAAGAATTATTAAATTCAAGGACTAGTGTAGACTTTTTTTGGGGGTGAAAGAATAATGTAGACTAGAAATCAAGTTAAGAGACAAAGTATGATAAATTGTCAAAATTAATCACCTTTTATATATATATTTAAAGAAGCAATTAATTTTATTTAAATAGGAAATATTTCAAATTATAATAAATATTTACAATCACCATCGTAAATTAAACACATAATTAGAAAAAAAAAATTTATAATAATTGAAACAAAACTAGTAACTTAAGTACCATATAAGGAAATATTAAATTTAACCAAGAAACTCGAACAAAGATTGTACAAACAGATCTGATCGCATCAGCAAACTAACTACAAAAAATGATCAAGTTATTGAAACCACTGACATACCACAAATCAGACTTATATAAGATCATACAAATAAAAATCTAATTTATTTCTAGCGCATATATGCTCGTTTTCCACGTACCTTGCATCAAATCCACATACATAATAACTGATGATTCACTAGTAAATGCCAAATCCAATTCAAATTATAAAATCCCAACACACAAATAATAGTCTGCAACGGAAACAACAACGCCATGCAGCACTTTCGACATTTCCTTATCCTCTTGTTGTCTCTCATTTCACTTCCTCTTATTCGGGCCGGTGTCGAAAGATATCCGGCTGTCGGATGGACACCATAAAGAATGTCAACGATCCGCACGTGATTCAGATCGCGAAATTTGCCGTTAGCGAAAATAAAATGCGGTCGAAAATAAAATTGGAGTTAGTGGCGGTGGTGAGAGGCGCAACAAAGGTGGTTTCCGGGATGAATTATCGGTTGTTGTTGAAGGCCACTGACGGAACCGCAACCAATCTATACCGTGCTATTGTGTATGAGAAGGCATGGGAAGGTTACAAGAAGCTTGCCTACTTCGAACCTGCCCAAGGTTATTCTTATTAATAATATTGAAAATAAAATGTTGGTGTTACAGCGATTAGAGAGTAATAAAATCTTAGTTTGTTGTGTAATATGATTCTATCAAGCATGATAATATTAATCTTTATTTAAATCATTGAATTAATAAATGAAAGTATCATGATTAATATAAAAAATTAAAAAATAAAATAAATATATATAAGAATATAATAATTATTTTATAATTTTTTAAAATTTAAGAAATAAAACAATTATTTAAATTTTGACCTACATTTCCCATCGTCCATTTCAAAAAACAAAGTGCCGGAGTCAAATTATAAATGGTTCCTCGGTTCAACTATAATTTTTCCACGTGTTCATGTCTAATAGGCTTTAACGGAAATTGTGATGTCGTCTTATACTACATCAGTTCGCACGACACTATATCTCATCCGAACTAAACTAAAGGTACGTTTGGTTCACGGAACATAAGGGAATAAAAGATTACCAGTGAATAGGATTACTGAGAATGTTGTATTTTGTATTTGGTTGGTTTAGAGGAATGTAAGATTACCATGTTTGGTTAAAAGAATAAAAGATTATTGAAATGTATATTTGACCAAATTGTCCTTATTATATATTTATTTTTTTAACAAGTTACAAAATATTTATATATTTTCTTTAAAAAAATTTAAATTCATAAAATTTATATAATTTTTTTACAAAATTGAAAATATAAAAAGGTTTAATGAAAGGGTAAATTTTTATTTTAATCCCTGAACTTCATATAAAATTTTAATTATAGATTTTTTTTGTAAATCTAAAATAGTTTAAGGATAAATTTGTAATTTAACATTCGTAGAATTTTTATTATTCAATGACAGAATAAGGATATTTTTTAAAGAAATTTTTTAAGGGCATTTTAGTCTAAAATGTCGGTAATCCAACAATACCTAAGGAAATTGAGGTAATGACATTTCAGGTAATATACTCCAAAAAATTTACTATTGGTAATGTAATATTACCGAGAATGACATTTCCGACCAACCAAACGGGGGAATGTGAATTCCATTCCATGGGAATATCACATTTCCCCAACCAAACACATCCTAAGTGTGAAATGTTCATGTAGCAGCCCGCTAAAAAAGACGTTATTGATTTTGTTATTTTTTAAATAATAAAATTGGTAAAAAATTACTAGAAATATTATTATTTCTATTCGTTTTGTTATTTTTTATCGGTTTTGTTATTATTGAGCACTTTACCGGAAATATTAAAAAACATTGATGTTTTAGTTAGAAATAATAATATTTTAGGTAATTTTTTACCTTTTTTTATTTAAATAATAAAAAAATCTGTAGCACATTTTTTAGCATTATATTAAGAGTGTCGTACTGTAGAACTTCCCAAGTCTGTAGGCAAAGCCAACCAACACATAAAATAAAGGGTAAAACTACACAAATGGTCAATAATTTCAAATATATTTTGTTTACTCTACTAAAGTTTTAAAAGTAACAATTAGTCACCGATATTATTAATTTATAACAAAAATATTCATTAACATTATTAATTTGTAATAAAAATGGTCATTAGCATTATTAATTTGTAACAAAATAGTCACTATATCTTCATCTTTGTTAAATTGATGACGTGATGACATTAATAAAAAAGTTAATATTTAGTTATACCCCTAAACTATTGTTAAAACATCAGTTAGATAAATAATGATTTGATATCTAATTTATCCAATAAAACTTTCTATTTTTCAACAAATAAAAAATATAATTATACATGAATAATTTTTTAAAAAAATAAAATTCTATAAAAACATTAAAAATATAAAAAATAACAATTAAAAGATATATAAAATGTTAAAACAATAAAGAGTATATAAGAAAATAAACATTAAATAATTTTTATTATTTTAATTAACCCTAGTTTTTTTAATAATATATTTTTATTTTAAAAAGTTTTTCAAGTATAATTATAATTTTTGGATTTTTTTTTTGCTGAAAATCATAAAATTTTTGGTACATTAGATATTGTTGAAAATATTTCGATATTTCGATATAACAAATTAAGTTAAATGAATTTTAAGATTTTCCAAATGATTTTCTAAGTATATTCGATATAATTATTCGAATATCAAAACATTACTCCAAATATTTCAAAAATCATTTTTAATCCTTACTTAAGTGTAAAATTAAGTTTTAATCTTAAAACAATTTCAAAATAATCTTTCAAAGTATTCCGAACCATTTCAAAGCCAAAAATTCCAGATTGCTCAGAGGGAACCGATTCCCCCCCAAAGGGGTATCGATTTCCCCCTGAATGGCTTGGCTCCGAGATTTCCAGAATGTTAGGAGGGAACCGATTCCCCCTATTCAACGGTCGAAATATTTGAATTTTACACTTAGGGAACCGATTCCCTATGAGGGGGTACCGATTCCCCCCACGCTCCAAACATTTTTATTAAATGTTTTCACACTAAAACGGCTATATTATCTTCACTAATCATCCCCAACGTTCAGAAGTGATTCAAGGTGTATTTAAGCTAGCTTAGGAGCCATTGATCAATAACAAGAAACGTCAAGCAACTAGAATCAAGAGAGAATCAAAGAGAAAGCATCAAACCTCAAGTTTGGAGCATTTCAAGCCTATTTTCATTCAATATTCATCTTGCTTTCAAGAACACATATTGTGCTCAATTGTATTCATCTTTGAGTGTCCTTTTATTTGTTCTAGAATTGTGCAAACAATCTACCTTATGAGGATTTCCTTGTAAGTTTGCAAAATTTGTATTGTTCTCTTTGGGAGAGAGTGTTCTCAAGAATTTGGGGTATAATTCTTGAGGGTTTGTAAGGTTACTCTTTGTCCTCAAAAGAAAGACAAATTAGTGAATTTGTGAAAAATCCTTAGTGTGGATAGCTAAAAGTAGTGGACGTAGACTTTGATTGAGAAAGTCGAACCACTCTAAATCGTTGTGCAAATCTTTTCAATTTTCTGCAAAAGCTTCCACCAAAATTTTAAATTGCCAATTCACCCCCCTCTTGGCCGATTCCGTCAATCGATTAACTCAACAATTGGCATCAGAGCTTGACTCATTTGAAGGTTTAACCGCCTCTTGAGTAGATCTGGGAAGAGTTAAATCGATAAAGATGGCGTCCACTTCCGGTTCATTCTCCATGGAAGAATCCAGACCAATTGACGTGCCTCCACACTTCAATGGAACAAATTATCGTCGTTGGAAGAAGCTTATGATGATATTTATCCAAGCATTTGATATGGAAGCTTGGATGATGATCAAGAAAGGATATTCTTCTCCTACAAAGAAGGCAAAGAAGTGGAGTGATCAAGAACGAAAGAAACCTCAACAAAATACAAAAGCTATGCACATGTTGTGTTGTGCAATTGACCCTAATGTATATAAAGGAGTTTCTTCTTGTTCAAATGCCAATGAAATGTGGGATAAGCTTGAGGAGATCTATGGAGACAAGGAAGAAGAAGAACCAATAAAGGTGATGTCTCTATTAGCTCTCACAGAGCCAAAGGTATCTTCTAACTCAAATAGATTAAATTCAAATCTTTAATGAGTTACAAGATGCTTATGATGAATTATTTTCGGAGTTTGAGACCATGAACTCCAAATACAATAAATTGATTTCTAAATTTATTGCTAAAAATGATCTTCTTTTGAAAGCTAAAACAGACTTGGAAAATCAAAATGAAATGTTAAGAAAGGAGTTAGAGCTTTCAAAAATAAAATATGAAAACTTTGAAAAAGAAATTTTCAAATTAAACAAACTTCTTCTAGAAACGAAAATGGATTTTGAAAATCAAAATGAAATCTTGAAGAAGGATTTAGAGCTTTCAAAAATGAAATTTGAATGTATTGAAAAAGAAAATTTCGATTTGAAAGTTAAGCTTGAATGTTTAACAAAAGAAAAAGATATCATTTTAAATAATTCATCTAGTTCAATAATGACAATATGTTCACATTGTCATTATCATGGTCATAAGGAACATACTTGTGCTTTAAAGAAAGGAAAACGATTTAAAATTAGACAAGTATGGGTTCCAAAAGGAACAAGAGGCATTGAAACTAATGTTCAAGGATCCAAAGCAATTTGGATACCAAAATCTACTTAAATGTCTCTTGTAGGTGTATGGGAGCAATGGTGATAAAGATGATGATATTCAAGATGCTCTAGCCACACATGAAAAAGGAATGAGTAACCTCTAAACTTAATATTTTTATTTTATTTGGTTGCTCATTTAGTTTATGCATGCATGAGGTTTTAAATGTTGAATAAATGATTATGTTTTATCTCATGTATGTTGAAAAATATTGTATGATGAACATAGTAATTTTTGGTAATGCTTTATAAACTCTAGTTCATCATATTAATTTTTGGTCAAAATTGTTTTTAAAATGTAATTGATATCTCTTTAACAATTGATATAGATTTCTCAAGAACTTTGGTTTTGTAAAATTTTGACCTTAAATTTTTCTTAATGATTATGCATATATATATATATATTTTTAAATATTATAAAGTTTTAATGCATAACATTTTCAAAAACTTTATGCATGTGCTCTTAATCTCGATAATCAACATTACATAATGTTTTGTATGTGAATGGATTAAAGCATAATCCGATTAGATAAATTTGACAAAAGATACAATGTCTTATTTTTAAATTAAGTGTTTGCAAAATTGATTGACATTGCATCTACTTTGATTATGCTTGTTGGTCATAGAATAGGAAACATATACATGGTGCATTTAGATTCTATTGATATGACTAATTTGTGCCTAGTTGCTAAGGATGAACATGATAGTTGGTTATGGCATAGGAGACTAGGACATGCTAGTATGAGTGTTTTGCAACGGCTAATTCAAGGTGATTTAGTTCGAGGGTTGCCTAAGCTTAAATTTGATAATGATAAAATCTGTGATGCTTGTGCTAAAGGAAAACAAAAGCGTGTTTCTTTTAAATCCATTAATGACGTATCAACTAGTAGAGTATTACAATTGATCCATGTAGATCTTTTTGGGCCAACTAGGACTACTAGCTTGGGTGGAAAACAATATGCATTTGTCTTGGTAGATGACTATTATAGATATACTTGGGTTCTATTTTTAAGTACTAAGATGAAGCATTAGAACAGTTCATCACATTTTCAAAATAATCCAAATGAAAAAGGTTACTCTATAACTAGTGTTAGGAGTGATCATGATACTGAATTTGAAAATCTTGGATTTATTGATTTTTGTAATTCTAATGGTATTAGCCACAATTTTTCAGCACCTAGAACCCCTCAACAAAATGGAGTTGTTGAGAGGAAAAATCGAACTTTAGAAGAAATGGCTAGAACCATGCTTTGTGAAAATAATTTGCCAAAATATTTTTGGGCGGAAGCCACAAATACCGCTTGTTATGTTGTAAATCGAGTAATGATTAGGCCAATTTTAAAGAAAACTCCATATGAAATTTTCAAAAATAAAAAGCCTAACATTAGCTATTTTCATCCTTTTGGATGTAAATGTTTTGTTTTAAACAACGGTAAAGAAAACCTTGGCAAATTTGATGCTAAAAGTGATGAAGGAATTTTTCTGGGTTATTCCTTAAATTCTAAAGCTTATCGAGTATTTAATAAAAGAACTTTAGTTGTAGAAGAGTTTATACATGTTGTTTTCGATGATAATCCCCTTCCGAGGAAGGATTCTTTTGTGAATGATGATGTAGGTGTTATAAATACAAATGACGTTAGACATGAAGTTGGAGAACCATCATCAAAGGAAGAAACGAAAAATGAGGAAACTCATGATCCTCTTGAGAATCCAACTATTGAAGAAAGGGAAGTATCTTATCCAAGAGAGTACAACTATGTCAAGGATGATGAGATTATAGGTGATCCATCAAAAGGGGTAACAACTCGATCTTCTCTTAGAAATATTTGTAATTATGTTGCATTTATTTCATGCATAGAGCCTAAGAATATTAAAGAAGCATTAAATGATGAACATTGGATTATGGCTATGCAAGAAGAATTAAATCAATTTGAGAGAAGTAAAGTATGAACATTAGTTGAAAGGCCTAGTAATAAATCTATTGTAGGTACTAAATGGGTATTTAGGAATAAGCTTGATGAGAGTGGTAATATAGTGAGAAACAAGGCTAGACTTGTTGCTCAAGGGTATACTCAAGAAGAAGGCATAGACTATGATGAAACATACGCTCTCGTAGCTAGGATGGAAGCAATTAGAATGTTATTAGCATTTGCATGTTTTCATGAATTTAAATTATATCAAATGGATGTTAAAAGTGCATTTTTAAATGGTTTTATAAAAGAAGAAGTGTATGTGGAACAACCTCCAGGTTTTGAAGATTCAAAATTTTCAGATCATGTTCTTAAATTGACAAAAGCTCTTTATGGTTTAAAACAAGCTCCTAGAGCTTAGTATGAAAGATTGTCAAATTTTTTAATTGAAAAAGGTTTTTCAAAAGGAAAGGTTGACACTACATTGTTTTTAAAGCATAAAGGTAAATATTTATTAGTAGTTCAAATTTATGTTGATGATATAATATTTGGTTCTACTAATGATGTTCTTTGCCAAGAATTTTCTAAACTAATGCAAAGTGAGTTTGAGATGAGCATGATGGGGGAGCTCTCATTTTTCTTGGGACTCCAAATCAAGCAAAGAAAAGATGACATCTTCATTAATCAAGCTAAGTACGTCAAAGATATGCTCAAGAAGTTTGGACTGGAAAATGGGAAACCTCATGACACTCCAATGAGCTCTTCAACAAAGCTTGGCTTAGATGAAGGAGGTAAATGTGTAGATGTTAAATTATATAGGGCAATGATTGGCTCTTTGCTTTATCTAACTGCAAGTAGACCGGACATTATGTTTAGTGTTTGCTTATGTGCTAGATTTCAACCATGTCCTAAGGAATCACATTTACTAGCTGTTAAGAGAATCTTTAGATACCTTATGAACACTCCTAGTTTAGGACTTTGGTATCCTAGAGACTCTAGCTTTAGCTTGCATGCTTTTTCTGATGCGGATTATGGAGGATGTAAATTAGATAGGAAAAGCACCTCCGGTACTTGCCAATTCCTTGGAAATATGCTGATTTCTTGGTTTTCAAAGAAACAAAATTGTGTTGCATTATCTACCACTGAAGCGGAATATATTTCAACCGGTAGTTGTTGTGCACAAGTTTTATGGATGAAACAACAACTTTTTGATTATGGAATTGAAGTAGGTACTATTTCTATCAAGTGTGACAATACTAGTGCTATTTGTCTCACTAAAAATCCCATCCAACACTCTAGAACTAAACACATTGAAATTAGACATCACTTCATTAGAGACCATGTCACTAAGGAAAATGTAGTTCTAGAATTTGTTGATACTTTGCATCAATTAGCGGATATTTTTACAAAACCCTTAGATAAGGAAAGGTTTTGGACACTTAGGAGAGAATTATGTTTAACTGACCTATCTTCACTTAGTGTTTAAAATAATTCAGCACTTTTAATAAATACTGAAAAATGCTTATAATAGTAATTGTTGATTGCATTCATTGCTATTAGTTAGGGGGAGTTTATGATTATTGATGAAAAATTAATTTTATGTTCAAATATCGATTAAAGATTAATTTAATTATTTGAACATAATTATTTTTCAATATATGAGTTGCCAATACCACTAGAGAAGATTAATTTAGCATTTTGTGTGCTTAAAAATCAGATTTTAGCATTTTGGTATAGAGGGAATCGATCCCCCCCATGAGGGAACCGATTCCCCCTTTGAAGGGGAACCGATTCCCCCCACAGGGGAATCGATACCCCCCTGGGGTTCTGTTAAAATCGGGCAGAACACCCCCAAAACCCCAAAACCCTCTTATTTTTCTTCTTGCCGCCGTTCCCTCTCAACTCTTTCCCTATCTCCATTCTTGCCTCAAATCAACGATATTAATCGGAATTCGAATCAAATATCATCTTCTAAACCTGTTGGAATCATTAAAATCATGCAAACAACATCTAAATCCCCTCAATCTTCATCTTTCAAGGTAAATTTTTCTAAACTCTCTATTTCATTGATTTTGAACATATGATTAGTTTTAATTAGTTCTAGGTTGAAATAATGATCGGGCATTGATTGTTTAGTGATTAGAAACTAGATGTTACAACTAATTTCATCAAAAACACAAGAATTTTCCAAAAATTTTAAATTTTCGAAATTAAAAAAAAAATTGTTGTTTTTCAAATTATTGTGTTTTGATTAAATTATGTTGTTGTTATGAAAACTATACATATATTGTTTCTCAAAACCGTATTTTTCAAAAGTTTCTCAAAAACTTTGCCCATTAGGATTGATTTAGAGAATCTTGAAATATTGAGGACTCAATTGAGTTTTGGGATTAATTGAATTGCATACATTTGTTTTTAAAATTGCAGGTTATTCAATCTATTCCGATTTCTTTCACCATGTCCAATCCTAAACGTGCTAGGTCTTCATCTAGTCGCTCTAGTCGTCAACCAAATCCTCCTCCTATCCCTCAAAATCCTATTCCAAATCTTGATCCTAACTTGACTATCCAAAATTCTTGTTTCAATCAACCTGGTCCTAAAGATTATCGTTTTTGGTTTTACCAATATTTTGACTCGTATAAGATTAGGGAAGAACGTATCCCATCTCTTCAAGCTATGGTTGATATTAACTTTAAATATCTCCCTATCTTGCATGAATGGAATTTTGATAAACTTTTCGAACTTGAACCCGTTGTCTATCATCAACTTGTTCGTATTTTCTATAGTAATGCCGTTTGTATAAAAAATCGTGACAAAACCAAAACCATAGGAGTACGTTCCTACCTCCTAGGTCAATATTTCCATCTTGATCCGGCTTACATAGCCAATGCCTTAGGCTTGGATAATGAAGGTTTATCAAATGAAAAACAAGTTTTAGGCTCTCGATATAAACGAAATGATAGTGCAAGTGTTCTAGATCTTTATGAGCGTTTTCTTCATCTCATGATCACTTGGTGGTTTCGACCATCCGGGGGTCGATATTCTACTCTTAGAGCTTTAGATCTTTGGTGGTTGCATTATTTTCAACACAATATAAAAATAAACCTTTCCGAGATTATCTTTGCTGAGATTGTTGAAACCGTTAACCTAGTGCCAAATAAGAAACTCTGTTCTTCACTAGTTTACGGTTGTATCCTTAGTAATCTCTTTTCTAAAGCCGAGCTTCGAGTTGGTCTAGATGCCTCCTTTCCTCTTAAGAAACAAATCAATCTTCTTTCTTTAACAAGAGCGGGATGGGTCAAAGATAAAGAAATCGGTGAATGGGTTCGATCTTCTGCAACTACTCCGGGAGCTAGTTCTTCACAAGCTCCACTCGAAACTGACGAAGATCCAGAGTTTGAACAATTAATGAGGGATATCGATGAAGCCGAAGATGAGCCTGAGCAACCCGAGGAGCACGCACAACAATCAACTCAAATGCCTCCATATTTTCAATCCTTTATGGAGACATTTGATTTCCGATATGCGACCATGGATTCACGCTTTACCTCTATAGAGTCTCATTTATCCACAATGGGAGCTCAACAACTAGAGATTCTTCGGGAGATGCGTGCAAACAACTCACAAAATGGCCGCTATGCGAGCCCGTTTTCCTCCTCCCGATCCGGATGTTTGATTATGTGTTTAGCTTTAAAACTTTGAACAAAAAGAATATTGTTTCAACATTTTGAATATTTTGGATTGTTTGATTTTGTGGATTATTAGACTTTGGATTTATTTGAATGTTTGAATTTATATATTTGGTTTAGTTAACGATATTGCATCATTTACATCATTATTAGCAATATGACCAATTTTGCCATATCACATTGTTTATTAATATTGATTATGGAACTAATGGCTAACGTTTCTCTTGATTGTGATCTTAACAGCTTATGCATACATATACCTAATCAATTTGCTAAATGATTTTCACGTTTCTTTGGATCTTTTTTGATTTAACAAAAAGGGGGAGAAGTGTGTGTTTTAAGTGTATGTTTTAAGTGTGCTTTAAAAATGATAAATGAGAGAAGTGTTAAAATAAGGGTGAGTAATTTCAAAACTCGATTTCAAAATCTTAAAATTACTAAAATGTTTTGTTATATCAAAAAGAGGGAGATTGTTGAAAACATTTTGATATTTCGATATAACAAATTAAGTTAAATGAATTTTAAGATTTTCCAAATGATTTTCTAAGTATATTCGATATAATTATTCGAATATCAAAACATTACTCCAAATATTTCAAAAATCATTTTTAATCCTTACTTAAGTGTAAAATTAAGTTTTAATCTTAAAACAATTTCAAAATAATCTTTCAAAGTATTTCGAACCATTTCAAAGCCAAAAATTCCAGATTGCTCAGAGGGAACCGATTCCCCCCAAGGGGGTACCGATTCCCCCCTGAATGGTTTGGCTCCGAGATTTCCAGAATGCTCGGAGGGAACCGATTCCCCCATAGGGGGTACCGATTCCCCCCTATTCAACGGTCGAAATATTTGAATTTTACACTTAGGGAACCGATTCCCTATGAGGGGGTACCGATTCCCCCCACGCTCCAAACATTTTTATTAAATGTTTTCACACTAAAACGGCTATATTATCTTCACTAATCATCCCCAACGTTCAGAAGTGATTCAAGGTGTATTTAAGCAAGCTTAGGAGCCATTGATCAATAACAAGAAACATCAAGCAACTAGAATCAAGAGAGAATCAAAGAGAAAGCATCAAACCTCAAGTTTGAGCATTTCAAGCCTATTTTCATTCAATATTCATCTTGCTTTCAAGAACACATATTGTGCTCAATTGTATTCATCTTTGAGTGTTCTTTTCTTTGTTCTAGAATTGTGCAAACAATCTACCTTGTGAGGATTTCCTTGTAAGTTTGCAAAATTTGTATTGTTCTCTTTGGGAGAGAGTGTTCTCAAGAATTTGGGGTATAATTCTTGAGGGTTTGTAAGGTTACTCTTTGTCCTTAAAAGAAAGACAAATTAGTGAATTTGTGGAAAATCCTTAGTGTGGATAGCTAAGGTAGTGAACGTAGACTTTGATTGAGAAAGTCGAACCACTCTAAATCGTTGTGCAAATCTTTTCAATTTTCTGCAAAAGCTTCCACCAAAATTTTAAATTGCCAATTCACCCCCTCTTGGCCGATTCCGTCAATCGATTAACTCAACAGATATAAATCATTGTTCAATGCTCTATTTGATATTTTAGATGTAGTTTAAGGGTAAAATTAAGAATTAATATTTTCACATTATCAATTTAGCATAAATAATGGTGGAGTGATTATCTTATTACAAATCAATAATGTTAATGATCATTTTGTTACAAATTGATAATATTAATGACCAAATTATTACCTTTTAAATTTTAGTAGAGAAAATGAAAATTTACTAATACATTTGTGATCATTTGTATGATTTACACTAAAATAAAAAGCACACCCTGATTAAGTATTCTGATTTTTGGAGCATAGAGGCTGGTATTAATTCAAGCTGGAGTTTTAAGCGTTTACTTAAAATGAGACTTGAGGCTTACCCTGTTTTAGCTTATAGAGTCCAGAAGATTAGAGATATTTGGCAGCTGATTAGAAACAAGAAAACCAAAGTTACTTGGCACAAGTTGGTATGGTTTCCTCTTCATATTCCTAAGTATAGTATTATTGTATGGATGACCTTATTAGACATACTTCCAACGAAAGACGGGCTGAAACGTATGAGACTTGATATTGATGATAAATGTGTGTTTTGCAATGACTCGCTAGAAACTAGAGATCATTTATTCCTCCAATGTCCTATGGCTATTTCTATGTGGGAGGCGGTGTTGAACCTTAACGACATGTAGAGAACACGCTACGACTGTTGATCACTTGTCTTCCTAAATTGAACTTAGAGGTAATACAGATCTTGGTTTTCAAAGGTGCGCCCGGGCCGAGGCGCACCCAGGCGATGAAGATGGCGCATGCCTGGGTTGAGGCGAAGCGATTTACAAGAGGCGCCGGGCCCCGGGTGCGGCGCCTTTGCGTCTTTCGGATTTTTTAATATATTAATAAATTATTATATTTTAATATTAAAAAAACCATCTTAAAAAAAACTTATGATACAATCACCAAACATAATCTCTAATATTCTTTCTCCATCGCACGCCTCTCTTCTCCACCATACTTCTTTAATGGTGCATGATGATGATGAGGAAGAAGAGGATATTGGTGAAGATGGAGAATACGATGGCAATGATGGAGATGGTTACAGGGATGATGATGATTTGGAGTGATGATGTATTGATGTAGTTTTTTACTACTTTGCTTTATTTTTTGTTCAAATGTTGCAACTCGAAACATTAAGATGGTGATATTTGCTTTGCTTTTTATTTCTTCTATTTGAACTATGTTTTTTATGTTAGTTTGTGTGTTGTTAGTTGATGGTGTAGTGGAATTGAATATTTTGATCAGGGTTTCAAAAAACGGTCCGCGACCGCGATATAGCTGTTTCGTCGTCGTCCGAGTTACCCGCGACGGCTGCAATAGCGTCCGCGGCGACCTCAATAGCTCCCGCGACGGCCGCAATCACGATAAATCCGAAATAACCAAAAACGCGACCGCGACAGCGATTTGAAACCATGATTTTGATCTTTAAAGAGCTATAATATATTATTTATCATGATATTTTGAGTACAAAATATAGTTTACACTTGATATATATTATATATTACAAACAATGCGCCTCGCATATGAAAAGCGCGCACCTGCGTCTAGGCTCCAGGGACCTTTTGTGCCTTGGTGCGCCTTGCGCCCTTAAAAAACCAAGATACGGATTTACTATGATTTGGTTTTGATAACCAAATTTACCGTAGCGTGAGTTATTATTGCAGCACTGTGTTGAACTTATTTTAATTGTTGCTTCTTTGGACTTTGATAATTCGAGAGGAAGGCGAGGAAAGATGCAACTCAAGTTGTTGCAAATTTGCAAAGGCAACAAGTGAATTCACGGTTGATTGCTTCTGATTACTTGGAGGCGAACATGGATCTCATGGATGTTTTAATAGCAGGGTAAGTGGCAATCTGAAAAGATTTACAGATGTTAAGATCTTCTGTTACTATCTTTTTAATTTTCTTGTTGGTGTTAGAGTTCAGTATGACTTTATTAGCTCCTTGTATCTTTGTCTCTTTGTTGTTTTCATCAACATAAGGCAAGAGCTAAGATTATGAGTTAATGATGGTTTTCAGTATTATGTTTTATTCTTTAATTAAGAAAAACAAATTTGGAGGTACTTCTGTTAATGGATTCTACTTATTGACCAAATCACATGTGTTCCAAACATTTGCCTGGTTTATATTGAAGCTAGAATTCAATATTGTGTATGAGATCTAATAATGCTGCCTTTTGGTTATGCTGTCAAATTGAGCTTTATTTTGTATCTATTATCTTTTAAGTCTTAAGTTTTGTATTTTCAGTTATGAGAACACAGACATGGCTTTGCATTATGGTACAATGTTGAGAGAATGCATACGGAATCAGACTGTTGCAAGGTTAGCATAGTCATCGACCTAGTTAATTCATACCTTAATGATTTGGCTTCTTAACCTTTAGTGAATATAATGATGCCCCAAGTCATTTCTACTTCCTCTATCTAATCCGCCAATGTTTTCAAAATGTTTGTACTCAAGAGGCAATCTTGTCCATTACTTACATTTGAAAGCTTTTCCTTTTTCCTTTACATTTTTTATTTGGGAGCCTCATCTCGTAAATTTTTTAGTAAAAGAAATCAAAATAATTGAAGATTTTCTGATATACTAATTCCTGACTGTAACACGTTTTGTCATTTTTTTAACAGATGTGTTTTGGAGTCACAGCACATGAAGAAATTTTTTGACTATATACA
The DNA here is from genome assembly GCF_006381635.1 of Hibiscus syriacus. Classification (NCBI taxonomy): domain Eukaryota; kingdom Viridiplantae; phylum Streptophyta; class Magnoliopsida; order Malvales; family Malvaceae; genus Hibiscus; species Hibiscus syriacus. The sequence continues at coordinate 12,569 of NW_024063399.1, read as the reverse complement.
ACTTCCAAATTTCGATATTTCTGCTGATGCTGCTGCAACTTTTAAGGTTGATAACTGCAGATCTAATTATATGTTAAAATAATCGTTCTTTCTTCTCTCAGTTTCTTTCTGTATTTTCTTGTTGCACTTCTGAATCTGCATTTGCAATTGAATCCTGTTTCAGAACAACCTGTTTTGAAGTAGGGATCTGATTTGCTTTTCAATCTTATATTGTTAAAACGGAGGTCTTTTCATTTTCAGTACATCAAGAAAAGTTGTTTTGTTTGATGTTGAGTCATCATGGCATGAATTCCTCCGTTCTTTCTTCATAATTTTAAAATATCGTGTAAACTTCAGATGTCATGTCATGTAACATTATGTTTTCTTGCAGGAGCTCTTGACAAGGCATAAGTCCACTGTGGCTGAGTTTCTTTCTAGGAACTATGACTGGGTAAGTGTTGTTCCTCCTGTATCGTTGTCCTTTAAATTGTGAATTTGTTATTTATACTTGAAGAATCATGTCAGTCCATAATTATTGGTAGAGCTTGTAAATTGTTCCATTAGAAGCACATTATTCTCTTCCATGTTTGACTAGATGTTTTCAATCACAAGGTTTTAATTTGTAATGATGCTAAAGATAGCTACAATAGAATTCTCTAAATTTCATCTCCATGCCTTTTTTATGTTGAAAGTTTTTATTTATTGAAGCTCAATGAACTCAGCCGTGTTTGTTGTTTCAGTTCTTTGCTGAATATAACTCGAAGTTGCTGGAATCTAGCAACTATATTACTAGAAGACAAGCAATCAAGGTACGACCCTTTCATAAATTAAAAGAAAACGAGTATTACTTCAATTTCCTCCCAATCAAAACAAAAGGTTGGTGCTTCTAAATGCTTTACTTCACATTAGTATTGCCAAAGGGTTCATTTGCTGATTCAAACTGAAAGTATAAGTTCTAATAAGTTTGAATAATGGAATAATAGTGGCACCATTCTGGGATTCTAAACATCAATAGTTTGCTAAGAGATGAATGACCAAAAGTGCTGGTTTAGATTTTATATCTCAATCAAATTGAAGTTCCTATTTTAAATGTTGACATCATAGTAGTATGATGGCTGTTTTATTTCTAAAGTTTGCTAAATAAGATATGGCAGTAGTAATTGCAGTTGTAATTTTCTTTGCTAAGGAGACCTGTCATAATTTATATTTCCTCTTCTTAATGCCACAGTTGTTGGGAGATATTTTGTTGGACCGGTCAAATTCTGATGTCATGACCAGATACGTGAGCTCAAGGGATAATTTAAGGATTCTCATGAATCTTCTAAGGGTATGAAAACTTCTCAGTCTTGCTTTCGTTTTTCTTTATCCCTCATTACTATGGAACGATCAAATTTTCTAAGACTCTGATGTGTTGGATGTTATTCTATTATACTATCCTACATGAAATAGCTCTCAGAATGAGTCACTATCGACTATTGTAAAAATGTGCAGCATATATTAACAAATATATGATTATGCATGTAGCTGCAACTTCTGAGATTTCCTATTCAAGTATTAAAGATCAACTACAATGTTAAAGTACTAAACGGTGAATTCATGTATACACAGGAATCGAGCAAGAGCATCCAAATAGAAGCTTTTCATGTTTTCAAGGTACGGTGCTAAATTTCTTCTCCTCCGGGGCACTCTTGATACATTAAGTTGCTTACAATATCCTTTTGTGTATGTCTCGACAGTTGTTTGCTGCGAACCAGAACAAGCCTCCAGACATTGTTAGCATACTGGTTGCAAATAAAAGCAAGCTTCTACGTTTGTTTGCAGACTTCAAGACCGATAAAGGTGCGAATAAGAAGCACATGTAACATTACTTTTGCTTGAAATAGATTTAGGCTCAGCAATTCCTATTTATAGTTTGGAGTGTTGATGGATTATCATGTCGTGCAGAGGATGAACAGTTTGAGGCAGACAAGGCTCAAGTTGTGAAAGAAATCGCTTCCCTTGAGCTTAGAGACCGGCCAGAGTGAGCTCTTGTATACTCAGAATCGAATAACGATCTCCTAGTCGTAGACTTGTAGTACTTTCGGAAGGGCATGTAATATGTAAAAAAGAAGGCTTTTCATTTCTGTTTCCTCGGTCATAGAATCTTATTGTCTCTGTGTGTGGGGATGATTGCCGACATAAACATCGGCTGACCAAAAAAAACGATAGGTAGGGTGGATATAACATAATATTATTATTGGAATAAGATGATTCGATCAATCGAGATAGATCGATTCAGCTCTACATTGGTGATTCTTAATGCTTGTTCTGGTTGTTAATGGTTATGTGCTCACCGTTCCAAATTTGACCGTTCTTCCAGGTGTGCATTGACCGTACTTCCAGGGATTGGCACACGGATTGTTTACAGTTATCTCTATTTGGTAGTTATGAGATTCGAAATTTCGAATTGAATAAGGCATAAATATTGTTTAAAGTTCAAACTTTAAAGCAATGTTGCAAAATAGGAAACACATTTGTTGATGAAACGTATACTATTACGACTAACACTAATGCTGATAAAAGCAGAATCGAATATATCAGTGGATTGAATCAGTAATCGGTTATTTTATTGATTTAATTAACGTTATTGGTTTAAGCATAGAATGGATGTTACTACAAATCGACCTTGATGTATCATAATGAAGATTAGGTACAAAGTATGCGTGACATTATCTGATGCGAATTATTATTTGTTTTGAAGGTAAAATAAAAATTTAACCTATTGATAAAAAAATTGGTCTGATCGGATTTAGAAGGGAAGTTGGGAAGGAACCTTCAGTTGATGTCCCGTTTCGTTTCATGTAGCTTTCAAATCAGAAAAATGGGTGGCAGGCACATTGGAGCATTCGCCGAATCTCCTTTGATCTTGCAACAGCTACAGTTTCATCACGGGATAAGTAAAGGTCAAATTCTGTTGTTAGTCCCTGTTATATATGAAGTCGTAATTTAGCACTTATATTCGAATTTGCTTGATTTATGTATTTTAGTTAAAATACTAAAAATAATCAAATTAAAAACCATACGTAAATCTAGTACAGTTATTAATCACAGAATAATGTGAAGAAGTAAAGGGCATTTTATTTCCAGTAAATAGTATAAAACCAGCACACGAGTCTCCTTTTGTTTGTTAACTCTGCTGCTTGTTCTTCGTATCTGAAATTCTCTCCTACCCGATTTCCAAAACACCCACAAATCCATCATCGATTATTATTTCTTAAATTCTCTGTAACCAACCATTTTAACATGGCTGACAATGGTAGGAACTTGATTAATTCGCTTTTCTCTATTTTTTTCTTTATCTTATTTATATTTCCCTTTCTGGGATTTCGATTTCTTGTTCATAATCCTTTTTCTTTCGTAAATTCTGTGGATTTCAGGTTCCAATGAAGAGTTCTTGGCAACTGCAGTCGATGCAGCTAAGAAAGCCGGCGAGGTTCATTAAAAAAAGTTTCATCTTCATTTTCTTCTTCTTTCGCAATTTACTTCATCGATTTGTTCACTTCATTTCTCTCACCTTTTTTATTCGATGTTTTTAAAGATAATTCGTAAAGGATTTTACCAAACCAGAACGTGGAGCATAAAGGCCAGGTCTTTCTTTTATTTTCTCTCTCTAATTCTTTATTTTTTGGTCATTTCTGGTTAGCTTACTATGAAAAACTATATGCTGATAAGGGTATTTAAAATTATTAATGTTGGTTTATTATTATGGTTAACTAATGCACTCGTTGATTAGTGCTAGAGTAGCTGATGAAACTGTGTTTATCTAATCTTATTAGAGGTTCTTGGGTTGATTTTTCACTACATTTCAAATTGATTGTGATTCTATTTTAAATTGTAGAAACTACTACTTTCCTATTTAGAAATGAAAATGGCTACTTAAAAGTTGCTTATTTGATCTAAATCCAGGTGGATTTGGTCACAGAGACTGATAAGGCATGTGAGGACCTTGTTTTTAATCATATGAAGCAGCATTACCCTCTCATAAGGTTAGCGATTTTCTTTATCTAATTATCTACCATGTATCTATCAAGGTTCGAATACAAGTGTTCTCGGAAGTAAATGCTGTTGTTTTAGTTCATTGGGGAAGAAACCACTGCTGCTTTTGGTACATCAGAGCTGACTGATGAGCCTACTTGGATAGTTGATCCTCTTGATGGAACAACTAATTTTGTGCACGGGTAAAGGCTTTTCTTTTACTTGTCTTATATTCAAGTCTTTGGTGTTCGTGTTCGGTCATTTTCATGTTGATCGTTTGCAATTGTGTAGGTTTCCATTCGTGTGCGTATCCATTGGTTTTACTGTTGGGAAAGCTCCTACAGTTGGTGTTGTTTACAATCCAATAATGAATGAGGTGAGAATTGCCCTTTAAGAAGACTTTTAAAAAAAAGCTTAAATCTAGAGTTTTGTCTTTCTTTATCACAAGTTAAACATATGTTACCGGGTTTATGGCATGCAGCTCTTTACTGCTGTACTTGGAAAAGGTGCTTTTCTCAATGGGACCCCTATAAAAGGTGAATCTAATGCTCTATGATTACTATATATAGGTCCTTAAACTTGAACTGAAATCTCTTAAAGATTTGTTCTTCTGCTCTGAAATTTTGCAGTGTCATCTCAAAACGAACTCGTTAAGTCTCTACTTGCAACAGAGGTTTGGAGCTTATTTTGATCTGAAATTTCATTTTAACTTATTTGTTTCTTTGTTGGGTGTAACTGAACTTCGTAATGTTTGGCTCCAGTTTCTAATCCTGTATTAGAAAATATTATCATGTTACTGCTGGCTGGTTGTTAGCTGATAATAGTATGGGACTATTCGACATAATTAAGATAGGAGAGTTTTGTAAGGATGTAAAAGCTTGACTAAATTTTTCATGTTGAGCAGGTTGGAACAAAACGAGATGTGTTAACGGTGGATACTACTACAAATCGAATCAATAACTTACTTTTCAAGGTAACCTGAAACTGGTGATTTTTTCCTTCTTTTGTTACTATATGTGCAAACTAGAAATACATAGCGATTTTCTTTGAATAAAAGGTGAGATCACTTCGGATGAGTGGTTCATGTGCATTGAACCTTTGTGGAATCGCATGTGGAAGGCTTGACCTGTTTTACGAACTTGGCTATGGTGGCCCATGGTATGTTTTTAATCATTTCAATATTTGATGAAGGTCAGAGTTCGGTAAATAATTGACAGTGTCTGCCTCTTTGTTCAGGGATGTGGCAGCTGGTGCTTTAATCGTTAAAGAAGCTGGAGGCCTTGTTTATGATCCGTATGAAGCTAACACGTTTAACCAAGCATATCTTTGTATTTCATTTTTGTAATCTAAACTGAAAGTTTATATTTGATGTTAACTGGTTTCGGCTTTTTTTTTTGGTTCAGGTTTGGTAAAGATTTCGAAATCACAGTTCCAAAAGTTGCTGCTTCAAATCCATTCCTCAAAGATGCATTTGTCGAGGTTTTGAAGCAAATGGAATGAGGCTGCTCTCATGTGTAATCTATCATTATTTGATATGCAGACGTTACTTTGTTCTTGTTGGGGAAGATTGTTGAAACATTTATATTCTTGAGGGGAAAGCCTATGCCCTATATTGAGCTTATAACTCGCTTCATTGCATTTGCCAATATAAATTTGCTTTTGTTGAATGATTGTTAGTTGGTGATTGATCAAGTTTACCGGAGTCGAAAACAATCTATTGGGAAATTATAGTAAATTACAGACCATTGTTGTTCGAATCAGACCGGACTGGTCGGTTGAATGGGAAACAAGTGTGTAACCCCCTAGACCTGGTCTGTGAGTTAGACCCAAACCTAAGTGGTCACATATCCCATTCAGAGGTTTTTTTTTTTTTTTTCCACTTATAGGACGATAAATATAATATAGAACATAATATTAATAATACAAATATGTCCAAAACGATAATAAAATACATGTCACCAAACATAACCAAAAAAAAACATATAGAAATATATGTTCGTACAAAATAAAGTAGTTGATTTCTCCTGATGCCAAATCTGCTAGCTTACGGTCTGCTGTTATCTGAAAAATGTTAAAATTTACAGAATGAGCTAAAAAGCCCAGTGTGTTCCATACAGTGTATATAAAAACATACTGATAAAATATTCCAGTAAAGTCGGTTTATGCAATCATGTCGTAAAAAAAAATATGAACACTACCCCCAGCCCATCACAACAGAATGTGTAGGTTCCCCAGAACCATACACCCAGCCCACACAACAAATAAGGCCCTGAGCACAAAGCCGAGGAACCTACGGATATACTTCCTTCAACGATACCCCCCAATGATGGAGATGTTCATGAATGTATTTGAATGAAAACAATGATTAAATCTTTAAACATAAAAGTGTTCATGCTTAACATAATATACAGAAATACGGAAATCAGAAGACAGTCAGTAGTATACAGAATTTCAGATATCGAATATTCAATATTCAGAAGATCGGTATAAAATACCGTAACCAGAATTCATTTCAGAAATATGTGGCAAATCAGATGTCATATACATAATGTTCAGATGTATATTTTAAAACAGAAATAATTAACACTGTCGGGAAAACACCTGTAACAGTCTGAGAAATCAGATAGGGAAGCCTATTGCTGGGTCTGTCGATCACGTTCTGCTGCAGCGCTAGATCTACGAATTGGAAAAATCCATATTGGAATCCTAATATAAATAATCTAAATATTATTTAAATAATATACAGAAACCTACGGGTAATTCTCGTAGTACGCGGTTCAGGCTGATCTAACGAACGGATAATACCGGACCTAATTGATCCTTGTTCAGGTGAAACACGAGTACCTTCATAAAATATTTTATTGAATAAATCCTTTACCAATATCGTTTAAATAATCAAATATTAAAATATTAAGCCTTTTGGGTTTACAAGCTCGATTCGGGAATTTCGGGTCAGAATTTGGCAAAACGGACTTCGGAATCAAATTCAGGACGTCGAAAATATAAAGTATGACCTTCCGAAATTTCGAATTCTTGGTCAAAATTAAAGTCAACGGGGTTGATTGACGATTTGGAGACTTTCGGGTTTGAATTTAGCAAAACGGACCCCAAAAACGGATTCGGAACGTCGAAAACTATCAGGATAGGTATTCTTGGTCAAAAACAAAGGTCGTCTAATAGCTGGTCAAAGCCGGTCAAAGTTCTGGTCAAAGGAGGTCAACAAACTGTCAAACATTTTACACAAATAGCACCCTTTTTAAAAAATTACCAAAATAGCACCCATTTCGAATTAATTCCCAGAGCACCAAACCGAATTAATTCCCAGAATAGCACCGGTCAACGGTCAACGGGTCGGGTCGGGTCAACGGGTCGGGTAAACGGGTAAACGGGTCGTGACCGGTCAAACCGTCAAAACCGGTTAAACGGTCAAAACCGGTTTCCAGCGTTCACTCGCCTGCGGCGCGTGTGGGCGCGTGCGACGTCCTCGGGGCTCTAAAAATCACGGAAAATTTCTAAAAATTATTTTGAGCGATTTCGAGATACTTACAAAGATCGGTTCAAATTTTTGAACGGCGGAGAGCTCGATTTCGACTCGGCCGAATCTTTGACTGATCCACCTCCCCACGCGCCGCCGTCAACGGAGATCGAGGATGACACCGGCGGACTCGGAACGGCACAAGGAACACGATGGTGCGGGAGGTGTCGTAAAAGGAGCAACGATCGACGATGAATTTAGGATTTTCTAGGCGATTGAGCTTAAAAAAAAAAACGTCGATGCTTTGACTTGAAATTCACGACGTTTGGCAGTGTTTCGCTTCAATTAAATTGAGGGATTGTTCCTGACTCGATAACGAACACGATGGTACTTTCAAAACGACGATCGGAATTCGGACGGTGTCAGAATCGTCGTCGGAAGTTGAGGTGCGTGGGGTAAAAACTTAGCAAATTGTTCTGGTATGAAACCAGAATCAATTTGCACGCATATAAGAAGAAGAACAATCTGCCGACACTCCTTGGCATTATTCAGTGATTGGTCACTGAATTTCCTCCACTTTTAAAACATGCTACAAGTTTTAAAAACTTCCAATTAAATCCTCAAATTTCACCAATTAACTTAATTAAAACCTCAATTCCCAATTAAATATTATTTTAAAATTTTCGGGTTGTTACAATTCTCCCCCTCTACAAGAAATTTCGTCCTCGAAATTTACCTTATGAAAACAGATGAGGAAATTGGATCTCCATTGACTCCAATGTCTCCCAAGTAGCTTCTGAGGGGCTACTATTACTCCACTGAACTTTGACCATTGGAATACGCCTATTCCGAAGAACTCGCTCATCCCTCTCTAAAACCTGAACAGGCTCCTCCTCATATGACAAATCAGGTCTCAGCTCTACCTCATCAACCTGAATGATATGATCTGGATTGGACGGTATCGCCTCAAATAGAAACATGAAAAACATTATGAATACGACTGAGCTGGAAGGCAACTCAAGCTGATAAGCAACAGGTCCAACTTTCTTCAGAATACGATACGGCCCAATAAATCGCGGACTCAGTTTACCTTTACGTCCAAATCTCAATACCTTCTTCCATGGAGATACCTTGAGAAAACCTGATCTTCAACCTCAAACTCGATATCCTTACGTCGCTTATCTGCGTATGACTTCTGCCTATCAAATGCCTCTCTTAAGCGATCACGGATCAGTCTGACAGTATCTTCAGTTTCTCGAACCAAATCTGGACCCAAAAGTTTTTCTATCATGTAACTCTGTCCAACATATAGGAGTACGACATCTACGTCCATACAGCCTCGTACGGTGCCATGTGAATACTTGCCTGATAACATTATTGTAAGCAAACTCAGCTAATGGCAAGAATCTTCCCAACTACCACGGAAATCAATCACACAGCCCCGTAACATATCCTCCAACACTGAATCACTCGCTCAGACTGTCCATCAGTTTGAGGATGAAAAGCTGTACTGAAATTCAAACGAGTACCCAGAGCCTCGTGCAAAGCTTTCCAGAACCTGGAAGTGAATCTCGGATCTCGATCAGATATGATAGACAACGGAACCATGAAGTCTAACGATCTCAGAAATATACAACTTAGCCAGTTTATCCAGAGAATAATTAACCCGAATAGGGATAAAGTGCGCTGACTTGGTGAGTCGATCAACAATCACCCAGATAGAATCCTTTTTGGAAGAGTTAGAGGAAGACCAGTAACGAAGTCCATCGTAATACGCTCCCATTTCCACTCAGGAATCTTATTGACTGTAATAATCCAGATGGATGTTGGTGCTCTGCCTTAACCTGCTGACAAGTCAAACACCTCGCCACAAATCTGAAATATTTTTTTCATACCAGTCCAAAGTAGCGTTCTTTGAGATTATTGTACATTTTGTCCCCGCAGGATGCATGGCATAAGGACTACTATGAGCTTCCTGAAGAATAACCCGTCTCAACTCATCATCTTTAGGGACGCAGTAACGACCGTGAAAACACAAAATACCATCCTGATCCCTGTATACTCCGAACTCGATCCTTGCTTAACTGTCAATAATGGAAGCAACGAGTTATCAAGGAGTTGTTTAGCCTTAATCTCCTCGGCCAAAGTAGGTTTAACCTGTAACTCTGCTAACAAACTATTATCATCAAATAAGCTCAAGTTGGCAAATAAGGCTCTGAGATCTGATATCGCCTTACGGCTCAAGGCGTCTGCCACTACATTAGCCTTCCCTGGATGATATTCTATCTCAAAATCATAGTCCTTTAAAAGCTCCAACCAGCGACGCTGTCTCAAATTTAATTCTTTCTGAGTAAGCAGATACTTCAGACTCTTATGATCAGTATAGATATAACACTTTTCTCCGTAGAGGTAGTGTCTCCAGATCTTTAAAGCAAAAACCACAGCAGCTAATTCCAGATCGTGAGTAGGATAGTTACGCTCATGCGGCCTTAACGACGTGACGCATAAGCGACAACTTTCCTATCTTGCATCAAAACACATCCTAATCCAGAATGAGAAGCATCACTGTAGACAGAAAAAATCCTTCCCAGATTCAGGCTGAATCAACTGGGGCTTGAGTTAGAACAGTCTTCAATTTCTCAAAGCTAGCTTTTGGTCCTCAGACCAGACAAATGGAACATCTTTCCTTAATAGTTCGTCAGAGGAGCTGCAATAAGGGAGAACCCTCAACGAAACGACGATAGTAACCCGCTAAGCCCAAGAAACTACGGATCTCAGAGACATTTCTAGGTTGCTTCCAGTTCAGAATAGCCTCCACTTGCTTGGATCCACCTGAATGCCATCAGCGGAGACGATATGTCCAAGAAAAGTCACTTCGCTGAGCCAGAAACTCACACTTGCTCAACTTAGCGTATAGCTTATTCTCCCTTAGAGTCTGAAGAACAATTCTTAAATGCCCTCATGTTTACTTCACTTCTAGAATACACCAGTATATCATCAAGAATACAACTACAAACCGGTCCAAATAAGGTCGAAACACTCTATGCATCAATCCATAAAAGCAGCAGGGGCATTAGTTAACCCGAATGACATCACTAAAAACTCATAGTGCCCATATCGGTACGGAAAGCAGTTTTCGGAATATCCGAATCTTTCACTTTGAGTGATAATAACCAGATCGTAAGTCTATCTTTGAAAAGATAGAAGCCCCTCGAAATTGGTCAAATAGATCGTCGATTCTGGGCAGAGGATATTGTTTTTCACCGTGAGCTTGTTCAGTTTCCTATAATCGATACAGAGTCTCAACGTCCCATCTTTCTTCTTGACAAAGAGAACTGGGGCTCCCCACGGTGATACACTAGGTCGAATAATCCCCTGGCCAACAACTCCTGAAGTTGAACTTTCAGTTCCTTAAGCTCCTTTGGGGCCATACGATAAGGAGCCATTGAAATCGGGGTGGAACAGAATAGACTTCAATCACAAACACTCGACTTCTCTATCAGGAGGTAATCCAGGTAACTCCTCTCGGGAAAAACATCAGAAAATTCCTTGACAATTCGGATGCTTTCAATATCGGATTGCGATCTCCTAGTGTCCAAAATATAAGCAAGAAACGCCTCGGAACCCTTCCTGATCATCTTCTCGCTACCAAGGCAGACACAACATTCGTCAGAAATCCCCGTCGTTCCCCAATCATACAATCTTTCGATTATCTGGGGTCTTCAGAACAGCTCTCTTAGTCTCAAAATCAAATTTACTCGATGTTTGTCCAACCAATCTACGCCAAGAATCAAATCGAACTCTTCAAGGGTAACTCCATCAGGTCAGCCAGAAAAATCTCCCCATTGATCTCTATAGGGCACTCTCTAAAAATACGATCCAACACAATAGATTGACCTAAGGACTTTGAACTATCACTGAACGCTCAGTATTCTTAACAGGAATATTTAGACCCTCAGAACGGAATGTGATACATAGGAATTTGTAGAGCCACTATCAAACAATGCAAAGTATGGAACTGAATGAATAGTAACAGTACCTGCAGTCACATCAGGCCCATCTCGATCTTGTCGAAGTCTAGCAGTGTAAACCAATGCAGGTTGTCTGGCTTCAGATCTGATTGGACCCCTACTTGAGATGCTCGGCCTCTATTAGCCGATCCAGGTGCTCTCCTGAGTACGACCACCTACAGGAGTCTGAACAGTACTCTGAGTACGAGCGGGACGAGCTGGCGTCTGAACTGTAGTAACTGATAATGGACAATCCCTTATAAAATGGTCACCAGAACCACATTTAAAACAGTACCAAATTTTCTCCTGCATTCCCCAGGATGAGGTTTTCCAATAATTACATGGCTGCGAACCAGAATCAACAGGTCTAGAAGATTGAATAGCTGAAGAACTGGATGCTACAGGCCTGGCACTTGCACTACCTCTCTGAAAAGATTCACCCCTGCCCCTCTTGCTAGGATGTGCAGAAGAATTAAAGAACCAGAAGGCCTCCTGACGGGTTTGAGCTCGATCACTATCTCTCCGATGCTCCATACCCAGTCGCTCTATTTCCTCAGCAGTCTTGGCTATCTCAACCAAAGCATCAAAATTCCTCTCTCGGTGAGTAGCGACTCGACTCCTGATTTCATACCTGAGTCTATTCTCGAACCTCAAGCATCGATCTGTCTCGGTATCCACAAGTCCAGGAGCATATCGGCTCAATCGGATAAATTCAACCTCATAATCCATAACAGACATATTACCCTGCTCCAGATTCTGAAACTCCTGGCGTCGCTCCTGCAGATATCTCTCTCCGATGTAGCGACTTCGGAAGCGCGTCTTGAAAAGATCCCATGTTAATTGGTTCCTCGGAATACTACCAGAAATGGATTGCCACCATCTGAAGCTTTCTTTCTTCAACATAGTTAGGGCCCCCTTTAACTTTTGCTCAGGTCTGAGGTCCATCTCATCCATATCCTTTCTGTGTCTCCAGCCAATACTCAGCGTCTGTCGGAGGTCCACCAGTAATACCCTCGAATGGTACTACACCAGCAGCACAGAGAATTGAGATCTCCACTGCAGTCATGTTACTAGGGGCTCTAGCAGCTCTC